>NC_084564.2:11880000-11942500 GCF_033978685.3 Nerophis lumbriciformis | reverse complement strand
GCATGGTGTAGTGGGTAGAGCAACCGTGCCAGAAACCTGAGGGTTGCAGGTTCGCTCCCCGCCTCTTACCATCCAAAAATCCCTGCCGTTGTGTCCTTGGGCGAGACACTTCACCCTTTGCCCCCGGTGCCACTCACACTGGTGAATTGAATGATAGGTGGTGGTCGGAGGGGCCGTTGGCGCAAATTGCAGCCACGCTTCCGTCAGTCTACCCCAGGGCAGCTGTGGCTATGAAAGTAGCTTACCACCACCAGGTGTGAATGATGGGTTCTACATGTAAAGCGACTTTGGGTACTTAGAAAAGCGCTATATAAATCCTAGTTATTATATATATATATATATATATATATATATATATATATATATATATATATATATATATATATCTACATCCTGAAAATATGCAAACAAAACTGTGTTTACATAATTGATACTTCAAACTTGCATAAATAAATACATTTTAAGGAATATAACATAACTTGGCTTCTGAGAGCTTCAAAATGTAATGAATAAAATGCTAAAGTTGTTGATAAACAAGCAATTATTTTAATATTTAAATATGGTCATTTTAAATGAATTATTATGATAATTTAAAATTAATTATTTCAAATAAGTTTATTTTAATGTATAATTCTATGGCTGGATGTAATAAGGAGTCAGAAAAAATACAAATAAAAATACAATTAATTTTGATGTTTTTAGCAAAATATAGTAAAAATGTTTTTTTTTTTTTTTTTAATTAATAAATATATTTATTTTTAGGTAAGATAAACATAATAATACAATTTATCTCTAGTCTGGATGATTTAGTTCTTGTCACCCTGTTGTCCGCCCGTCATAAAGAAAAGGCTCTCCTCACTCAGGTCCGCATGGAGCTGGAGGGGGCGTGGCCTCCAGCTCCGGCTGAAAATCGGGAGATTTTCGGGAGAATATTTGTCCCGGGAGGTTTTCGGGAGAGGCGCTGAATTTCGGGAGTCTCCCGGAAAATTCAGGAGGGTTGGCAAGTATGATTTAGTCCATCCTCCGCTCCCTCCTTCCCTGCTATGTGAGGTTTTTTCCTTGGACTCAGTCTGGACCCCTCCCGAGGGTCCAGCCTTAGACTGATACTTTTTTTTACTCTTCCCCCTTTCCCAATGTCACCTTTTTCCCACCTTTTTTAAGGAGCACTGTAAGTGGCTGTACCGTTGGCGGTCCCGTCTTGTCCCCTTGTAACGTATGTCTGCTCTTAGTAGGACTGTGCCCAAAATGAAATGTCAGTTCTTATGTGTCTTGTACATGTTAAAGAATGGACAATAATAAAGCAGCTTGAATCTTGAATCTTCCCTCTTTTACGAGTGTGAAGGGTGTCATTTCGTGTCCGGACGGCTCTCATGATGTTAAAACCCGTATTTAAAAAGGCTTATGTGTCAGCTGTGAAAATGCTTAATTCATAATTAACAATTTGGACTTTGCGGAAATGAATCTACACATTATACTATTTTTACTAGAGATGTCCGATATATCGACCGATAAATGTGTTAAAATGTAATATCGGAAATGATCGGTATCGTTTTTTTTTTTATTATCAGTATGGTTTTTATTTATTTATTATTAAATCAACATAAAAAACACAATATACACTTACAATTAGTGCACCAACCCAAAAAAATTCCCTCCCCCATTTACACTCATTCACACCAAAGGGTTGTTTCTAATGTAGGAACCAGAATATTAATAACAGAATTATTAATATTCTGGTTCCTACATTATATATCAATATATATCAATACAGTCTGCAAGGGATACAGTCCGTAAGCACACATGATTGTGCGTGCTGCTGGTCCACTAATAGTACTAACCTTTAACAGTTAATTTGACTCATTTTCATTAATTACTAGTTTCTATGTAACTGTTTTTATATTGTTTTACTTTCTTTTTTATTCAAGAAAATGTTTTTAATTTATTTATCTTATTTTATTTATTTTTTTTTTTTTTTAAAGTACCTACCTTCACCATACTTGGTTGTCCAAATTAGGCATAATAATGTGTTAATTCCACGACTGTATATATCGGTGTCGGTTGATATCGGCATCGGTTGATATCGGTATCGGTAATTAAAGAGTTGGACAATATCGGAATATCGGCAAAAAGCCAATATCGGACATCCCTAATTTTTACTTTTGTATAAATCATATGCTTAGAGTAATTGGGAAGTTTACATTTTTTCCGATTCCATGTCAACGGTGACAACAACAACAACAAAAATCTGTCGATTTTACAGTAAAACAACCGGCTGAATTTTACCGTAAAATTTACATTTTTTTTTTTACAGTGAAGTACTTCAAATTGGAAAACGATACGACTGTTTTTTTCTTACAGTGAAATTATGGCGACTGAACTACAGTCGTTTTTACAGTGCATTACTGTAAATAGAAAAACGATAACACTTTTTTTCTTTAGGGTCAAATTAAGGCGACTCGGCGACCAGGTTTTATTTTTGTTTTGCCGGTTTTTACATGGAAAAGTAGTACATTTTACAGTAAAATTCTGGCGACTGAACAACCATTGTTTACAGTAAAAAGGTCTCTTTTTTTACAGTGAAGTCTTTGAATCCAGCACCTTCAACAAATTCGAATTAAGAGGGTTTATTTTAATCATAACACAAACTGAGCATACATCAAATGTGGCGTATACTCTGTATGTCTCTCACCTAGTGGGCCTGTTGGTTTGAGTACATGATTTGAGAAGGAATTTTTGGGCACCCACAATGTCTGATATCATCCATTCATCCATTTTCTACCGCTTGTCCCTTTTTGGGGTCACGGGGGGTGCTGGTGCCTATCTCAGCTGCATTCGGGCGGAAGGAGGGGTACACCCTGGATAAGTGGCCACCTCATCGCAGTGTCTGATATCATTTATCCCAAATTCATTCAATATTTTTTGTAAATGTTAAACAGTGTCTGATTTAATTTATCCTGAATTCATTATTTATTGGTACATAACCGTCACTGATATCATTGATACTGAATTCATAATGTATTACTATTTAGTGAAAACCACCTTGTCTGATATCATTAATCCCAATTTCACAAATATATTTTCAGTTAATAAAAAACAAAGTATGTAATATAATTTATCCTGAATTCATCATGTATGGGTATTGAACAAAAAACTGTCTGATGTAATGTATTATTTGATGAAAACCACAGTGTCTGATATCATTGATAGAGATTTAAAGTTTTATGGTTATTTAATGAAAACCCCAATGTGCGATATCATTCATCCTAAATGTATTCATTCTTTTATATATATATATATATATATATATATATATATATATATATATATATATATATATATATATATATATATATATATATATATATATATATATATATATATATATATATATATATATATATATATAAAAAACACATTATCTAGATGTTATTCTTCCCAAATAATTTATGTATTGTTATTTCACAGAAACTAAAGTGTCTGATATTATTTATCCCAAATTCATTCAATATTTTTTGTAAATGTTAAACAACAGTGTCCGATTTAATTTATCCTGAATTCATTATTTATTGGTACATAATAAAAAACCGTCACTGATATCATTGATACTGAATTCATAATGTATTACTATTTAGTGAAAACCACCTTGTCTGATATCATTAATCCCAATTTCACAAATGTATTTTCAGTTAATAAAAAACAAAGTATGTAATATAATTTATCCTGAATTCATCATGTATGGGTATTGAACAAAAAACTGTGTCTGATGTAATGTATTATTTGATGAAAACCACAGTGTCTGATATCGTTGATAGAGATTTAAAGTTTTATGGTTATTTAATGAAAACCCCAATGTGCGATATTCATCCTAAATGTATTCATTCATTTTTTTTAATATATATATAAAACACATTATCTAGATATTATTCTTCCCGGATAATTAATTTATTGTTATTTCACAGAAACTAAAGTGTCTGATATTATTTATCCCAAATTCATTCAATATTTTTTGTAAATGTTAAACAGTGTCTGATTTAATTCATCCTGAATTTATTATTTATTGGTACATAATAAAAAACCGTCACTGATATCATTGATACTGAATTCATAATGTATTACTATTTAGTGAAAACCACCTTGTCTGATATCATTAATCCCAATTTCACAAATGTATTTTCAGTTAATAAAAAACTAAGTATTTAATATCATTTATCCTGAATTCCTCATGTATTGGTATTGAACAAAAAACAGTTTCTGATGTAATGTATTATTTGATGAAAACCACAGTGTCTGATATCGTTGATACTGATTTCATGTTTTATTGTTATTTAATGAAAACCCCAATGTGCGATATTCATCCTAAATGTATTCATTCTTATTTTTTATATATATATAAAACACATTGTCTAGATATTATTCTTCCCGGATAATTCATGTATTGATATTTCACAGAAACTAAAGTGTCTGATTATATTCATCCTAAAATTGTACTCATCTTTTGAATTGAGTTATTTAGTCCGTATTCTCTATCCAGTATGCAACATTTATGTTCTATTTTAATATATTTTTTTACAAGTTAAAAAGGTAATCCAACACTTTTTTGGGCATGTAAAGTTTTGCCACAAGCTCTGCTTTTCTTTTTCAATTTGTGTTGGCAGAGATTTGAAGGTGCAACTGTGTGTTTCCTCTTAAAAGGACACACTAGGTCAGTGTTTTTCAACCACTGTGCCGCGTGAGATATTGTCTGGTGTGCCGTGGGAAATTATGCAACTTCCCCTAAATGGTCCAAAAAATATTTTTTTGCAAATCAATAATCCTAATGTGCCGTTTCTAAGTGTCTGTGCTGTGTAAAACTGGGCAGGGTAACGACGCAATACTCCATGTCAGTAGGTGGCGGCAGGTAGTTCATTGCTTTGTAAAAGTCGGAATGTGTCAGGTGAGACGAGGATGGTTTGTTGTGATCCCAACATGCAGAGCACAGCGGGAGGCAGTGTGAAGGTAAAAAGGTATGTAATGCTTAAACCAAAAATGAACAAAAGGGAAAGGAAAAGGCAATGGCTATGCAAGACGAAAGTAAAACTGAACTGGCTACAAAGTAAATAGAACAAAATGCTGGACGACAGCAAAAACTTACGACGTCCACAAAGTACATCCGTACATGACAATCAACAATGTCCACACAAAGAAGGGTAGCAAAAACTTAAATAGCCTTGCTTGCTAATACAAAGCAGGTGTGGGTAATAGCGCTCAAAGTGTCAGGCTTGTCCCTGACACTTTGACTATATGTCTTAGTTTTTCCTCTGCGTTTGTCTTTGTTTCCTGTCAGCACTCTTATTTCGGTTGGAGTATTCTGTCAAGGTGTGTTGTTGACGAACCCCAAGATGCAGAGATGGCGACAGGCTTGGTACAAGAAAACATGCTTTTAATGTTCAAAAATAAGAAAAGGAAAACACGAACCAGAAACCAGGAAGCAGGAACAGGAGTCAGGATCCAGGGAATAGCTTAACGCACACAGCTAGCAACGACACGACACGACAATAGTCCAATACCGAGTGGAGGACAAAGCAGGTTTAAAGGGGAACATTATCACCAGACCTATGTAAGCGTCAATATATACCTTGATGTTGCAGAAAAAAGACCATATATTTTTTTAACCGATTTCCGAACTCTAAATGGGTGAATTTTGGCGAATTAAACGCCTTTCTAATATTCACTCTCGGTGCGATGACGTCACAACGTGACGTCACATCGGGAAGCAATCCGCCATTTTCTCAAACACCGAGTCAAATCAGATCTGTTATTTTCCGTTTTTTTTCGACTGTTTTCCGTACCTTGGAGACATCATGCCTCGTCGGTGTGTTGTCGGAGGGTGTAACAACACCAACAGGGACGGATTCAAGTTGCACCAGTGGCCCAAAGATGCGAAAGTGGCAAGAAATTGGACGTTTGTTCCGCACACTTTACCGACGAAAGCTATGCTACGACAGAGATGGCAAGAATGTGTGGATATCCTGCGACACTCAAAGCAGATGCATTTCCAACGATAAAGTCAAAGAAATCTGCCGCCAGACCCCCATTGAATCTGCCGGAGTGTGTGAGCAATTCAGGGACAAAGGACCTCGGTAGCACGGCAAGCAATGGCGGCAGTTTGTTCCTGCAGACGAGCGAGCTAAACCCCCTGGATGTCTTGGCTCACACCGTCCCTTATGCCACCGAAGATGATCAAGAGAAGAATATCAACCCTAGCTTCCCTGGCCTGCTGACATCAACTCCAAAACTGGACAGATCAGCTTTCAGGAAAAGAGAGCAGATGAGGGTATGTCTACGGAATATATCAATTGATGAAAATTGGGCTGTCTGCACTCTCAAAGTGCATGTTGTTGCCAAATGTATTTCATATGCTGTAAACCTAGTTCATAGTTGTTAGTTTCCTTTAATGCCAAACAAACACATACCAATCGTTGGTTAGAAGGCGATCGCCGAATTCGTCCTCGCTTTCTCCCGTGTCGCTGGCTGTCGTGTCGTTTTCGTCGGTTTCGCTTGCATACGGTTCAAACCGATATGGCTCAATAGCTTCAGTTTCTTCTTCAATTTCGTTTTCGCTACCTGCCTCCACACTACAACCATCCGTTTCAATACATGCGTAATCTGTTGAATCGCTTAAGCCGCTGAAATTTGAGTCTGAATCCGAGCTAATGTCGCTATAGCTTGCTGTTCTTTCCGCCATGCTTGTTTGTGTTGGCATCACTATGTGACGTCACAGGAAAATGGACGGGTGTATATAACGATGGTTAAAATCAGGCACTTTGAAGCTTTTTTTTTTTAGGGATATTGCGTGATGGGTAAAATTTTGAAAAAAACTTTGAAAAATATAATAAGCCACTGGGAACTGATTTTTAATGGTTTTAACCATTCTGAAATTGTGATAATGTTCCCCTTTAAATCGTAGCTGGCTGATTGACACCAGGTGTTGGAGTATTGTCCTGTCGTGGTTTGCTGTCGTTGCTAGCTGTGTGCGTTAAGCCATTCCCTGGATCCTGACTCCTGTTCTTGCTTCCTGGTTCGTGTTTTCCTTTTCTTATTTTTGAAAATTAAAAGCATGTTTTCTTGTACCAAGCCTGCCGCCATCTCTGCATCTTGGGGTTCGTCAACAACACACCTTGACAGAATACTCCAACCAAAATAAGAGTGCTGACAGGAAACAAAGACAAACGCAGAGGAAAAACTAAGACGTAGTCAAAGTGTCAGGGACAACCCTGACACAAAGGAAGACATAAAACTGCTAGAGCGCAAGACAAGAACTAAAGCACCACACACAGGAAAACACAAACTACTCAAAATAAGGCACGACGACCTGGTGGAGTATCATTTTTTAACGTTTTCTGCTGGTGGTGTGCCTCCGTATTTTTTAATGAAAAAAATGTGCCTTGCCTCAAAAAAGGTCACTAGGTGACCCTGACACGATCCACTATAGGCCTTGAAAGTGTGACGTGGAAACGCATTGCATTGTGGGTCTTGCTGGAGTCTGAGTAGCTTATTTACAAGACTCTGTGCTTAAGTTATTTAAGTTGAAAACATGTACGTACGGCATCATTAACTGCCTTAATCGTTGTCACGATCGCTTCAGGAAAAAAAAAAGGGATTTGAAAGCAAACCCAAAGGAACTTGGGTCAGTGAGCTGATAACGAGACGGCGAGTAGCCTGGAAAGCAGCCGTGAGACGATCAAACATGACTTTTAACGCCATCCCCTGGTACATGTTGGTGTGTTCACGGCATTCTCACACTGGTGAGTTGTGTCATGAAAACATGTTTCATTCAGTTTCAAACGTCGCCTTTAGTAGGATGTTAGCGTTAGCCAAGTTAGTATTTTGGAAAAAAGCATGTTGTCTGTTTACTTTTAGTCACGGGTAAGCACAAAAATAAACGAGTATATTTTTCGGAGCGGTAGCGCAGTGGTCAAAGTGTTTAAAAGTATTAATGGGCTTGTTTTTTTCTTAGGAAACCTGTTTATGCAATGAGACTTGACACCCTCACTCCATCTCAGACATTTTTGGCTGAGAGAGCCATGAAGGCAAATATTTTAAAAATGTACAAACCCCGTTTCCATATGAGTTGGGAAATTGTGTTAGATGTAAATATAAACGGAATACAATGATTTACAAATCATTTTCAACCCATATTCAGTTGAATATGCTACAAAGACAACATATTTGATGTTCAAACTGATAAACATTTTTTTTTTGCAAATAATCATTAACTTTAGAATTTGATGCCAGCAACACGTGACAAAGAAGTTGGGAAAGGTGGCAATAAATACTGATAAAGTTGAGGAATGCTCATCAAACACTTATTTGGAACATCCCACAGGTGAACAGGCAAATTGGGAACAGGTGGGTGCCATGATTGGGTATAAAAGTAGATTCCATGAAATGCTCAGTCATTCACAAACAAGGATGGGGCGAGGGTCACCACTTTGTCAACAAATGCGTGAGCAAATTGTTGAACAGTTTAAGAAAAACCTTTCTCAACCAGCTATTGCAAGGAATTTAGGGATTTCACCATCTACGGTCCATAATATCATCAAAGGGTTCAGAGAATCTGGAGAAATCACTGCACGTAAGCAGCTAAGCCTGTGACCTTCCATCCCTCAGGCTGTACTACATCAACAAGAGACATCAGTGTGTAAAGGATATCACCACATGGGCTCAGGAACACTTCAGAAACCCACTGTCAGTAACTACAGTTGGTCGCTACATCTGTAAGTGCAAGTTAAAACTCTCCTATGCAAGGCCAAAACCGTTTATCAACAACACCCAGAAACGCTGTCGGCTTCGCTGGGCCTGAGCTCATCTAAGATGGACTGATACAAAGTGGAAATGTGTTCTGTGGTCTGACGAGTCCACATTTCAAATTGTTTTTGGAAACTGTAGACGTCGTGTCCTCTGGACCAAAGAGGAAGAGAACCATCCGGATTGTTACAGGCGCAAAGTTGAAAAGCCAGCATCTGTGATGGTATGGGGGTGTATTAGTGCCCAAGACATGGGTAACTTACACATCTGTGAAGGCGCCATTAGTGCTGAAAGGTACATACAGGTTTTGGAGCAACATATGTTGCCATCCAAGCAACATTACCATGGACGCCCCTGCTAATTTCAGCAAGACATTGCCAAGCCACGTGTTACATCAACGTGGCTTCATAGTAAAAGAGTGCGGGTACTAGACTGGCCTGCCTGTAGTCCAGACCTGTCTCCCATTGAAAATGTGTGGCGCATTATGAAGCCTAAAATACCACAACGGAGACCCCCGGACTGTTGAACAACTTAAGCTGTACATCAAGCAAGAATGGGAAATAATTCCACCTGAGAAGCTTAGAAAATGTGTCTCCTCAGTTCCCAAAGGTTTATTGAGTGTTGTTAAAAGAAAAGGTGATGTAACAGTGTTGAACATGCCCTTTCCCAACTACTTTGGCACTTGTTGCAGCCATGAAATTCTAAGTTAATTATTATTTGCAACCAATATTCAACTGAATATGGGTTGAAAAGGATTTGCAAATCATTGTATTCCGTTTATATTTACATCAAACACAATTTCCCAACTCATATGGAAACGGGGTTTGTATTTCCGTGAGAGCCATATAATATTTTTCGAGCTCTATGGTGCAAATTGAAACACGTCCATCGTCTCTCTAAAATGTAAAGCATACTGTAGATAAACAACTAGTTTGCATGTCACAGCGACAGATACTGGATGTGCAGTCTTGCTTACTTGGCAAAGTCAGTAGGACAAACCAGTTAGTTGCGTTAGACATCCAGGACATGGAAGTGTGCCAGGGAATAATCACGGACAATGTGGGCCTTTAATGGGTGAGGAATTTGTGAAAAAAAGAAAACATTTATTTCTTAATTTTTTTTAATTAACTAATAAGAGGTGGTGACTTGTCCAGGGTGTACCCCGCCTTCCGCCCGAATGCAGCTGAGGTAGGCTCCAGCACCCCCTGCAACCCCGAACGGGACATGCGGTAAAAAAATGGATGGATGGAGGTAAAAATAAGGTTTAAGTAATTCAAGTAAATAATGGGGATTTCCAAAGTGAAGCCTTTAACAGAGCATGCATGTAGGAGTGTCCACAAGGAATGCTAAAAAATGGTTTCATATTCAAATCACAATTTTTATTTATTCCGATAAATTAATAAATTCCGAGAATCAATAATTAAAAAAAAGTGTTATTCTGTAGCTTTTTTTTTTTTTTTGCATTTTTCTTTTTTTTGCGCATTAAAAACATTTTTTAAAAACAATTAACAACTTTTGTATATGTTATGGTCTTTGCTGGTTTTCTTTTTTTTTTAGTATTGTATTCGTATGTCTTCTCAATGTATTTTTTTTTTACATTTCTATTCTAATTAGTATTGTAAAACTGGGATTGAGTTTGAGTTGCTCTATTTTCTTGTATTCGATTTATTAACCTTGTGTGTTTTTTGTAAATAAAACGTACAAAATTGTTTTTTTTAAATACATTTGTAAAAACACACTTTTTACGCAAATGCTGCGCGCATAAGTCGTACGCCAGCAGCCAAGAAGAGCTTTTGTAACCTGTGGCCTGTTTTGAAAAGGTTTTATTATAATTTATACACCAAATAATCCATGCATTTCCTACCACTTGTCCCTTTTGGGGTCGCGGGGGGAGCTGGAGCCTATCTCAGCTGCATTCAGGCTTAAGGCGGGGTACACCCTGGACAAGTCGCCACCTCATCACAGGGCAGACAACATTCACACACTAGGGCCAATTTAGTGTTGCCAATTACCGCATTTTTCGGAGTATAAGTCGCACCGGAGTATAACTCGCACCTGCCGAAAATGCATAATAAAGAAGGAAAAAATATATATATAAGTCGCACTGGAGTATAAGTCGCATTTTTGGGGGAAATGTATTTGATAAAAGCCAACACCAAGAATAGACATTTGAAAGGCAATTTAAAATAAATAAAGAATAGTGAACAACAGGCTGAATAAGTGTACGTTATATGAGGCATAAATAACCAACTGGTATGTTAACGTAACATATTATGGTAAGAGTCATTCAAATAACTATAACATATAGAACATGCTATACGTTTACCAAACAATCGGTCACTCCTAATCGCTAAATCCCATGAAATCTTATACGTCTAGTCCAGGGGTCGGCAACCTTTACCAGTCAAAGAGCCATTTTGACCCGTTTCACAAATTAAAGAAAACAAAAATCTTTTGAAATTTAAAATGAAATAACACTGCATACAAAGTTTTTTTTTGCTTTGTGTTATGTATAAACCAAACACGCGGCCCACACCTTAATATGAAAATTGAATGTTAGTGCGGCCCGCAGGTTTTATATGAATGGCGCTTGACAGCGTCATACTTGTCAACCCTCCCGATTTTTCTGGCGGACTACGAATTTCAAGGTAACTGTTTTCTCGAATGTGCCCACTACAAACAGTGTGCCAGCCAGCCACACGTTGTGTGGGGCTTCTGCTTGCTCACGTAAGTGACAGCAAGGCATACTTGGTCAACAACCACGCAGGTTACACTGACGGTGGCGGTATAAAAAAACTTTAACACTCTTACTAATAATGCGCCACACTGTGAACCCACACCAAACAAGAATGACAAACACATTTCGGGAGAACATCTGCACCGTAACACAACATAAACACAACAGAACAAATACCCAGAATCCCATGCAGCCCTAACTCTTCCGGGCTACATTATACACCCCCGCTACCAAACCCCGCCCACCTCAACTGACGGCGGGGGGGGGGGGTTTGATGTGTGAGGGTGCATCAGAGTGATCAAAGAGCCGCGGGTTGCCGACCCCTGGTCTAGTCTCTTACGTGAATGAGCTAAATAATACTATTTGATATTTTACGGTAATGTGTTAATAAGTTCCCACATAAGTCGCTCCTGAGTATATGTCGCAACCCCGGCCATACTATGAAAAAAAACTGCGACTTATAGTCCGAAAAATACGGTAACCTATCCCCAGGTGCATGTCTTTGGAGGTGGGAGGAAGCCGGAGTAACCGGAGGGAACCCACGCAGTCACGGGGAGAACATGCAAACTCCACACAGAAAGACCCCGAGCCCGACGATCGAACCCAGGACCTTCGTATTGTGAGGCACATGCACTAACCCCTGTACTCCCGTGCTGCCTACACCAAATAATATATTACAAAAATCGTATGGAATCGAGAAACCATTCTGAACCAAACCGTCACCCCAAGAATCTTAATCTACCCGAAAATTTCCACTCACCATTGACTTTGAGGACAAATCCGGCATCCTTGCTGTTGCCCGTCCCGTCCGTGACCGTGACCACGTAATACCCCCCGTCCTGCAGCCGCAGGTCCGACAGACCCATGGAGCCGTTGTGGTGAGCCTGCACCCTGCTGCTGTAATCCTCAGTGATGTTGGTGAACCCCCCCGGCTGCCAGGCGCCGATGCTGCGTCTCACCGAGCTGGAAATGAAGGTCCACTGGATGGTGGGAATGCCTCTGCAGGTCACGTTCACGGAGAAGAACACGTCCTCCTGCACGGATCGAATGAGACTGTGCAGGTCGGACTGGATGGAGATGGCCCCAGCTTGAAAGACGGAAAGACATAACCTTTAATAATGATGCATCTGCACTGTAGGAACTAAAATGTGTCATTCCAAAAGACAGGTGACGGCTGGAAGTACGAAAACCCAACAGACGAAGGAACACGAGCTGGGGTGTGTGTGGTTTTGGTCCTATTAAGTATTGACGCGGGCACACGCCTTTAAATTGCTCCAAAGGAGCCTGTCTGGTTCTGTTGGTGGTGTGTTTGCTTCATGAGGCACAAGTAAAGAATTCCTCTTGAGAATGCCAACACGCTGTATAAAAAAAAAAGAATGTGCGTGCCTTTGTTCAAATATCAGCAACTAAAAAAACCTCAGTGATTTGAACACTGAAAGACTGACGGTGCCCGCGTGTGAAGGAATCTTTTACCTTGGAATATCGATGACGCAACATGGTTCTCAGGAAAAACATGTTTATGCTCACACAACGCAAAAAACCTTTAAAGTGCATACAAGTACGGTATGTGGAACTAAATTACAGAACAGATTCAACTTAAGAAGCAACACAAGCATGTTTACAACCTACAAACCCCAAAACCAGTGAAGTTGGCACGCTGTGTAAATCGTAAATAATAACAGAATAGAAGGATTTGCAAATTATTTTCAACCTATATTCAATTGAATGGACTGCAAAGACGAGATATTTAACGTTCGAACTGGTAAATTTGTTATTTTTTGGCAAATATTATCTCATTTGGAAATGGATGCCTGCAACATGTTTGAAAAAAGCTGGCACAAGTGGTAAAAAATGACTGAGAAAGTTGAGGAATGCTCATTAAACACTTATTTGGAACATCCCACAGGTGAACAGGCTAATTGGGAACGGGTGGGGGCCATGATTGGCTATAAAAGCAGCATCCATGAAATGCTCAGTCATTCACAATCAAGGATGGGGTGAGGGTCACCATTTTGTGAACAAATTGTTTAAGAACAACATTTCTCAACCAGCTATTGCAAGGAATTTAGGGATTTCACCATCTACGGTCCGTAATATCATGAAAAGGTTCAGAGAATCTGGAAAAGTCAGTGCACGTAACATTGAATGCCCGTGACCTTGGATCCTTGAGGCCGTACTGCATCAAAAACCAACATCGGTGTGTAAAGGATATCACGACAGGAACACTCCAGAAAACCACTGTCAGTAACTACAGTTTGTCACTACATCTGTAAGTGCAAGTTAAAAGTCTACTATGCAAAGCCAAAGCCATTTATCAACAACACCCAGAAACGCCGCCGGCTTCGCTGGGCCCGAGCTCATCTAAGATGGACTGATGCAAAGTCTAAAAGTGTTCCACCTGAAAAGCTTCAAAAATTGGTCTCCTCAGTTCCCCAATGTTTACTGAGTGTTGTTAAAAGGAAAGGCCATGTAACACAGTGGTAAAAATGCCCCTGTGCCAACTTTTTTGCAATGTGTTGCTGCCATTCAATTCTAAGTTAGTGATTATTTGCACAAAAAAAAAAAAGTTTCTCAATTCGAACATTAAATATCTTCTTTGCAGTCTATTCAATTGAATATAAGTTGAAAAGGATTTCCAAATCATTATATTTTGTTTTTATTTACGATTTACACAACCTGCCAACTTCACTGGTTTTGTGTTTTGTACATGGAAAAAGAGGGAAGCAAAGAACCAGTGTCTGATATCATTTATCCTTAATTCCTAACTTCTAATTATTGTATTGTAAACCACAGTCACTATGTTTTCATGCACTAAATTAGTCTGATTTCTCAAATAGTTCTGTTTTTTGTCCAAGTGTCCACTTTTTATAAACCAACCACGATCGGACTAAAGTGTTTCCATGGGTTGTAGTAGGCTTGTTTAGAGCCAAACTATTTGAGAAATCGGACTAATTTAGTGCATGAACACGCACTGACTGTCTGGTGTAATTGGTCCTGAACTGATCACTTACAGTATTATCATTTAATGAAACCCACAATGTCTGATATCATTGACCGTGAATTCATTTATGTATTCTTATTTAATAAAAAGCAATGTGATGTCATTAATCCTGAATTCATTCAGTAGCTGATATTATTGATCATGCACTGATCATTTACAGTATTATTAATGAAAACTACAGTGTCTGATATAATTGATCCAGAATTCATCATGTATTGGTATTAAATAAATAAATAAAAACAGTGGCTGCTTTTGATACTGAATTCATAATTTTTTGCTATTTAATGTCTGATATCATTGATCCCGAACTGATCATTTACAGTATTATTAGTTAATGAAACCCACAATGTCTGATATCATTTATCCCAAATTCGTTCATTCATTTTTTGTTATTGGGCAAGACACTTCACCCTTACTCCCAGTGCCCGCTCACACTGGTGAATGAATGACAGGTGGTGGTCGGAGGGGCCGTAGGCGCAAATTGGTCTACCCCAGGGCAGCTGTGGCTACTAATGTAGCTTACCACCACCTAAGTGTGAATCTGGAGTGAATGAATAATGGGTTCTCACTGAGCGCTTTGAGTATCTAATGAATAGAAAAACGCTATATAAATCTAATTCACTATTATTATTATTATTATTATTATTATTAAAACAACACTGTCTGATATAATTCATCCTGAATTAATCATTGATTGGTAATGAATTAAAAAAAACAGTCTTTGATGTCATTGATACTGAAATCATAATTTATTACTATTTAATGAAACCCAAAGTGTCTGATATAATTTATCCCAAATTCATTCATTTAAAATAAAGTAAAACCACAGTGTCTGATATAACTCCTTAGTTTAATTAACACAACTATGTCTGATATAATTGATCCTGAATTAATTATTTATTGATATATAATAAAAAATTGTCTCTAATATAATTGATCATTCATAATTTATTACTATTTAATGAAAACCGCCTTGTCTGATATCATTTATCCTAATTTCACAAATGTATCTTCAGTTAATAAAAACCAAAGTATTTTATATAATTTATCCTGAATTCGTCATGTATTGGTATTGAACAAAAACAAGTGTTTAATAAAATGTATTATTTGACGAAAACCACAGTGTCTGATATCATTGATACTGAATTCATCTTTCATTGTTAATTAATGAAAACAACAATGTGCAATATCATTTATCCAGAATGCATTCATTCATTTTATTTCACACTGTCTAGATATTCTTCCCAGATAATTCATGTATCGTTATTTCACCGAAACTAAAAGGGTCTGATTTCATTTATCCTGTAATTGTACTCATCTTTTCAATTGACGTTATTTTGTCCGTATTCTCTATCAAGTATATCCAGTATGCAACATTTATGTTCTATTTTAATATGGTTTTTTACATGTTAAACAGGTAATACCAGACTTTATCTCCACGTCAAAGCAGTTATTGATTGCCTGGTAAAAAATGTTTTTGTGTTGAACGTGTATCATTAATTCCCGAGACATGGAGACGGGGTCGGAAGAACTGAGGTCGGCTTCTTCCCGCTCCTTTTGGGTCATAAAGCATTGTGCAGCTGTAAACATGTGATGTTCCATAATAAACAGTCATGTTGACCTGGTGGGAAAACAAACAGCAAAGACACACGGTCATGGTTTCCATTCCAATTCACCGACTTTAAATTGTTGTGCAAAATGTTTTCGCTTCGTTAAAATGCTGGTTTGTGCCCAAACCATTTTCTATTTTTATTTTGGAAAATGTTTAACCAGTTTTGCCAGGCACAGGCTGATTGAAGAATGATTTACTGCGTGCTCCAATACAAGTGCTGCTATTGTCTCTGCCAAGTAAAAATCAGGGATTTGCTTCAATTTCCGCAATTCCATCCTTCCACATGCATTTTACGTGCATTCCAAAGAGAAGTTCCACAAAATGCAGTGTGCCACATATTGGGCTCCAAATGTGGAGTGTGCAGAGATAGAACTCAACCGTATTTTTCGGACTATAAGTCGCAGTTTTTTTTTCATAGTTTGGCTGGGCTCCAGTGCGACTTATGTTTTTTTCCTTTTCTATTATGCATTTTTGGCAGGTGCGACTTATACTCCGAAAAATACGGTACCTTTAATAGTCGCCATTTTAGCTACATAGCAGAAGGTGAGCCGACCCCCACGCAACTTGGGGTGTACGCGAGTCGGCAGGAACACATGCGGTCACGTCCCATCAAAATATTTGGGAAGATTGAAGCATATGGGTTAACGTTGTGACGGTTATCATTTTTCATTGAAAGACGGTGATTTTGGTGCCGATATCGATGTGTAGTCATGATCACTTCCCGACCTTAAAGCCTCATTTCCGTTTGGAAGGAGAGCGGCTCATTTAA
This sequence comes from Nerophis lumbriciformis, assembly GCF_033978685.3. Lineage (NCBI taxonomy): Eukaryota > Metazoa > Chordata > Actinopteri > Syngnathiformes > Syngnathidae > Nerophis > Nerophis lumbriciformis. The sequence continues at coordinate 11,925,594 of NC_084564.2, read as the reverse complement.
AGTCAAGTAATGACCGTTTCTTGGTTGATGGCGAGTAGAAGCTTTTTCCGCCAGGCTCCGCCCAATCACGAATAGGTACTGACCCATCTAGAACTTCAAGGTATCGTCAACATCATTTACACCAATTCTTATCAAGATCTGAATTTGTGGAGCCAACAGCTCGCATGCATGGCAGCTTTGTGTTATTAGTAGGGGTGTGGGGGAAAAAAACGATTCTCACGTTGTGCAATTCAGAATAGAAAAAATTGAATTATTTTTTAATTAATCAATCCAACAAAACAATACACAGCAATACCATAACAATGCAATCCAATTCCAAAACCAAACCCGACCCAGCAACACTCAGAACTGCAATAAACAGAGCAATTGAGAGGAGACACAAACACGACACAGAACAAACCAAAAGTAGTGAAACAAAAGTGAATATTATCAACAACAGTATCAATATTAGTTACAATTTCAACATAGCAGTCATTAAAAATCCCTCATTGACATTATCATTAGACATTTATAAAAATGAATAGTGTCACAGTGGCTTACACTTGCATCGCATCTCATAAGCTTGACAACACACTGTGTCCAATATTTTCACAAAGATTAAAATAAGTCATATTTTTGGTTCATTTAATAGTTAAAACAAATTTACATTATTGCAATCAGTTGATAAAACATTGTCCTTTACAATTATAAAAGCTTTTTACAAAAATCTACTACTCTGCTTGCATGTCAGCAGACTGGGGTAGATCCTGCTGAAATCCTATGTATTGAATGAACAGAGAATCCTTTTGAATCGGGAAAATATCGTTTTTGAATCGAGAATCGCGTTGAATCGAAAAAAATCGATTTTAAATTGAATCGTGACCCCAAGAATCGATATTGAATCGAATCGTGGGACACCCAAAGATTCACAGCCCTAGTTATTAGAATCAACATTGCAACTTGTTCTCGTAACATTTCACTTGTTTGCTCTCTTATTCCACTTTTTCATGTTTTTTGCAATAGTATTTCAGAATGTGCCACGGGCCGCACTTTGGATACCCCTGCTCTAAGGTCACTTTAGCCTTCTTGTGTTGTATTTGTTGTGTGTTTTTAACGCTGAAATGTCAACGACCCCAAGTGTTATGCGGGCTCTTGACATTTTTGCGCCGTACGACTTCCCAACGTGTTGCACTTACCTATGTGACACACGTAGAGTGCCGAGCTGAGAAGCACAGCGACATCGTGGACATCCCAGGGCCTAAAGTGCAACGTCAGCATCTCGGACCCATCGGTTTGAAGAGCACCAGAAGAATCTCCTTCGGGTCTTCCCTACATTCTGCTCACGGTCCTCGCCGGATAGTGTCCCCCACGCGCTTGTATCGTCCTTGTGGTCTCGCTCTCTCAGGTGCTCGCTGAGTGTGTGATCATACCTGTGCAGTGCACAGCCAGCCGGCGCACACCTAACAGACAGGTTGAGCCGGTCATTGCTGAGTAAACATGCACTCAAGGTTCTGCTGGAACACACACACACACACACACACACACACACACACACACACACACACACACACACACACACACACACACACACACACACACACACGGTCTATACCTGACATCCCTCCCCCACTCAGGCAGCAGGATTGCTTGCTTATGAATCCCCCCTCCCGCTCATTGTGGGACACACCTGGCAGAACGTGCTAAACAGGAAGTGTGTGTTCACACTACACCTGCTTGTTTCCCTTTAAAAAGGCGCACACACACAATGTGATCACGACTGAAAGTGGACATCTGTACCATCTAATCACACCCAATGACAGGCTGAGCTGAAACTTTTTTTAATTGACAGTTATATAAATATATTAATTTAAGACTGCAAACCGTATTATTTTTTAGTTTAAAAAAAAAAAAAAAGATTAGACACACCTTTTTAATTATACTTTTTACTGATCAGGTTTTGTATTTTTAGCCTGTTATTTTTTATTTTGTTTATTGCTATTATTCAATCCAATCCATCCATCCATTTTCTACCGCTTATTCCCTTTGGGGTCGCGGGGGGCGCTGGAGCCTATCTCAGCTACAATCGGGCGGAAGGCGGGGTACACCCTGGACAAGTCGCCAGCTCATCGCATGGCCAACACAGATAGACAGACAACATTCACACTCACATCCACACACTAGGGCCAATTTAGTGTTGCCAATCAACTTATCCCCAGGTGCATGTCTTTGGAGGTGGGAGGAAGCCGGAGTACCCGGAGGGAACCCACGCATTCACGGGGAGAACATGCAAACTCCACACAGAAAGATCCCGAGCCCGGGATTGAACCCAAGTCTACTCAAGACCTTCGTATTGTGAGGCAGATGCACTAACCCCTCTTCCACCGTGAAGCCCTGTTTTTAAATTTATTTCTTTTTTTTTTTATATAAAAAAGGACCTTATCTTCACCATACCTGGTTGTCCAAATTAGGCATAATAATGTGTTAATTCCACGACTGTATACATCAGTATCGGTTGATATCGGTATCGGTAATTAAGGGTTTGGTCAATATCGGATATCGGCAAAAAGCCATTATCGGACATCCCTATTAAAACCAGAGAATAAAAGTGGGTCTTAAAACACTCCACTGTGGGAGCAGTTCGAACATGGAGGGGCAGAGTGTTCCAGAGCTTAGGGTCGACCACAGAGAAGGCCCTGTCTCCCCTGGTTTTAAGTCTGGTCTTGGGCACTACGAGCTGGAGCTGGCTCTAGGACCTCAGAGCGCGCGCAGGATTGTAAATTTGGATGAGGTCCGAGATATACTGAGGTGCCAGTCCAAGTAAAGCTTTAATATAGAGAATAATTATTAATACTATTATTATCCCATTGTTTCGTTTTTTTCATGTATTAATGTATTATTGTTGTTTTATTTGTATATATATATATATATATTTGAGAATATGTTTTATACTATTCTTAGATGGTGTTCATTTTAGTTATTCTCAAGAGTGCGTTTTTTTCCCTCAGTCCTCAGTGCCATGTCATATTTGTCATAAAGTGGATCTTGGGGTTTGTTTTCCCGGAATGCAAAGGAAAGTTGGCGCGGGCAAGGCGTGAATGTAAGTACATATTTTATTTTTAACACTAACAAACTACAAAAAAAGGAAGCAAACAAAAGGCGCGCACTATGGCGGAGAACAAACTTGGCTAAAGAAACAAAACTAGAGAGACTATGAACATGAAAACGAAAACACTTACTGTGGCGTGAAACAGCATGAAAACTACGGCATGGAACTATGGCTTGGAATGAAAGGTCGCAGAGGTAGAAAGGATAATGTCACCAGGACCATCAACAGAAACAGACAGGCTTAAATAGCAGTGACATGATTAGTGACAGCTGTGCGAGTGCAAAGCGTGAGACAGGTGCGTGTCATGACAGGTGAAAACTAATGGTTGCTCTAGTGACAAAACAGGAGTGAAAAAGCAGGAACTAAGTGTCCAAAAACCAAACAGAACATGACTTAAACAAAACATGATCAACAGACATGACAATGTTTTATTTATGTTATTGTCAATAGTGTATACGTGTTTTTTCCTCTTCTTTATTTTCATTTATTTGTGTGGTGCAAATGACTTTGTTGTTCCACTCTATCCGTGTATGAAACGTGCTATATAAATACATTTTGATTGACGGATGCAGTTCTTTTAAATATTGGAGCTCAATGGATGGTGTACCTAATGAAGTGGCCGGTGTGTGTTGAGTCGTGAAACTACAAATATTATCTTTTCATCAGAATTGATTTACGCAGTTTAATTGTTTACATTATAAATGTTCTCGATCGTCTTGCACATGTTTTATTGAACTAAAACAACAATGAGCTTCCAAGCGGTACACCGAGTGGTTAGAGCAGGGGTCACCAACACGAGGTCGCCTGTAAGGCCCAGATGAGTCGCCCGCTGGCCTGTTCTAAAAATAGCAGCACTTACCAGTGAGCTGCTTTTTTTTTTTTTTTTTTTTTTTTTTTTTTTTTTTTTTTAAATTGTATTTACCTTTTATATTCCTTCCTCTTCTTTCCTGACAATGTTAATCAATGTTCAATTAAAAAAAAAAGTTTATTATTGTAAAGAATAATAAATACATTTTAATTTAATTCTTCATTTTAGCTACAGTTTTTTCGACGAAAAATATTTGTGAAATATTTCTTCAAACTTATTATGATTAAAATTCAAAAAAAAATATTCTGGCAAATCTAGAAAATCTGTAGAATCAAATTTAAATCTTATTACAAAGTCTTTTGAATTTCTTTTTAAAAACTTCTGGAAAATCTAGAAGAAATAATGATTTGTCTGTTAGAAATATAGCTTGGTCCAATTTGTTATATATTCTAACAAAGTGCAGATTGGATTTTGACCTATTTAAAAAACATGTCATCAAAATTTTAAAATTAATCTTAATCAGGAAAAATTACTAATGATGTTCCATAAATGATTTTTTTATTTTTTTCAAAAAGATTCGAATTAGCTAGTTTTTCTCTTCTTTTTTACGGTTGAATTTTTAATTTTAAAGAGTCGAAATTGAAGATTAACTATTTTTCAAAATTTACTTTATTTTTTTCGTGTTTAATCTCTTTTAAACCATTCAATTAAGTGTTTTTTTCATCATTTATTCTCTACAAAAAACCTTCCGTAAAAGGAAAAAAAATGTATGACGGAATGACAGTCAGAAATACCCATTTTTTTAATATATATATATATATATATATATATATATATTTAGCTATTCTTATTTAAATCACACTTACATGTAACTTACAAATGACAATATATATATATATATATATATATATATATATATATATATAGATTTGGTGTCCAGTTCAAAGTGTGACATGATTTATTTAAAAATTTGAGAGTTGACTTTTGTATTTTACATGAGTTATTTGTACAAACATGGTGCAAAGTGATTCATGATTTGTTAAAAAATGTTAGTGGCTAGCTAGTTAAAATGGGATATTGTGATTTCACAAGACTGTCTTAGAAGTGATCATTTGAAAATGTTCAATTTGAAAAATGTGCACTTAGAGAAAATATAAAAATAAAGTGTTGCATATTGATATTTATCTGTTTATATATATATATATATATATATATATATATATATATATATATATATATATATATATATATATATATATATATATATATATATATATATAGTGAGAAATCATTAAGATGATCAATGTTTCCACAAAGATAAATATCATTAATAATAACATAGAGTTAAAGGTAAATTGAGCAAATTGGCTATTTCTGGCAATTTATTTAAGTGTGTATCAAACTGGTAGCCCTTCGCATTAATCAGTACCCAAGAAGTAGCTCTTGGTTTCAATAAGGTTGGTGACCCCTGGGTTAGAGTATCCGCCCTGAGATGGGTAGGTTGTGTGTTCAAACCCCGGCCGAGTCATACCAAAGACTATACAAATGGGACCCATTACCTCCCTGCTTGGCACTCAGCATCAAGGGTTGGAATTGGGGGTTAAATCACGAAAAATGATTCCCGGGCACGGCCACCGCTGCTGCTCACTGCTCCTCACCTCCCAGGGGGTGATCAAGGGTGATGGTTCAAATGCAGAGAATCATTTCGCCACACCTAGTGTGTGTGTGACAATCATTGGTACTTTAACTTCACAATATGATACATATTACACAATTAATTTTAACGTCAGAACCTTCAAATGCCAATGGTGCAGGTCAAAGTTGCCAGACGTTCTCTGATAATCGTATTTGCACAATAATTTCCCCCTCTGTAGAATTTTAATAATTCTCCCAAACCCCATAATGTATGATAATTCGACTCCTTTGATACATTGCTATTAGCAAAGACAATCAATGTGAAATGCACTCCCAACAGGTGTAAAAGAAAGGGCATCTCTATCCTCCTTCAAAACCGCAATAAAAGTACACCTCCAGGCAACTACAACCCTAAACTAACACCCTCCCCCCACCACATCCCACCTCCCCGGATTGTAAATAATCAAATGTAAATTCTCTCTCACACTCTCTCACTGTTTCAATATCCATTTCTCTGTTCTCAATTGTTGATGACTGATAATAACAACCAAACCTAACCCCCCCCACACACACACACACCAGATTGTAAATAATGTAAATAATTCAATGATTATCTTGTGTGATGACTGTATTATGCTGATAGTATATATCTGTATCATGAATCAAGTTGAAAGTTGAAAAACGTATTGGGGTGTTACCATTTAGTGGTCAATTGTACGGAATATGTACTGTACTGTGCAATCTACTAATAAAAGTCTCAATCAATCAATCAATCCATAAACAGTGCAGTGTGCAGTACTCACCACAGGATGGCAGTAGCGTTAGCATGTGATCCTGTGCAAACAAAGAAACAGGAAGTTGCAGTAGAAGCGGGAAGGTAGAATTCCTAGTTGAGTCGTTCAGTTGATGAAACAACACAGGTTAGTTTTCAAAAATAACAACTGTATTAATTCACATAAACTTTTGTGTCATTTCAAGGATTGAAATAACTTTATTGTCACACCAGCACACACAGACAAGTGTGTCTGTACTAGCAAACAGGAAGTGGTTGTGAAGGGGGGCAGGGACACTTCCGGTTGAGCTGAGTCGTGTAGAACAAGCCGCATTGCATGATGGGAACACATAGTTGTGTTGAAGTGTAATATAAATAGTAATAATATTGTAATGATCCAACAGTGTTGTGTAGTAGACTCTTGTACATGTGCAGGCTTGTTGAGTGTGTGTGTTTGCTAGTGTGCACCATCACTTAACATGGTGTGTGTGTGAATGACTTGTGTGTGTGAGACGTGTACAACTCATACTTACCTGGCAGGGGAGATACCATGATCAAGAAGGTGGTTCACCTAGGCTCAGCCATTGCACTCCGGCTGTGCTGACCCTTACGAATTCCCCAAATGTGGGAATCTCGACTGCATAATTTGTGGTAGAGGGGGACTGCGTTCGCGCTCTCCCCTGACCTTGTGTTTAATGACAATAATATTTATGGAAGATATGCTCAAATGTTCGCAGGGCATATCCTGGATTTGTCGTAACCATAAACACAGACATTCGACTAATGATTAATGTTTTCCCTTAATATTATCAAATTGTGAATAAAGCAAACTCTTCAACATGATAACTTAACAAAGTTGAAGGTGTGCAAAGCTGGTAGAGACACAAATCAAAAGACTTGCAGATGTACATTTTTTAACTCTTTTTTAAAGTTAAATTACCAATGATTGTCACACACACACTAGGTGTGGCGAGATTATTCTCTGCATTTGACCCACCACCCTTGATCACCCCCTGGGAGGTGAGGGGAGCAGTGGGCAGCAGCGGTGGCCGCGCCCGGGAATCATTTTGGTGATTTAACCCCCAATTCCAACCCTTGATGCTGAGTGCCAAGCAAGGAGGTAATGGGTCCCATTTTTTTATAGTCTTTGGTATGACTCGGCCGGGGTTTGAACTCACAACCTACCGATCTCAGGGCGGACACTCTAACCACTAGGCCTCACAAGGAAACAATCACTAGTATCAGTTTTAAGATATGGATCTGAATAATTCAGATTTACACAAATATTCTATTGGTGGGTGTTAAGTTCCACTCTTGTACTCCAAAAAGGACCAACGGACAACTCACAATTTCCAATTGATCAACTTTTCTTTTTTCCAACTTGAAGAATTGTTGGTTTCTTTTCAGTTGATCTTCAAAATCATCAGTAGGTTGTAAACCTTTAAACCACATAAACAAAGATGTTAGTGTGATTACACAGGTATTTTTAAACAACTTTTTACAAATGCTTTTAAGCTTCTGAATACTGTTTTAAAAACGTTCTATATAATGTTTTAACCTTTAGCAAAACATGACTTATTCTGAACATATAAATCTTGGATGACTCACTGAGTGATCATACTTGTTATATTTCTTTATTTTGTAATTATATACCAAATAACGACGTAAATTGCAGTTCCTTGGTTAGTTTAAAAATAGACAATAGGTGACATAACATCGGAAGCGGTCATGTTGTCGGCAGGCAGATGTCTGTGCTGAGTTCAACCCTGCCAGAATAAAACTAACCATCAGATTACGACATGACAGGGTTGCAACATTTATGCCAGTCAATCATTTGTAAAAGTTTTTAATTTTTTTTAAAAATTTCAAAAAATGTTTTAATTTTTTCAAAAAAAAATTATTTTTAATTTGTTTTTAAATTTTTTTTAAATATTTTTAATTTTTTTGAAATATTTTAACTTTTTTTTTAAAAATTTACCCTAACCATAACCCTAACCCTAAAAAAAAAGAAGTTAATTGTTAAAATTGTTTAAAAAAATCAAATTTTTTAAAAATTGTTTAAAATTGTTTTAAAAAAAGTTAAACAATTTTTTAAAAAGTTAAAAAAATTTAAACATCGGAAGCGGTCATGTCGGTGTTCGGCAGGCAGGCAGATGTCTGTGCTGAGTTCAACCCTGCCAGAATAAAACTACCGTATTTTCCGCACTATAAGGCGCACCTAAAAACCACAAATTTTCTCAAAAGCTGACAGTGCGCCTTATAATCCGGTGCGCCTTATATATGGGTTAATATTAATATTAATTTTCATAAAGTTTCGGTCTCGCAACTACGGTAAACAGCCGCCATCTTTTTTCCCCGTAGAAGAAGAAGAAGCGCGCGGTGCATGCTGGGATATGTGACGTTTCATTTCCATTTGTGTGTTTATGTAAAGACCCCAAAATGGCTCCAATCCCCACCTAGTTGTCTGTCTAATTATAAATAATGCAGACGAGGCGTGTTAACTGAGTTCTCAACGTTTACTCACAGCGTGCTCATAACCACATTCTAACTGCCAGCATACAACAACGCTTCTCAGGGCTACCGCGCATGCTCGTCACTATCGTTGCATGCTGGGTAGTGTAGTTGTTATATTTGCTAGCTCATAACATCACATTAAGAGACACGCTTACGCGCTTAATTCAATACTCGCCGTCATTCCGGGTGGATTGACAAAAGACCTCCAGCCGCTAGATATTGGTGTCAACAGGGCATTCGAAGCTAGACTGCTAACTGCGTGGGAACAGTGGATGACAGAAGGCGAACACACGTGACGTTCACCAAGACAGGGAGACAGCGCCAGACGACATACGCCACTATCTGCCAGTGGATCGTAAATGCCTGGGCTGATTCAGTCTCATCTGTGGTCCGAGCTTTCAGGAAGGCAGGAATTGTCACTGAACTAATAAACGGCAACGACACTGACTCCATTAATGACGACTTCGACGAGACGGAGCCGCCGGCCATGTTGGATGCCGTATTCGCTCAACTGTTTAATTCGGACACTGAAGAGGAAGAATTCGAGGGATTTGTGAATGAGCTATAACTTCATAAAGTGAGCTTTACATTTTTATTTAGTGTGTTGTGTTGTGTGACATTAACGTTTGAGCAACGTTGAGTTATTGATATATTGTTATTGCTCTGCAGTATTTCACGTGTTACTATATTGTGATTGCACGTTTGATTTACGTAACACGAGTAAATCAGCTTTGATTTACGTAACACGAGTAAATCAGCTGTTTATTCATTTTGGGAGTGAACGGAGTTGTCAGAACGCTGGTTTGTTATCTATTAATAAAGTTTGACTGACCTATCTGACTGTTTTGTTGACATAGGTGCGCCTTATAATCCGGTGCGCTTTATAGTGCGGAAAATACGGTAACCATCAGATTACGACATGACATGGTTGCAACATTTATGCCAGTCAATCATTTGTAAAAGTTTTTTAATTTTTTTTTTAAATTTCTTAATTTTTTTTAATTTTTTCAAAAAATTATTATTATTATTTAAAAAAAAAAAATTTTTTTAAATATTTTTAATTTTTTTTAAATATTTTTAACTTTTTTTTTTTAATTTACCCTAACCCTAAAAAAAAAAGTTAATTGTTAAAATTGTTTAAAAAAATTCAAAAAAATTTAAAATTGTTTTAAAAAAGTTAAAAAAAATTTTAAAAAGTTTAAAAAAATTAAACATCGGAAACGGTCATGTCGGTGTTCGGCAGGCAGGCAGATGTCTGTGCTGAGTTCAACCCTGCCAGAATAAAACTAACCATCAGATTACCACATGACAGGGTTGCAACATTTATGCCAGTCAATCATTGTAATGTTTACTATAATATGTGATAATATAGATAGATGGTACTTTATTGATTCCTTCAGGTGAGTTTACTCTTGAACATTATTAAAACGTCTTGTAGTTAGATACTCATGTGCCAATGTAACAGAAAAATCCGATATGTGCGACTGTGACAATTATCAAAATTATTTATCTTAATTCTATGATGACACCGTGATAATTTTGCAGCTGTTGATATTAAACATTTAGATCAGGGGAGAGCGCGAACGCAGTCCCCCACTACCACAAATTATGCAGTCGAGATTCCCACATTTGGGGAATTCGTAAGGGTCAGCACAGCCGGAGTGCAATGGCTGAGCCTCACCCTAGGTGAACCACCTTCTTGATCATGGTATCTCCCCTGCCAGGTAAGTATGAGTTGTACACGTCTCACACACACAAGTCATTCACACACACACCATGTTAAGTGATGGTGCACACTAGCAAACACACACACTCAACAAGCCTGCACATGTACAAGAGTCTACTACACAACACTGTTGGATCATTACAATATTATTAGTAAAAGTTTTTTTTTAAAAATTAAAAATTTCAATGTTTTTTTTATTTTTTCAAAAAAAGATTTTTTTATTTTTTTTTTAGTATTTTAAATTTTTTTTTAAATTTACCCTAACCCTAACCCTAACCCTAAAAAAAAAATGTTAATTGTTAAAATTGTTTAAAAAAATCAAAAAAATTTAAAATTGTTTAAAATTGTTAAAAAAAAATTTTTTTTAAATTAAATTTTTTTTTAAAAAGTTAAAAAAATGTAAACATCGGAAGCGGTCATGTCGGTGTTCGGCAGGCAGGCAGATGTCTGTGCTGAGTTCAACCCTGCCAGAATAAAACTAACCATCAGATTACGACATGACATGGTTGCAACATTTATGCCAGTCAATCATTTGTAAAAGTTTTTAAATTTTTTTAAAAATTTCTAAAAAAATTTAAAAATTTTTAAAAATTTCTAAAAAAAATTAAATTTTTTAAACATTTTTGTATTTTTAAAAAAAAAATTTTGTTTAATACTTTTAATATTTTTTAAATATTTTTAACTTTTTAAAAAAAAATTTACCCTCACCCTAAAAAAAATGTTAATTGTTAAAATTGTTTAAAAAAATCAAATTTTTTAAAAATTGTTTAAAATTATTTTAAAAAAATTTAAAAAAGTTAAAAAAAAATTTAAAAGTTAAAAAAAATTAAACATCGGAAGCGGTCATGTCGGTGTTCGGCAGGCAGGCAGATGTCTGTGCTGAGTTCAACCCTGCCAGAATAAAACTAACCATCAGATTACCACATGACAGGGTTGCAACATTCATGCCAGTCAATCATTGTAATGTTTACTATAATATGTGATAATATAGATAGATGGTACTTTATTGATTCCTTCAGGTGAGTTTACTCTTGAACATTATTAAATCGTCTTGTAGTTAGATACTCATGTGCCAATGTAACAGAATAATCCAATATGTGCGACTGTGACAATTATCAAAATTATTTATCTTAATTCTATGACGACACAGTGATAATTTTGCAGCTGTTGATATTAAACATTTGGATCAGGGGAGAGCGCGAACGCAGTCCCCCACTACCACAAATTATGCAGTCGAGATTCCCACATTTGAGGAATTCATAAGGGTCAGCACAGCCGGAGTGCAATGGCTGAGCCTCACCCTAGGTGAACCACCTTCTTGATCATGGTATCTCCCCTGCCAGGTAAGTATGAGTTGTACACGTCTCACACACACAAGTCATTCACACACACACCATGTTAAGTGATGGTGCACACTAGCAAACACACACACTCAACAAGCCTGCACATGTACAAGAGTCTACTACACAACACTGTTGGATCATTACAATATTATTAGTAAAAGTTTTTTTTTTAAATTAAAAATTTCAAAAATTTTTTTTAATTTTTTCAAAAAAAATGTTTTTATTTTTTATTTAAAAAAATATATATTTTTAATTTTTTTTAAATATTTTTAACTTTTTAAAAAATGTTTTACCCTAACCCTAACCCTAAATAAAAAATGTTAATTGTTAAAATTGTTTAAAAAAATCAAAACATTTGAAAATTGTTTAAAATATTTTTTTTAAAGTTAAATTTTTTTTTAAAAAGTTAAAAAAATTTAAACATCGGAAGCGGTCATGTCGGTGTTCGGCAGGCAGGCAGATGTCTGTGCTGAGTTCAACCCTGCCAGAATAAAACTAACCATCAGATTACGACATGACATGGTTGCAACATTTATGCCAGTCAATCATTTGTAAAAGTTTTTAAAAATTTTTTAAAATTTCTAAAAAATTTAAATTTTTTTAAACATTTTTGTATTTTTTTAAAAAAAAATTTAAAAATATTTTTAATATTTTTTAAATATTTTTAACTTTTAAAAAAAATGTTTACCCTAACCCTAACCCCCAAAAAATTTGTTAATTGTTAAAATTGTTTAAAAAAATCAAAAAATGTTAAAATTGTTTAAAATTATTTTTAAAAAATTAAAAGAAGTTAAAAAATTTTTAAAAAAAGTTTAAAAAAATTAAACATCAGAAGCGGTCATGTCGGTGTTTGGCAGGCAGATGTCTGTGCTGAGTTCAACCCTGCCAGAATAAAACTAACCATCAGATTACCACATGACAGGGTTGCAACATTTATGCCAGTCAATCATTGTAATGTTTACTATAATATGTGATAATATAGATAGATGGTACTTTATTGATTCCTTCAGGTGAGTTTACTCTTGAACATTATTAAATCGTCTTGTAGTTAGATACCCATGTGCCAATGTAACAGAAAAATACGATATGTGCGACTGTGACAATTATCAAAATTATTTATCTTAATTCTATGACAACACAGTGATAATTTTGCAGCTGTTGATATTAAACATTTAGATCAGGGGAGAGCGCGAACGCAGTCCCCCACTACCACAAATTATGCAGTCGAGATTCCCACATTTGGGGAATTCGTAAGGGTCAGCACAGCCGGAGTGCAATGGCTGAGCCTCACCCTAGGTGAACCACCTTCTTGATCATGGTATCTCCCCTGCCAGGTAAGTATGAGTTGTACACGTCTCACACACACAAGTCATTCACACACACACCATGTTAAGTGATGGTGCACACTAGCAAACACACACACTCAACAAGCCTGCACATGTACAAGAGTCTACTACACAACACTGTTGGATCATTACAATATTATTAGTAAAAGTTTTTTTTTTTTAAATTAAAAATTTCAATTTTTTTTTAATTTTTTCAAAAAAAGAATTTTTATTTTTTTTTAAATTTTTTTAATTTTTTTAAAAATATTTTTAATTTTTTTTAAATATTTTTAACTTTTTTTTTAAAAATGTACCCTAACCCTAACCCTAACCCTAAAAAAAAAATGTTAATTGTTAAAATTGTTTAAAAAAATCAAATTTTTTTAAAATTGTTTAAAATTATTTTTAAAAAATTAAAAAAAGTTAAAAAAAAATTTAAAAGTTAAAAAAAATTAAACATCGGAAGCGGTCATGTCGGTGTTCGGCAGGCAGATGTCTGTGCTGAGTTCAACCCTGCCAGAATAAAACTAACCATCAGATTACCACATGACAGGGTTGCAACATTTATGCCAGTCAATCATTGTAATGTTTACTATAATATGTGATAATATAGATAGATGGTACTTTATTGATTCCTTCAGGTGAGTTTACTCTTGAACATTATTAAATCGTCTTGTAGTTAGATACTCATGTGCCAATGTAACAGAAAAATCCGATATGTGCGACTGTGACAATTATCAAAATTATTTATCTTAATTCTATGATGACACAGTGATAATTTTGCAGCTGTTGATATTAAACATTTGGATCGGGGAGAGCGCGAACGCAGTCCCCCACTACCACAAATTATGCAGTCGAGATTCCCACATTTGGGGAATTCGTAAGGGTCAGCACAGCCGGAGTGCAATGGCTGAGCCTCACCCTAGGTGAACCACCTTCTTGATCATGGTATCTCCCCTGCCAGGTAAGTATGAGTTGTACACGTCTCACACACACAAGTCATTCACACACACACCATGTTAAGTGATGGTGCACACTAGCAAACACACACACTCAACAAGCCTGCACATGTACAATAGTCTACTACACAACACTGTTGGATCATTACAATATTATTAGTAAAAGGTTTTTTTTTTAAATTAAAAATTTCAATTTTTTTTTAATTTTTTCAAAAAAAGAATTTTTTTTTTTTTTTAAATTTTTTTAATTTTTTTAAAAATATTTTTAATTTTTTTTAAATATTTTTAACTTTTTTTTAAAAAATGTACCCTAACCCTAACCCTAACCATAAAAAAAAAAATGTTAATTGTTAAAATTGTTTAAAAAAATCAAATTTTTTTAAAATTGTTTAAAATTATTTTTAAAAAATTAAAAAAAGTTAAAAAAAAATTTAAAAGTTAAAAAAAATTAAACATCGGAAGCGGTCATGTCGGTGTTCGGCAGGCAGATGTCTGTGCTGAGTTCAACCCTGCCAGAATAAAACTAACCATCAGATTACCACATGACAGGGTTGCAACATTTATGCCAGTCAATCATTGTAATGTTTACTATAATATGTGATAATATAGATAGATGGTACTTTATTGATTCCTTCAGGTGAGTTTACTCTTGAACATTATTAAATCGTCTTGTAGTTAGATACTCATGTGCCAATGTAACAGAAAAATCCGATATGTGCGACTGTGACAATTATCAAAATTATTTATCTTAATTATATGATGACACAGTGATAATTTTGCAGCTGTTGATATTAAACATTTGGATCAGGGGAGAGCGCGAACGCAGTCCCCCACTACCACAAATTATGCAGTCGAGATTCCCACATTTGGGGAATTCGTAAGGGTCAGCACAGCCGGAGTGCAATGGCTGAGCCTCACCCTAGGTGAACCACCTTCTTGATCATGGTATCTCCCCTGCCAGGTAAGTATGAGTTGTACACGTCTCACACACACAAGTCATTCACACACACACCATGTTAAGTGATGGTGCACACTAGCAAACACACACACTCAACAAGCCTGCACATGTACAAGAGTCTACTACACAACACTGTTGGATCATTACAATATTATTAGTAAAAGTTTTTTTTTTTAAATTAAAAATTTCAATTTTTTTTTAATTTTTTCAAAAAAAAAAAATTTTTTTATTTTTTTTTTAATTTAAAAAATATATATTTTTAATTTTTTTAAAATATTTTTAACTTTTTAAAAAAAATTTTACCCTAACCCTAACCCTAAAAAAAAAATGTTAATTGTTAAAATTGTTTAAAAAAATCAAAACATTTGAAAATTGTTTAAAATTGTTTAAATTTTTTTTTTTAAAGTTAAATTTTTTTTTAAAAAGTTAAAAAAAATGTAAACATCGGAAGCGGTCATGTCGGTGTTCGGCAGGCAGGCAGATGTCTGTGCTGAGTTCAACCCTGCCAGAATAAAACTAACCATCAGATTACGACATGACATTGTTGCAACATTTATACCAGTCAATCATTTGTAAAAGTTTTTAATTTTTTTTAAAAATTTCTAAAAAAAATTTAATTTTTTAAACATTTTTGTATTTTTTTTATTTTTTTTTTAAATATTTTTAATATTTTTTAAATATTTTTAACTTTTTAAAAAATTGTTTACCCTAACCCTAACCCCAAAAAAAATTGTTAATTGTTAAAATTGTTTAAAAAAATCAAAAAATTTTACAATTGTTTAAAATTATTTTTTAAAAATTAAAAGAAGTTAAAAAAAAATTTTAAAAGTTAAAAAAAATTAAACATCGGAAGCGGTCATGTCGGTGTTTGGCAGGCAGATGTCTGTACTGAGTTCAACCCTGCCAGAATAAAACTAACCATCAGATTACCACATGACAGGGTTGCAACATTTATGCCAGTCAATCATTGTAATGTTTACTATAATATGTGATAATATAGATAGATGGTACTTTATTGATTCCTTCAGGTGAGTTTACTCTTGAACATTATTAAATCGTCTTGTAGTTAGATACTCATGTGCCAATGTAACAGAAAAATCCGATATGTGCGACTGTGACAATTATCAAAATTATTTATCTTAATTCTATGATGACACCGTGATAATTTTGCAGCTGTTGATATTAAACATTTAGATCAGGGGAGAGCGCGAACGCAGACCCCCACTACCACAAATTATGCAGTCGAGATTCCCACATTTGGGGAATTCGTAAGGGTCAGCACAGCCGGAGTGCAATGGCTGAGCCTCACCCTAGGTGAACCACCTTCTTGATCATGGTATCTCCCCTGCCAGGTAAGTATGAGTTGTACACGTCTCACACACACAAGTCATTCACACACACACCATGTTAAGTGATGGTGCACACTAGCAAACACACACACTCAACAAGCCTGCACATGTACAAGAGTCTACTACACAACACTGTTGGATCATTACAATATTATTAGTAAAAGTTTTTAAAAAAAAATTAAAAATTTCAATTTTTTTTTTAATTTTTTCAAAAAAAAAATGTTTTAATTTTTTTTTTAATTTATTTAAAAATATTTTTATTTTTTTTTAAATATTTTTGACATTTTTAAAAAAAAATTACCCTAACCCTAACCCTAACCCTAAAAAAAAAATGTTAATTGTTAAAATTGTTTAAAAAAATCAAAAAAATTTAAAATTTAAAAAAAATTTTTTTTAAAAGTTAAATTTTTTTTTTAAAAGTTAAAAAAATGTAAACATCGGAAGCGGTCATGTCGGTGTTCGGCAGGCAGATGTCTGTGCTGAGTTCAACCCTGCCAGAATAAAACTAACCATCAGATTACGACATGACATGGTTGCAACATTTATGCCAGTCAATCATTTGTAAAAGTTTTTTAATTTTTTTAAAAATTTCTAAATTTTTTAAAATTTTTTAAACATTTTTGTATTTTTTTTTGTATTTTTTTTTAAATATTTTTAATATTTTTTAAATATTTTTAACTTTAAAAAAAATTTTTTACCCTAACCCTAAAAAAAAATGTTAATTGTTAAAATTGTTTAAAATTATTTTTTAAAAATTTAAAAAAGTTAAAATTTTTTTTAAAAAAGTTAAAAAAATTTTTAAAAAAGTTAAAAAAAATTTTTAAAGTTAAAAAAAATTAAACATCGGAAGCGGTCATGTCGGTGTTCGGCAGGCAGATGTCTGTGCTGAGTTCAACCCTGCCAGAATAAAACTAACCATCAGATTACCACATGACAGGGTTGCAACATTTATGCCAGTCAATCATTGTAATGTTTACTATAATATGTGATAATATAGATAGATGGTACTTTATTGATTCCTTCAGGTGAGTTTACTCTTGAACATTATTAAATCGTCTTGTAGTTAGATACTCATGTGCCAATGTAACAGAATAATCCGATATGTGCGACTGTGACAATTATCAAAATTATTTATCTTAATTCTATGATGACACAGTGATAATTTTGCAGCTGTTGATATTAAACATTTAGATCAGGGGAGAGCGCGAACACAGTCCCCCACTACCACAAATTATGCAGTCGAGATTCCCACATTTGGGGAATTCGTAAGGGTCAGCACAGCCGAAGTGCAATGGCTGAGCCTCACCCTAGGTGAACCACCTTCTTGATCATGGTATCTCCCCTGCCAGGTAAGTATGAGTTGTACACGTCTCACACACACAAGTCATTCACACACACACCATGTTAAGTGATGGTGAACACTAGCAAACACACACACTCAACAAGCCTGCACATGTACAAGAGTCTACTACACAACACTGTTGGATCATTACAATATTATTAGTAAAAGTTTTTCAAAAAAATTAAAAATTTCAATTTTTTTTTTTTAATTTTTTCAAAAAAAATTTTTTTATTTTTTATTTTTAAAAAAAAATATTTTTAATTTTTTTTAAATATTTTTAACTTTTTTTAAAAAATTTACCCTAACCCTAACCCTAACCCTTAAAAAAAATGTTAATTGTTAAAATTGTTTAAAAAAATCAAAACATTTGAAAATTGTTTAAAAAAAAAATTTTAAAGTTACATTTTTTTTTTAAAAAGTTAAAAAAATTTAAACATCGGAAGCGGTCATGTCGGTGTTCGGCAGGCAGGCAGATGTCTGTGCTGAGTTCAACCCTGCCAGAATAAAACTAACCATCAGATTACGACATGACATGGTTGCAACATTTATGCCAGTCAATCATTTGTAAAAGTTTTTAAAATTTTTTAAAAATTTCTAAATTTTTTTTAAATTTTTTAAACATTTTTGTATTTTTTTTTTTTTAAATATTTTTTTAATATTTTTAACTTTTTAAAAAATTGTTTACCCTAACCCTAACCCCAAAAAAAAATGTTAATTGTTAAAATTGTTTAAAATAATCAAAATCTTTTAAAATTGTTTAAAATTATTTTTAAAAAATTAAAAGAAGTTAAAAAATTTTTTAAAAAGTTAAAAAAAATTAAACATCGGAAGCGGTCATGTCGGTGTTTGGCAGGCAGATGTCTGTGCTGAGTTCAACCCTGCCAGAATAAAACTAACCATCACCAAATGACAGGGTTGCAACATTTATGCCAGTCAATCATTGTAATGTTTACTATAATATGTGATAATATAGATAGATGGTACTTTATTGATTATAGTGAGTTTACTCTTGAACATTATTAAATCGTCTTGTAGTTAGATACTCATGTGCCAATGTAACAGAAAAATCCGATATGTGCGACTGTGACAATTATCAAAATTATTTATCTTAAATCCATGATGACACAGTGATAATTTTGCAGCTGTTGATATTAAACATTTGGATCAGGGGAGAGCGCGAACGCAGTCCCCCACTACCACAAATTATGCAGTCGAGATTCCCACATTTGGGGAATTCGTAAGGGTCAGCACAACCGAAGTGCAATGGCTGAGCCTCACCCTAGGTGAACCACCTTCTTGATCATGGTATCTCCCCTGCCAGGTAAGTATGAGTTGTACACGTCTCACACACACAAGTCATTCACACACACACCATGTTAAGTGATGGTGCACACTAGCAAACACACACACTCAACAAGCCTGCACATGTACAAGAGTCTACTACACAACACTGTTGGATCATTACAATATTATTAGTAAAAGTTTTTAAAAAAAAATTAAAAATTTCAATTTTTTTTTTAATTTTTTCAAAAAAAAAATGTTTTAATTTTTTTTTTAATTTATTTAAAAATATTTTTATTTTTTTTTAAATATTTTTGACATTTTTAAAAAAAAATTACCCTAACCCTAACCCTAACCCTAAAAAAAAAATGTTAATTGTTAAAATTGTTTAAAAAAATCAAAAAAAATTAAAATTTAAAAATTTTTTTTTTTTAAAGTTACATTTTTTTTTAAAAAGTTAAAAAAATGTAAACATCGGAAGCGGTCATGTCGGTGTTCGACAGGCAGATGTCTGTGCTGAGTTCAACCCTGCCAGAATAAAACTAACCATCAGATTACGACATGACATGGTTGCAACATTTATGCCAGTCAATCATTTGTAAAAGTTTTTTAATTTTTTTAAAAATTTCTAAAAAATTTTAAATTTTTTAAACATTTTTGTATTTTTATTTTTTATTTTTTTTTAAATATTTTAAATATTTTTTAAATATTTTTAACTTTAACATTTTTTTTTTACCCTAACCCTAACCCTAAAAAAAAATGTTAATTGTTAAAATTGTTTAAAAAAATCAAACATTTTTAAAATTGTTTAAAATTATTTTTAAAAATTTTTAAAAAGTAAAAAAAAAAATTAAAAGTTAAAAAAAATTAAACATCGGAAGCGGTCATGTCGGTGTTCGGCAGGCAGATGTCTGTGCTGAGTTCAACCCTGCCAGAATAAAACTAACCATCAGATTACCACATGACAGGGTTGCAACATTTATGCCAGTCAATCATTGTAATGTTTACTATAATATGTGATAATATAGATAGATGGTACTTTATTGATTCCTTCAGGTGAGTTTACTCTTGAACATTATTAAATCGCCTTGTAGTTAGATACTCATGTGCCAATGTAACAGAATAATCCGATATGTGCGACTGTGACAATTATCAAAATTATTTATCTTAATTCTATGATGACACAGTGATAATTTTGCAGCTGTTGATATTAAACATTTAGATCAGGGGAGAGCGCGAACGCAGTCCCCCACTACCACAAATTATGCAGTCGAGATTCCCACATTTGGGGAATTCGTAAGGGTCAGCACAGCCGGAGTGCAATGGCTGAGCCTCACCCTAGGTGAACCACCTTCTTGATCATGGTATCTCCCCTGCCAGGTAAGTATGAGTTGTACACGTCTCACACACACAAGTCATTCACACACACACCATGTTAAGTGATGGTGCACACTAAGCAAACACACACACTCAACAAGCCTGCACATGTACAAGAGTCTACTACACAACACTGTTGGATCATTACAATATTATTAGTAAAAGTTTTTTAAAAAAAATTAAAAATTTCAAATTTTTTTTAAATTTTTTCAAAAAAAAAATGTTTTAATTTTTTTTTTTTTTTATTTAAAAATATTTTTATTTTTTTTTAAATATTTTTGACATTTTAAATTTTTTTTTACCCTAACCCTAACCCTAACCCTAAAAAAAAAAAAGTTAATTGTTAAAATTGTTTAAAAAAATCAAAAAAAATTAAAATTAAAAATTTTTTTTTTTTTAAAGTTACATTTTTTTTTTTTAAGTTAAAAAAATGTAAACATCGGAAGCGGTCATGTCGGTGTTCGGCAGGCAGATGTCTGTGCTGTGTTCAACCCTGCCAGAATAAAACTAACCATCAGATTACGACATGACATGGTTGCAACATTTATGCCAGTCAATCATTTGTAAAAGTTTTTAAATTTTTTTTAAAATTTCTAAATTTTTTTAAATTTTTTAAACATTTTTGTATTTTTATTTTTTATTTTTTTTTAAATATTTTTAATATTTTTTAAATATTTTTAACTTTAAAACATTTTTTTTACCCTAACCCTAACCCTAAAAAAAAATGTTAATTGTTAAAATTGTTTAAAAAAATCAAACATTTTTAAAATTGTTTAAAATTATTTTTTAAAAATTTTAAAAAATATTTAAAAGTTAAAAAAAATTAAACATCGGAAGCGGTCATGTCGGTGTTCGGCAGGCAGATGTCTGTGCTGAGTTCAACCCTGCCAGAATAAAACTAACCATCAGATTACCACATGACAGGGTTGCAACATTTATGCCAGTCAATCATTGTAATGTTTACTATAATATGTGATAATATAGATAGATGGTACTTTATTGATTCCTTCAGGTGAGTTTACTCTTGAACATTATTAAATCGTCTTATAGTTAGATACTCATGTGCCAATGTAACAGAATAATCCTATATGTGCGACTGTGACAATTATCAAAATTATTTATCTTAATTCTATGATGACACAGTGATAATTTTGCAGCTGTTGATATTAAACATTTAGATCAGGGGAGAGCGCGAACGCAGTCCCCCACTACCACAAATTATGCAGTCGAGATTCCCACATTTGGGGAATTCGTAAGGGTCAGCACAGCCGGAGTGCAATGGCTGAGCCTCACCCTAGGTGAACCACCTTCTTGATCATGGTATCTCCCCTGCCAGGTAAGTATGAGTTGTACACGTCTCACACACACAAGTCATTCACACACACACCATGTTAAGTGATGGTGCACACTAAGCAAACACACACACTCAACAAGCCTGCACATGTACAAGAGTCTACTACACAACACTGTTGGATCATTACAATATTATTAGTAAAAGTTTTTAAAAAAAATTAAAAATTTCAATTTTTTTTTTTAATTTTTTCAAAAAAAATTTTTTTATTTTTTATTTAAAAAAATATATATTTTTAATTTTTTTAAAAATATTTTTAACTTTTTTTTAAAAATTTACCCTAGCCCTAACCCTAACCCTAAAAAAAAATGTTAATTGTTAAAATTGTTTAAAAAAATCAAAACATTTGAAAATTGTTTAAAAAAAAAATTTTAAAGTTAAATTTTTTTTTTAAAAAGTTAAAAAAATGTAAACATCGGAAGCGGTCATGTCGGTGTTCGGCAGGCAGGCAGATGTCTGTGCTGAGTTCAACCCTGCCAGAATAAAACTAACCATCAGATTACGACATGACATGGTTGCAACATTTATGCCAGTCAATCATTTGTAAAAGTTTTTAAATTTTTAAATTTTTTTTAATTTTTTTTAAATTTTTTAAACATTTTTGTATTTTTTTATTTTTAAATATTTTTAATATTTTTTTAATATTTTTAACTTTTTAAAAAATTGTTTACCCTAACCCTAACCCAAAAAAAAAAAGTTAATTGTTAAAATTGTTTAAAAAAATCAAAATCTTTTAAAATTGTTTAAAATTATTTTTAAAAAATTAAAAGAAGTTAAATTTTTTTTTAAAAAGTTAAAAAAATTAAACATCGGAAGCGGTCATGTCGGTGTTTGGCAGGCAGATGTCTGTGCTGAGTTCAACCCTGCCAGAATAAAACTAACCATCAGATTACCACATGACAGGGTTGCAACATTTATGCCAGTCAATCATTGTAATGTTTACTATAATATGTGATAATATAGATAGATGGTACTTTATTGATTCCTTCAGGTGAGTTTACTCTTGAACATTATTAAATCGTCTTATAGTTAGATACTCATGTGCCAATGTAACAGAAAAATCCGATATGTGCGACTATTATTATCAAAATTATTTATCTTAAATCCATGATGACACAGTAATAATTTTGCAGCTGTTGATATTAAACATTTGGATCAGGGGAGAGCGCGAACGCAGTCCCCCACTACCACAAATTATGCAGTCGAGATTCCCACATTTGGGGAATTCGTAAGGGTCAGCACAGCCGGAGTGCAATGGCTGAGCCTCACCCTAGGTGAACCACCTTCTTGATCATGGTATCTCCCCTGCCAGGTAAGTATGAGTTGTACACGTCTCACACACACAAGTCATTCACACACACACCATGTTAAGTGATGGTGCACACTAGCAAACACACACACTCAACAAGCCTGCACATGTACAAGAGTCTACTACACAACACTGTTGGATCATTACAATATTATTAGTAAAAGTTTTTTTTTAAAAATTAAAAATTTCAATTTTTTTTTAAATTTTTTCAAAAAAAAAATGTTTTAATTTTTTTTTTAATTTATTTAAAAATATTTTTATTTTTTTTTAAATATTTTTGACATTTTAAAATTTTTTTTACCCTAACCCTAACCCTAACCCTAAAAAAAAAAGTTAATTGTTAAAATTGTTTAAAAAAATCAAAAAAAATTAAAATTAAAATTTTTTTTTTTTTTAAAGTTACATTTTTTTTTTAAAAGTTAAAAAAATGTAAACATCGGAAGCGGTCATGTCGGTGTTCGGCAGGCAGATGTCTGTGCTGAGTTCAACCCTGCCAGAATAAAACTAACCATCAGATTACGACATGACATGGTTGCAACATTTATGCCAGTCAATCATTTGTAAAAGTTTTTAAATTTTTTTAAAAATTTCTAAATTTTTTTTAAATTTTTTAAACATTTTTGTATTTTTATTTTTTATTTTTTTTAAAATATTTTTAATATTTTTTAAATATTTTTAACTTTAAAATTTATTTTTTACCCTAACCCTAACCCTAAAAAAAATGTTAATTGTTAAAATTGTTTAAAAAAATCAAGCATTTTTAAAATTGTTTAAAATTATTTTTTAAAAATTTTAAAAAATATTTAAAAGTTAAAAAAAATTAAACATCGGAAGCGGTCATGTCGGTGTTCGGCAGGCAGATGTCTGTGCTGAGTTCAACCCTGCCAGAATAAAACTAACCATCAGATTACCACATGACAGGGTTGCAACATTTATGCCAGTCAATCATTGTAATGTTTACTATAATATGTGATAATATAGATAGATGGTACTTTATTGATTCCTTCAGGTGAGTTTACTCTTGAACATTATTAAATCGTCTTGTAGTTAGATACTCATGTGCCAATGTAACAGAATAATCCGATATGTGCGACTGTGACAATTATCAAAATTATTTATCTTAATTCTATGATGACACAGTGATAATTTTGCAGCTGTTGATATTAAACATTTAGATCAGGGGAGAGCGCGAACGCAGTCCCCCACTACCACAAATTATGCAGTCGAGATTCCCACATTTGGGGAATTCGTAAGGGTCAGCACAGCCGGAGTGCAATGGCTGAGCCTCACCCTAGGTGAACCACCTTCTTGATCATGGTATCTCCCCTGCCAGGTAAGTATGAGTTGTACACGTCTCACACACACAAGTCATTCACACACACACCATGTTAAGTGATGGTGCACACTAGCAAACACACACACTCAACAAGCCTGCACATGTACAAGAGTCTACTACACAACACTGTTGGATCATTACAATATTATTAGTAAAAGTTTTTAAAAAAAATTAAAAATTTCATTTTTTTTTTTAATTTTTTCAAAAAAAATTTTTTTATTTTTTATTTAAAAAAAAATATATTTTTAATTTTTTTTAAATATTTTTAACTTTTTTTAAAAAATTTACCCTAGCCCTAACCCTAACCCTAAAAAAAAATGTTAATTGTTAAAATTGTTTAAAAAAATCAAAACATTTGAAAATTGTTTAAAAAAATTTTTTTAAAGTTAAATTTTTTTTTTAAAAAGTTAAAAAAATGTAAACATCGGAAGCGGTCATGTCGGTGTTCGGCAGGCAGGCAGATGTCTGTGCTGAGTTCAACCCTGCCAGAATAAAACTAACCATCAGATTACGACATGACATGGTTGCAACATTTATGCCAGTCAATCATTTGTAAAAGTTTTTAAATTTTTAAAAAAAATTCTAATTTTTTTTAAATTTTTTAAACATTTTTGTATTTTTTTATTTTTAAATATTTTTAATATTTTTTTAATATTTTTAACTTTTTAAAAAATTGTTTACCCTAACCCTAACCCAAAAAAAAAAAGTTAATTGTTAAAATTGTTTAAAAAAATCAAAATCTTTTAAAATTGTTTAAAATTATTTTTAAAAAATTAAAAGAAGTTAAATTTTTTTTTAAAAAGTTAAAAAAATTAAACATCGGAAGCGGTCATGTCGGTGTTTGGCAGGCAGATGTCTGTGCTGAGTTCAACCCTGCCAGAATAAAACTAACCATCAGATTACCACATGACAGGGTTGCAACATTTATGCCAGTCAATCATTGTAATGTTTACTATAATATGTGATAATATAGATAGATGGTACTTTATTGATTCCTTCAGGTGAGTTTACTCTTGAACATTATTAAATCGTCTTATAGTTAGATACTCATGTGCCAATGTAACAGAAAAATCCGATATGTGCGACTATTATTATCAAAATCATTTATCTTAAATCCATGATGACACAGTAATAATTTTGCAGCTGTTGATATTAAACATTTGGATCAGGGGAGAGCGCGAACGCAGTCCCCCACTACCACAAATTATGCAGTCGAGATTCCCACATTTGGGGAATTCGTAAGGGTCAGCACAGCCGGAGTGCAATGGCTGAGCCTCACCCTAGGTGAACCACCTTCTTGATCATGGTATCTCCCCTGCCAGGTAAGTATGAGTTGAACACGTCTCACACACACAAGTCATTCACACACACACCATGTTAAGTGATGGTGCACACTAGCAAACACACACACTCAACAAGCCTGCACATGTACAAGAGTCTACTACACAACACTGTTGGATCATTACAATATTATTAGTAAAAGTTTTTTAAAAAAAATTAAAAATTTCAAAAAAAAATTAAATTTTTTCAAAAAAAAAATGTTTTAATTTTTTTTTTTTTTTTATTTAAAAATATTTTTATTTTTTTTTAAATATTTTTGACATTTTAAAAAATTTTTTACCCTAACCCTAACCCTAACCCTAAAAAAAAAAAGTTAATTGTTAAAATTGTTTAAAAAAATCAAAAAAAATTAAAATTAAAAATTTTTTTTTTTTTTAAGTTACATTTTTTTTTTTAAAGTTAAAAAAATGTAAACATCGGAAGCGGTCATGTCGGTGTTCGGCAGGCAGATGTCTGTGCTGAGTTCAACCCTGCCAGAATAAAACTAACCATCAGATTACCACATGACAGGGTTGCAACATTTATGCCAGTCAATCATTGTAATGTTTACTATAATATGTGATAATATAGATAGATGGTACTTTATTGATTCCTTCAGGTGAGTTTACTCTTGAACATTATTAAATCGTCTTGTAGTTAGATACTCATGTGCCAATGTAACAGAATAATCCGATATGTGCGACTGTGACAATTATCAAAATTATTTATCTTAATTCTATGATGACACAGTGATAATTTTGCAGCTGTTGATATTAAACATTTAGATCAGGGGAGAGCGCGAACGCAGTCCCCCACTACCACAAATTATGCAGTCGAGATTCCCACATTTGGGGAATTCGTAAGGGTCAGCACAGCCGGAGTGCAATGGCTGAGCCTCACCCTAGGTGAACCACCTTCTTGATCATGGTATCTCCCCTGCCAGGTAAGTATGAGTTGTACACGTCTCACACACACAAGTCATTCACACACACACCATGTTAAGTGATGGTGCACACTAAGCAAACACACACACTCAACAAGCCTGCACATGTACAAGAGTCTACTACACAACACTGTTGGATCATTACAATATTATTAGTAAAAGTTTTTAAAAAAAATTAAAAATTTCAATTTTTTTTTTTAATTTTTTCAAAAAAATTTTTTTTATTTTTTATTTAAAAAAATATATATTTTTAATTTTTTTTAAATATTTTTAACTTTTTTAAAAAAATTTACCCTAGCCCTAACCCTAACCCTAAAAAAAAATGTTAATTGTTAAAATTGTTTAAAAAAATCAAAACATTTGAAAATTGTTTAAAAAAATTTTTTTAAAGTTAAATTTTTTTTTTAAAAAGTTAAAAAAATGTAAACATCGGAAGCGGTCATGTCGGTGTTCGGCAGGCAGGCAGATGTCTGTGCTGAGTTCAACCCTGCCAGAATAAAACTAACCATCAGATTACGACATGACATGGTTGCAACATTTATGCCAGTCAATCATTTGTAAAAGTTTTTAAATTTTTAAAAAAAAAATTAATTTTTTTAAAATTTTTTAAACATTTTTGTATTTTTTTATTTTTAAATATTTTTAATATTTTTTTAATATTTTTAACTTTTTAAAAAATTGTTTACCCTAACCCTAACCCAAAAAAAAAAAGTTAATTGTTAAAATTGTTTAAAAAAATCAAAATCTTTTAAAATTGTTTAAAATTATTTTTAAAAAATTAAAAGAAGTTAAATTTTTTTTTAAAAAGTTAAAAAAATTAAACATCGGAAGCGGTCATGTCGGTGTTTGGCAGGCAGATGTCTGTGCTGAGTTCAACCCTGCCAGAATAAAACTAACCATCAGATTACCACATGACAGGGTTGCAACATTTATGCCAGTCAATCATTGTAATGTTTACTATAATATGTGATAATATAGATAGATGGTACTTTATTGATTCCTTCAGGTGAGTTTACTCTTGAACATTATTAAATCGTCTTATAGTTAGATACTCATGTGCCAATGTAACAGAAAAATCCGATATGTGCGACTATTATTATCAAAATTATTTATCTTAAATCCATGATGACACAGTAATAATTTTGCAGCTGTTGATATTAAACATTTGGATCAGGGGAGAGCGCGAACGCAGTCCCCCACTACCACAAATTATGCAGTCGAGATTCCCACATTTGGGGAATTCGTAAGGGTCAGCACAGCCGGAGTGCAATGGCTGAGCCTCACCCTAGGTGAACCACCTTCTTGATCATGGTATCTCCCCTGCCAGGTAAGTATGAGTTGTACACGTCTCACACACACAAGTCATTCACACACACACCATGTTAAGTGATGGTGCACACTAGCAAACACACACACTCAACAAGCCTGCACATGTACAAGAGTCTACTACACAACACTGTTGGATCATTACAATATTATTAGTAAAAGTTTTTTAAAAAAAATTAAAAATTTCAAAAAAAAATTAAATTTTTTCAAAAAAAAAATGTTTTAATTTTTTTTTTTTTTTATTTAAAAATATTTTTATTTTTTTTTAAATATTTTTGACATTTTAAAAAAAATTTTACCCTAACCCTAACCCTAACCCTAAAAAAAAAAAGTTAATTGTTAAAATTGTTTAAAAAAATCAAAAAAAATTAAAATTAAAAATTTTTTTTTTTTTTAAGTTACATTTTTTTTTTTAAAGTTAAAAAAATGTAAACATCGGAAGCGGTCATGTCGGTGTTCGGCAGGCAGATGTCTGTGCTGTGTTCAACCCTGCCAGAATAAAACTAACCATCAGATTACGACATGACATGGTTGCAACATTTATGCCAGTCAATCATTTGTAAAAGTTTTTAAATTTTTTTAAAAATTTCTAAAAAATTTTAAATTTTTTAAACATTTTTGTATTTTTATTTTTTATTTTTTTTTAAATATTTTTAATATTTTTTAAATATTTTTAACTTTAAAAAATTTTTTTTACCCTAATCCTAACCCTAAAAAAAAATGTTAATTGTTAAAATTGTTTAAAAAAATCAAACATTTTTAAAATTGTTTAAAATTATTTTTTAAAAATTTTAAAAAATATTTAAAAGTTAAAAAAAATTAAACATCGGAAGCGGTCATGTCGGTGTTCGGCAGGCAGATGTCTGTGCTGAGTTCAACCCTGCCAGAATAAAACTAACCATCAGATTACCACATGACAGGGTTGCAACATTTATGCCAGTCAATCATTGTAATGTTTACTATAATATGTGATAATATAGATAGATGGTACTTTATTGATTCCTTCAGGTGAGTTTACTCTTGAACATTATTAAATCGTCTTGTAGTTAGATACTCATGTGCCAATGTAACAGAATAATCCGATATGTGCGACTGTGACAATTATCAAAATTATTTATCTTAATTCTATGATGACACAGTGATAATTTTGCAGCTGTTGATATTAAACATTTAGATCAGGGGAGAGCGCGAACGCAGTCCCCCACTACCACAAATTATGCAGTCGAGATTCCCACATTTGGGGAATTCGTAAGGGTCAGCACAGCCGGAGTGCAATGGCTGAGCCTCACCCTAGGTGAACCACCTTCTTGATCATGGTATCTCCCCTGCCAGGTAAGTATGAGTTGTACACGTCTCACACACACAAGTCATTCACACACACACCATGTTAAGTGATGGTGCACACTAAGCAAACACACACACTCAACAAGCCTGCACATGTACAAGAGTCTACTACACAACACTGTTGGATCATTACAATATTATTAGTAAAAGTTTTTAAAAAAAATTAAAAATTTCAATTTTTTTTTTTAATTTTTTCAAAAAAATTTTTTTTATTTTTTATTTAAAAAAATATATATTTTTAATTTTTTTTAAATATTTTTAACTTTTTTAAAAAAATTTACCCTAGCCCTAACCCTAACCCTAAAAAAAAATGTTAATTGTTAAAATTGTTTAAAAAAATCAAAACATTTGAAAATTGTTTAAAAAAATTTTTTTAAAGTTAAATTTTTTTTTTAAAAAGTTAAAAAAATGTAAACATCGGAAGCGGTCATGTCGGTGTTCGGCAGGCAGGCAGATGTCTGTGCTGAGTTCAACCCTGCCAGAATAAAACTAACCATCAGATTACGACATGACATGGTTGCAACATTTATGCCAGTCAATCATTTGTAAAAGTTTTTAAATTTTTAAAAAAAAAATTAATTTTTTTAAAATTTTTTAAACATTTTTGTATTTTTTTATTTTTAAATATTTTTAATATTTTTTTAATATTTTTAACTTTTTAAAAAATTGTTTACCCTAACCCTAACCCAAAAAAAAAAAGTTAATTGTTAAAATTGTTTAAAAAAATCAAAATCTTTTAAAATTGTTTAAAATTATTTTTAAAAAATTAAAAGAAGTTAAATTTTTTTTTAAAAAGTTAAAAAAATTAAACATCGGAAGCGGTCATGTCGGTGTTTGGCAGGCAGATGTCTGTGCTGAGTTCAACCCTGCCAGAATAAAACTAACCATCAGATTACCACATGACAGGGTTGCAACATTTATGCCAGTCAATCATTGTAATGTTTACTATAATATGTGATAATATAGATAGATGGTACTTTATTGATTCCTTCAGGTGAGTTTACTCTTGAACATTATTAAATCGTCTTATAGTTAGATACTCATGTGCCAATGTAACAGAAAAATCCGATATGTGCGACTATTATTATCAAAATTATTTATCTTAAATCCATGATGACACAGTAATAATTTTGCAGCTGTTGATATTAAACATTTGGATCAGGGGAGAGCGCGAACGCAGTCCCCCACTACCACAAATTATGCAGTCGAGATTCCCACATTTGGGGAATTCGTAAGGGTCAGCACAGCCGGAGTGCAATGGCTGAGCCTCACCCTAGGTGAACCACCTTCTTGATCATGGTATCTCCCCTGCCAGGTAAGTATGAGTTGTACACGTCTCACACACACAAGTCATTCACACACACACCATGTTAAGTGATGGTGCACACTAGCAAACACACACACTCAACAAGCCTGCACATGTACAAGAGTCTACTACACAACACTGTTGGATCATTACAATATTATTAGTAAAAGTTTTTTTTTAAAAATTAAAAATTTCAATTTTTTTTTAAATTTTTTCAAAAAAAAAATGTTTTAATTTTTTTTTTAATTTATTTAAAAATATTTTTATTTTTTTTTAAATATTTTTGACATTTTAAAATTTTTTTTACCCTAACCCTAACCCTAACCCTAAAAAAAAAAAGTTAATTGTTAAAATTGTTTAAAAAAATCAAAAAAAATTAAAATTAAAATTTTTTTTTTTTTTAAAGTTACATTTTTTTTTTAAAAGTTAAAAAAATGTAAACATCGGAAGCGGTCATGTCGGTGTTCGGCAGGCAGATGTCTGTGCTGAGTTCAACCCTGCCAGAATAAAACTAACCATCAGATTACGACATGACATGGTTGCAACATTTATGCCAGTCAATCATTTGTAAAAGTTTTTAAATTTTTTTAAAAATTTCTAAATTTTTTTAAATTTTTTAAACATTTTTGTATTTTTATTTTTTATTTTTTTTAAAATATTTTTAATATTTTTTAAATATTTTTAACTTTAAAATTTTTTTTTTACCCTAACCCTAACCCTAAAAAAAATGTTAATTGTTAAAATTGTTTAAAAAAATCAAGCATTTTTAAAATTGTTTAAAATTATTTTTTAAAAATTTTAAAAAATATTTAAAAGTTAAAAAAAATTAAACATCGGAAGCGGTCATGTCGGTGTTCGGCAGGCAGATGTCTGTGCTGAGTTCAACCCTGCCAGAATAAAACTAACCATCAGATTACCACATGACAGGGTTGCAACATTTATGCCAGTCAATCATTGTAATGTTTACTATAATATGTGATAATATAGATAGATGGTACTTTATTGATTCCTTCAGGTGAGTTTACTCTTGAACATTATTAAATCGTCTTGTAGTTAGATACTCATGTGCCAATGTAACAGAATAATCCGATATGTGCGACTGTGACAATTATCAAAATTATTTATCTTAATTCTATGATGACACAGTGATAATTTTGCAGCTGTTGATATTAAACATTTAGATCAGGGGAGAGCGCGAACGCAGTCCCCCACTACCACAAATTATGCAGTCGAGATTCCCACATTTGGGGAATTCGTAAGGGTCAGCACAGCCGGAGTGCAATGGCTGAGCCTCACCCTAGGTGAACCACCTTCTTGATCATGGTATCTCCCCTGCCAGGTAAGTATGAGTTGTACACGTCTCACACACACAAGTCATTCACACACACACCATGTTAAGTGATGGTGCACACTAGCAAACACACACACTCAACAAGCCTGCACATGTACAAGAGTCTACTACACAACACTGTTGGATCATTACAATATTATTAGTAAAAGTTTTTAAAAAAAATTAAAAATTTCAATTTTTTTTTTTAATTTTTTCAAAAATTTTTTTTTTATTTTTTATTTAAAAAAAAATATATTTTTAATTTTTTTTAAATATTTTTAACTTTTTTAAAAAAATTTACCCTAGCCCTAACCCTAACCCTAAAAAAAAATGTTAATTGTTAAAATTGTTTAAAAAAATCAAAACATTTGAAAATTGTTTAAAAAATTTTTTTTAAAGTTAAATTTTTTTTTTAAAAAGTTAAAAAAATGTAAACATCGGAAGCGGTCATGTCGGTGTTCGGCAGGCAGGCAGATGTCTGTGCTGAGTTCAACCCTGCCAGAATAAAACTAACCATCAGATTACGACATGACATGGTTGCAACATTTATGCCAGTCAATCATTTGTAAAAGTTTTTAAATTTTTACAAAAAATTCTAATTTTTTTTAAATTTTTTAAACATTTTTGTATTTTTTTATTTTTAAATATTTTTAAT
Source organism: Nerophis lumbriciformis (assembly GCF_033978685.3). Classification (NCBI taxonomy): domain Eukaryota; kingdom Metazoa; phylum Chordata; class Actinopteri; order Syngnathiformes; family Syngnathidae; genus Nerophis; species Nerophis lumbriciformis. Next base: position 11,892,900 of record NC_084564.2, on the reverse strand, counting down.
ATTTTTTTAATATTTTTAACTTTTTAAAAAATTGTTTACCCTAACCCTAACCCAAAAAAAAAAAGTTAATTGTTAAAATTGTTTAAAAAAATCAAAATCTTTTAAAATTGTTTAAAATTATTTTTAAAAAATTAAAAGAAGTTAAATTTTTTTTTAAAAAGTTAAAAAAATTAAACATCGGAAGCGGTCATGTCGGTGTTTGGCAGGCAGATGTCTGTGCTGAGTTCAACCCTGCCAGAATAAAACTAACCATCAGATTACCACATGACAGGGTTGCAACATTTATGCCAGTCAATCATTGTAATGTTTACTATAATATGTGATAATATAGATAGATGGTACTTTATTGATTCCTTCAGGTGAGTTTACTCTTGAACATTATTAAATCGTCTTATAGTTAGATACTCATGTGCCAATGTAACAGAAAAATCCGATATGTGCGACTATTATTATCAAAATCATTTATCTTAAATCCATGATGACACAGTAATAATTTTGCAGCTGTTGATATTAAACATTTGGATCAGGGGAGAGCGCGAACGCAGTCCCCCACTACCACAAATTATGCAGTCGAGATTCCCACATTTGGGGAATTCGTAAGGGTCAGCACAGCCGGAGTGCAATGGCTGAGCCTCACCCTAGGTGAACCACCTTCTTGATCATGGTATCTCCCCTGCCAGGTAAGTATGAGTAGAACACGTCTCACACACACAAGTCATTCACACACACACCATGTTAAGTGATGGTGCACACTAGCAAACACACACACTCAACAAGCCTGCACATGTACAAGAGTCTACTACACAACACTGTTGGATCATTACAATATTATTACTATTTATATTACACTTCAACACAACTATGTGTTCCCATCATGCAATGCGGCTTGTTCTACACGCCTCAGCTCAACCGGAAGTGTCCTTGCCCCCCTTCACAACCACTTCCTGTTTGCTAGTACAGACACATTTGTCTGTGTGTGCTGGTGTGACAAAAAGTTATTTCAATCCTTGAAATGACACAAAAGTTTATGTGAATTAATACAGTTGTTATTTTTGAAAACTAACCTGTGTTGTTTCATCAACTGAACGACTCAACTAGGAATTCTACCTTCCCCCTTCTACTGCAACTTCCTGTTTCTTTGTTCGGACAGGATCACATGCTAACACTACTGCCATCCTGTGGTGAGTACTGCACACTGCACTGTTTATGGACAGACTGTTAGTCAAGGAGGTCAGTGAACTAGTTGTGGCATTATCACTTTGACAGAGGAACACTTTGCTGACATTCATGGCCTCGTAACTTTATGATGGTCATGGTCGAGTTTATTTCCAACATGCTTCACAAAGTTACATGAAGGAACATCAGATTTGGACAATATGTCTGAAAAGGAGTAGGAAGCAACATGTATTTCACTAAATGTCGCATTAGATTAAATTAATTCTATAACCTACCTTTTTCTTGTTTTTTTCAAACCAAGTCGTAATGTCGCCATCTATTTATGTCGGGAATTTAGCTACTAGAACAATTTCAAACTGTTTTATCTTGACAAAACAAATCAACAAATAAGTATTTATTGTATAGACACATTTAAAGATCACTAGTATTTAAAGAATGTAGGTTTTACTTTCAGATATCGACATTTATATATAAGAAATTTAGCTTGCAGCATAATAATGTTGACAAACATTTCTATGTTACCATCATTTATAAATAAAGCAAATTCGATCTCTTCTATTGTGAATGGGGACATCTCCACGCCTGCCGCCATTTGTCGACGTAATCAATCGTGAAAATGTGTCGGCTGCCATTTCTATGAAATTTGTTCAGTATGTAGGCATGTTTTGTTCTATTACCTCCCTCATAATCACACAACGGCGTGCCACAACTCTTTAAAACGTGCTATGGGTGTAACAGTACGTGTATTCGTATATCAAACTGTTTTTGGAACAACTTTTGGTTTGGTACCATGTTCCCAATCGTTCCCAATTTCCATTTCTCGTTTATGAACACTTCGCCTCCTGGTGAAATACGTAATCGTACAAATACAAATAGGTAAGACAAAAGCAGTGTGCCGCCATCGCTCAGTCGAGGATGGTAACAGTGCTAGAAACAAACTATAAATCCTGCACTTCAGCCAGTAAGGGACTTCATTCTACTAAAAATAAATAATAAATTACACTCTTATTGTTTCGTACACATGTTTCATATATGAGTTTCCTAAAACAACAAACGCTGTATATGGGCTGTCCAAAGTGTGGCCTGGGGACCATCTTTGGCCTGCAGCTTGTTTTTATTGGCCTTCAGCATAATCTAAAAGTAAAAGCTACCTGAAGCTTGTGTGTTATTCATTCTTGTCTAATGCCTTCCCACTTGCTCTGACGTCTATACATCCATCCATTTTCTACTGTTGTCCCTTTTGGCGTTGCGGAGGGTGCTGGAGCCTATTTCAGCCGCATTTGGGCGGAAGGCGGGCTACACCCTGGACAAGTCGGCCCCTCATCATAGGGCCAACACAGATAGACAGACAACATCCACATTCACACACTAGGGACCATTTAGTGTTGCCAATCAACCTATCCCCAGGTGCATGTCTTTGGAGGTGGGAGAAATAACACTGACGTGCGACATTTAGTGACATACATGTTCCTTCCTACTCCTTTTCAGACATATTGTCAACATCTGATGTTCCTTCATGTAACTTTGTGAAGCATGTTGGAAATAAACTCAACCATGACCATCATAACGTCACTAGGCCATGAATGTCAGCAAAGTGTTCCTCTGTCAAAGTGATAATGCCACAACTAGCTCACTGACCTCCTTGACTAACAATCTTATAACTGATACTAGTGATTGTTTGTTTACTTGAAAGGAAAAAAAACAGTTAAAAAAGTTACAAATGTTTTTTACCTTTAACTTTATTTCAATAAACAGTACATGTCTAACAAACATATATCAATAATAATGTAATTCACAACAGTAGCAATGTACTTATTAAAATATATCTTCTATGGTTGTCAGAGTATTATTACTATTCAGACAACAAAACAAAGTGGAAAACCAGCTTTGCACATCCAGAGAGAGAAATGTTTGCTGATTATTTTTAGAAAAAAACATTTTACAGGTAAGTCAAATTTTAAGGAGAGTGTTTGTGAACAGCAACTTAAAGATCGGATCAAATATTCTCTGATAAATTTATTTATTTCAAATTACAGTAGAGAGATATTTTAATAGGTTACATTTTAATGTTGAATAATTTTCTTTAATTATCACTTGACATTATTAGCAAAAACCATAAAGGGTTTGCAGCCCATTACCAACCACTTGATGGCGGCAATTAGCACATGTATTAGTATCCTTACGAGGGTCAGTCTTCTCTAACGGATAACATTAAAAGCACCAGATAAGGTGGCAATTTGTAATCCTGACACAGAAGGAACACCCCCTCCAAGTTCTAGACATTTTTAATCAATTGACATTGTACACACGATCAGGGGAGAGCGCGAACGCAGTCCCCCACTACCACAAATTATGCAGTCGAGATTCCCACATTTGGGGAATTCGTAAGGGTCAACACAGCCGGAGTGCAATGGCTGAGCCTCACCCTAGGTGAACCACCTTCTTGATCATGGTATCTCCCCTGCCAGGTAAGTATGAGTTGTACACGTCTCACACACACAAGTCATTCACACACACACCATGTTAAGTGATGGTGCACACTAGCAAACACACACACTCAACAAGCCTGCACATGTACAAGAGTCTACTACACAACGCTGTTGGATCATTACAATATTATTACTATTTATATTACACTTCAACACAACTATGTGCTCCCATCATGCAATGCGGCTTGTTCTACACGACTCAGCTCAACCGGAAGTGTCCCTGCCCCCCTTCACAACTACTTCCTGTTTGCTAGTACAGACACACTTGTCTGTGTGTGCTGGTGTGACAATAAAGTTATTTCAATCCTTGAAATGACACAAAAGTTTATGTGAATTAATACAGTTGTTATTTTTGAAAACTAACCTGTGTTGTTTCATCAACTGAACGACTCAACTAGGAATTCTACCTTCCCCCTTCTACTGCAACTTCCTGTTTCTTTGTTCAGACAGGATCACATGCTAACACTACTGCCATCCTGTGGTGAGTACTGCACACTGCACTGTTTATGGACAGACTGTTAGTCAAGGAGGTCAGTGAACTAGTTGTGGCATTATCACTTTGACAGAGGAACACTTTGCTGACATTCATGGCCTAGTGACGTTATGATGGTCATGGTTGAGTTTATTTCCAACATGCTTCACAAAGTTACATGAAGGAACATCAGATTTTGACAATATGTCTGAAAAGGAGTAGGAAGCAACACGTATGTCTCACGTCAGTGTTATTGGGCACGTCACCTTTAGAGGAAATTAATACTTTGACCTATCTTTTTCTGTTTTTTCTTAAACCAAGTAGTACTGTCTCCATCTATTTATGTCGGGAGTTTAGCTGCTAGAACAATTTCATACTGGTTTATCTTGACAAAACAGGCATAAACAAATCAATAAATACGTTTTTATTGTATAGACATCAGAGCAAGTGGGAGGGCATTAGACAAGAATGTATAACACACAAGCTCCAGGTAGCTTTTACTTTTAGATTATGCTGAAGGCCAATAAAAACAAGCTGCAGGCCAAAGATGGTCCCCAGGCCACACTATGGACAGCCCATATACAGAGTTTGTTGTTTTAGGAAACACATATATGAAACATGTGTATGAAACAATAAGAGTGTAATTTATTATTTATTTTTAGTAGAATGAAGTCCCTTGCTGGCTGAAGTGCAGGATTTATAGTTTGTTTCTAGCACTGTTACCGTCCTCGACTGAACGATAGCGGCACACTGCTTTTGTCTTACCTATTTGTATTTGTACTATTAGGTATTTCACCGAGAGGCGAAGTGTTCATAAACAAGATATGGAAATTGGGAATGATTGGGAATGTGTACCATACCGAAGGTTGTTCCCCAAAAAAAAGGATAGGAATACAGGTACTGTTACACCCATTGCACGTTTTAAAGAGTTAGAAGTGAAGTGAATTATATTTATATAGCGCTTTTACATAGTGAAACCCAATATCTAAGTTACATTTAAACCAGTGTGGGTGGCAGGTGGGTAAAGTGTCTTGCCCAAGGATACAACGGCAGTGACTAGGATGGGAGGAAGCAGGGATCGAACCTGAAACCCTCAAGTTGCTGGCACGGCCACTCTACCAACCGAGCTATACCGCCGTTAATAGAAGAAATCAAATTTGCCATATTTATAGATGATGGTAACATAGAAATGTTTGTCAACATTATTATGCTGCAAGCAAATTTTTTTATACATAAATGTCGATTTCTGAAAGTAAAACTTACATTTTCACATTGGCTTAATGTTTTCAATGTATCAATTAAATCTTGGAAAATGGTTAAATGTACAAAATCCCTTAAATTTATATCTTTATTGGAGAAATTTAAAGTGGTTTGGATTAGGGATGTCCGCCGATATTTGCCAAAAAATGCGTATCGGCAAGACATGGGAAAATGCCGATCCAGATCCAGTTTATAAAAAAAACTAACAACGCACCGATTTAAATAATACATTCCACTTTTATGCTGCTCCCTAATTTCCGTTCCGCATTTTCCAGCACACCTTCAACACATCCACAGGTCTATGGATTCTCACGCACTTGCTTTTAGCTGCGGACATTACACGACAGGCTCTTCTCACTCTTTCCTGTGTCTCCCTCTCACAGACAGCAAGCGCACCTTCTTACACACGTCACATACTGTCACGTCATACGTCACATACGTATACGTCCTCCCCGAGCAGAGAGGTAGCAGCATGGCTAACGTTAGCTGTGATGCTAGCGCACGGCAAATCTATGCCACGCACAAAATCAAATAAAAAAATAAGCGCATAACAATTTTCGACACACGGACACGACAGAGAAAACAGTTTTCGTCATCATTGTTCAAATATTGTAACGTCTGTCGAGACGCTTATCTCCATTCGGTGCCACACGCCCACACCATCAAAATGCCGAGGCAAACATTTCCAGATCAACACCGTATGAAAAAAATAGTGATTTTTTTAGTTGTGATTTCCTTCTCTGCATGAAAGTTTAAAAGTAGCATATATTAATGCAGTATGAAGAAGAATGTTTTAATGTAGACACATAGAATCATCATACTGCTGTGATTATATGCATCAAGTGTTCATTCAAGGCTGAGGCAAAATATCCACATATATATTGTGTATCGCGATATGGCCTTAAAATATCGCAATATTAAAAAAAGGCCATATCGCCCAGCCCTAGTTCAATGATGCCATTTCTGTTTGTCATGTATAATTTCGTCTATTTTGTGTTTATCCTTGAATAAACAGGTCAGTTTCTTGTTACCAACCATTGTGTATTATTCAAACTCCCCTAATTCAGCTGGCTAGTTGTTATCAAGAGTACTAAAACCCTTTTCAACATGATTCTGACAACTAAGTAGGCTAAATAACTTTAAACTTTAATACATGCTCGGATAGGTCAGTATCGGTATCGGATCGGAAGTGCAAAAACAATATCGGTATCGGATCGGAAGTGCAAAAACCTGGATTGGGACATCCCTAGTTTGGATTAGCCTTTTTTTTTTGTCTTTTTGAATTTTTTATTATTATTATTTAATTTTTTTAATGCTCTATTTGTATTTGCTTTTAGTTTCTTCCTCGACATGTTTTGTTAAAGACATAATTTGCTCAACCTGGCGGATGTGTAAAATTGTTGAGATATGTTGAAAGTGCCTTTGATTTTTATGTTTGTTGTGGATATATGTTTGTTCAATACATTTGTATTTTATTTTAAACTTAACTAGGTTTCAGCTGGATCGGTTCGCAGCTGAGTGTGAAGCGACTGGGATGAGAATCAGCACCTCCAAGTCCGAGTCCATGGTTCTCGCCCGGAAAAGGGTGGAGTGCCATCTCCGGGTTGGGGAGGAGATCTTGCCCCAAGTGGAGGAGTTCAAGCACCTCGGAGTCTTGTTCACGAGTGAGGGAAGAGTGGGTCGTGAGATCGACAGGCAGATCGGTGCGGCGTCTTCAGTAATGCGGACGCTGTATCGATCCGTTGTGGCGAAGAAGGAGCTGAGCCGGAAGGCAAAGCTCTCAATTTACCGGTCGATCTACGTTCCCATCCTCACCTATGGTCATGAGCTTTGGGTTATGACCGAAAGGACAAGATCACGGGTACAAGCGGCCGAAATGAGTTTCCTCCGCCGGGTGGCGGGGCTCTCACTTAGAGATAGGGTGAGAAGCTCTGCCATCCGGGAGGAGCTCAAAGTAAAGCCGCTGCTCCTCCACATCGAGAGGAGCCAGATGAGGTGGTTCGGGCATCTGGTCAGGATGCCATCCGAACGCCCCCCTGGGGAGGTGTTTAGGGCACGTCCGACCGGTAGGAGGCCGCGGGGAAGACCCAGGACACGTTGGGAAGACTATGTCTCCCGGCTGGCCTGGGAACGCCTCGGGGTCCCACAGGAAGAGCTGGACGAAGTGGCTGGGGAGAGGGAAGTCTGGGCTTCCCTGCTTAGGCTGCTGCCCCCGCGACCCGACCTCGGATAAGCGGAAGATGGATGGATGGATGGATAGGTTTCAGCATACTGTAGCCTGCTTCTTGTTCACAGCAATTACTGATCATTTGTTTACTTCCTATGTTTAACTTGTTTACAAGTGACTAGTTTACAAATTGAAAGAACAATACAATGATTTATTTTTGTTATTATAGTTTGTGGACAGTGTATCCAGTAATTTAAAAGAATACAGGTGTATAACAATGACTTGAAAGTCACGTATCCCAAAAAGTAATCTCTTAGGGCAGCATAAAAACAACTTTCACCACCATAATGTAAAACTTTACGGAGCAATTAGGCCACATTTCAACTAATTATTGTTAACGAGAAAAAGGCCCTACATTAATTGCTAATCAACAACATGCTAACGGAAGTTAGCATCCCTTCGTCTCTTCCGTAACAAACAGGACGTGAGCCACACTCTCGTCTTTTAAAAGCTCGTCACGCAAATGCAGCGCGATTACATTTATAAGAAAATACCTCGTGGAAAGAAAGAAATAATGAAAAGAGAAGAAAATAACTTATTGTCCTACCTAAAGCCGAGGGCGACACCGGAAGTGCTCAGACGCAGGTAGCGTCTGAACGATACAATATGTAGATATTAATACAAAAAAAGATATTTCGCTATAAACATACACTAAACAATACATGTTTTCATCATATATGCGTTATGTTCTTATTTAATGAGTTATGTTATGATTTATTGCAAATTAATGGTAATTAAAAAGGGATCCCTTCCACTCACATCAGTTAAGAACCCACTTGTGGTGTTATCTGTTATGCCTTTATTTTGATATAGCATACAGGATGTCCGGGACCAGATGTTACGTAATGACGCTTGATGTTGTGACACAGGAAATCCTATTCTAGGCTGGAGGCTAGTCGGAATAAACACATTGCGTGCATAAACCGTCTGATCATTAAAACCCATACCACGACACCACTAAAAGGCAATATTGTTTTGTCGATATTGTTGCAATATCCTCTATTGTTGTATCTATACATTGTTAAATTGCTCTTAATTATGTTGTTTTCCCTCAAATATTTGTCCTGATCAACAAATTAAAGGCAAACTAAAAAACGATATGAACATTTCATGTTAAAAATGGAACTAGCTATGGATATGGGCAATGACGATGCACTTGGTATCGAGTCGACACCAGTATTTTCAGTATCGCCCAATCCTACTGTAAAGCGTAAAACGGGAGGCGGAGCAGTTGGGGGGGGTTGACGTGTTGAAAGCACTTCCGGTTGCAGCTGTCTGGCGAGTTCCTATATTCTGAAAAAGCCTTCAACCTGTGGAGGTTTGTTTTGATATGAGTGTGTGTGTGTGTGTGTGTGTGTGTGTGTGTGTGTGTGTGTGTGTGTGTGTGTGTGTGTGTGTGTGTGTGTGTGTGTGTGTCATAGCTCACAATAATATGACAGCCAGCTGTATGTCTGGGCGTGTTGCTATTTTTAAATAACACACACACACTTGTTGAGCTATTTGGGGCCAAGTTGAAAGAAGATTTCCATGTGTTGACTAAAGTGTTGCTCCTCCTTTGCAACAGGAACATCACATGACAATGTCCTCCCCAAATATCAGCTCCTTGTCGTGGGGTCACATGACAGTGAAGGGCTGCTCCGCCGCCTACAAGGACTGCAAGGTGTGGCCCGGCGGCAGTCGGTCCTGGGACTGGCGCGAGACCGGGACGCAGGTGTGTGGGACGGTGACCGTCACATGCGCACGCAGACGTGCACTTCCTGTCTTTTAACGCCAGACTCTTCCATCAGCACCACCCGGGGGTCCAACCCGCTGATGTGCAGGAGGTGCTGGACAGAGGAGTAAAGCTGCTGGTGATTGGCCGAGGCATGGACATGGCCCTGCAGGTAGTCTTCAGAACCGAACCGTGCTGCTTGGGGTGGGGGCGAGGACTCATGGCTTGTGTTTGCGTCAGGTTCCCGCCTCCACCCTGGACTTTGTGGCACAGCAGGGGGTGGAGGTCAGAGTCCTGCAGACGGAGCAGGCCGTCGCCGAATACAACAAACTGGCCGGCCAGGGCGCCAAGGTGGGCGGGGTCTTCCACTCCACCTGCTGAAGTTGGCGTGCGAGAGACTTTTCACACATTCTTTCACCGTAGGAAAAGTCATGTAATATTTGCAATTAAATATCGTTGTCCTTGTTTGTTGAAGACCTTTTTTTTTTATTTTTAAAAAGGATCCACAAAACTATTATTGGCTGCATTTTGAAAGAGCAAATGTTTCTATCTTTGGGTCGGACTGCTACACCGAAGACCGGGACAGGTCTGGGCTCTCCTTAGCGTCTGGCAGGTTTTGGCATGATGAAGACTTTGACAGGCTTGCTGAAGGCGATGGTCCCTTCTACGGCGGCCTCTGGTGGCGGGAGGCTGTCGATGCTGTCGCTCCATGCCAGCTTGGAATCCGGGGAGGAGGAGGAGCTGTAGGCCAGCAGGAGACGCACCTCCACCTGGGACGGCTCTGAGAGACGGGTCAGGTCAGAACATGACTATGGCGTCACATTAGTGCCAAAAATCCGAGCGCATAAAAACTGTTATCGCGCGCTGATTCTCCACTTCGTGCGCGCGCGCGACACCCTTTTGCGCACGCGTGGTGCCTTTTTGCACGCGCGCGGTGCCTTTCTGCGCGCACGCGACGCCTTTCTGCGCGCTCTCTGTGTACTCCTGGCATTAGAGATGCGCGGATAGGCAATTATTTCATCCGCAACCGCATCAGAAAGTCGTCAACCATCCGCCATCCACCCGATGTAACATTTGATCAGAACCGCACCCGCCCGCCATCCGCCCGTTGTTATATATCTAATATAGACGATGCAAGGCATTAGTGAGGTTATAAAGCTTTTGCCTGTTAAAGAAAGGAGACTGATCCAATGCACTACAGACATTCGCGTGCCACGCTGTCACGACCCAGACGCACACCAGTGCGCAATCATATGGGAGCCGCGCTGAGCGCACCTCCAAGCGCGTCTCGCTGCCGGCGACGGCCGGGTATGGGCCCAACGCTCCAGCGCCATCCATTTTCAGGGCTAGTTGATTCGGCAGGTGGGTTGTTACACACTCCTTAGCGGGTTCCGACGTCCATGGCCACCGTCCTGCTGTCTATATCAACCAGGGTGAGCCCCACCCCTTTCGTGAGCGCACTGCGCGCGGAGTGACCCCTGTTACGCGCCCCCGGCAACAGGGGTGGCGGGCAGGTAAGCTGCGCGGGCGGAGCGCGCGGAGTGACCCCTGCTACGAGCCCCCGGCCACGGGGGTGGCGGGCAGGTAAGCTGCTTACCTGCTGCGCGTGACGCCGGCCGCGGCGAAGGCGGACGAGGCGGGGTGTCGGTGCGGTGGGCGCAGTGGTGACCCTGGACGTGCGTCGGGCCCTTCTCGCGGATCGCCTCAGCTACGGCTCCCGGTGGGGCCTCGGTCCCGGACCCCGGCGAGGCGTCGGGGGCCTTCTCCGCTCCGCAAAAGTGTCCATCTCTTTTTTTTTTTTTCTTCTGTTGTGGCATATGCTGCAGGTGCCTGCTCGTTTTTCGTATGTGGGTAACAACATTTAACTATGTATATATATTTCCGAATTGGTTTAACTGCCACCCGCCTGAATCTATTTCAAATCTAATTTTTTTTTATTTCAACCGCCCGACCCGACCCGACCCGACCCGACCCGCGGATAAAATCTAATTTTTTTAAAATTTCATCCGCCCGATCCGCGGATAATCCGCGGACTCCGCGGTTGTGCCCGCAAACCGCGCATCTCTACCTGGCATCTCTCCTCGCGCTGTCATGTTTCTTTTTGGCACTTTTGGGGCGGGTATGCTTAGACGGCCCCTTCCTTCTGATTGGTCAGGCGAAAAATGCTGAAAAATGCTCAGAGCCAATCAGAAGTATAGCAGGGCGGGTCATCGTCAATATGTATCAAGATTTACGGAGGAAGAAGTGGATAAAAAAATGTCGCGCGCTGATGAAGGTTATTTCATACCACATAAACACAATACAGGGTAATACAAAATGTGACCCAAATAAATAATAAGACAACAAACACCATAATCACATCTTTCAGCCAGAACTGGTCCACCAGCAATAACATCCAACCATAACATTATTTTATATTTTCACTTCTTCTTGAACATTTGTTTTCTAATTTATGGAATTTCTTTTGATTCAGCCATAAAATTAATGAAATAATCTTTGAATTTTGTTTTTAAAATGTTAAAAATAGCTTTTAATAATGTATTCTGAAACAGTTTAAAAATAATCAGAGAACTGACTAACACTGACCCTACACAACTATGTTGCACAATTAAGTCATTTTTTTTTTAAAGCGAAAGAGGTAATTTCAACAGGTACAGCATCCTATGTCATATCTACATGTAATAAGATTTGTAACAAGGCAAACCGTTTGTAAATTAGTCGAAAATCGAGCAAGTTATGGTAATTTAATTAGTACATGTACCATTGACATCAATGTAATGATTGAGGCTAGATGTCCGAGGTAAGATGGCTACAACGTTGCTACACTGGAGAATGATTGGTCATATGAAAAATGCTCACAGCCAATCAGAAAGGAGGGGCCGTCTAAGCATACCCGCCCCCAAAGTGCCAAAAAGAAACATGACAGCGCGAGGAGAGATGCCAGGAGTACACAGAGTTCTGCGCGCGCGCGCGCAAAAGGGTGTCGCGCGCACGCACGAAGTGGAGAATCAGCGCGCGATAACAGTTTTTATGCGCTCGGATTTTTGGCACTAATGTGACGCCATACATGACGTCCATCAACACGAGTGTCTTCGCTCACCTGTCCATGCGCTGTGAGACAGGTAGATTTGTGTGATGAGTCTGTGTCTGCTAGGTCCGGGTTTCCGGAAGTCTCCGGGTTTGGGATGGATCACGTGACTCTGGCCATCAGGATACAGAACCTGCCCAAAAGGAAGGTCAGAATATCAGTGTGTATCCTATCCATACTTGCCAACCCTCCCGGATTTTCCGGGAGACTCCCGAAATTCAGCGCGTCTCCCGAAAATCTCCCGAAATTCAGATGGAGCTGGAGGCCACGCCCCCTCCAGCTCCATGCGGACCCGAGTGACGTGTTGACAGCCTGTTCACACGTCCGCTTTCCCACAATATGACCAGCTAATGATCGAGGGCGAGTTCTTGGTTTCTTATGTGGGTTTATTGTTAGGCAGTTTCATTAACGTCCTCCCAGCGCGGTAACAACACACAACAGCAGTCAAGTTTTGTCTACTGTAAAGCAGTTCGTCTG
>NC_084564.2:11835000-11875000 GCF_033978685.3 Nerophis lumbriciformis | reverse complement strand
TGAAGTGTACCTATGATGAAAATTACAGACCTATATATATATATATATATATATATATATATATATATATATATATATATATATATATATATATATATATATATATATATATATATATATATATGTGTGTGTGTATATATATATATATTTATATATATATATTTATATACACACATATATATATATATATATATATATATATATATATATATATATATATAAGCGGTAGAAAATGGATGGATGGATACATATATACATATACATATACCTACATATAGTATATATACATATGTATAATATTGATATATGTACATATATCAATTGATATACTGTATATATTCATATATGTATACATATGCATTTATATGCATATACATATATATATACACCATATTTTTCAGACTATAAGTCGCTCCGGAGTATAAGTCGCACCGGCCGAAAATGCATAATAAAGAAGGAAAAAAACATATATAAGTCGCATTGGAGTACAAGTCGCATTTTTGGGGGAAATTTATTTGATAAAACCCAACACCAAAAATAGACATTTGAAAGGCATTTTAAAATAAATAAAGAACAACAGGCTGAATAAGTGTACGTTATATGAGGCATAAATAACCAACTGGTATGTTAACGTAACATATTATGGTAAGAGTCATTCAAATAACTATAACATATAGAACATACTATACGTTTACCAAACAATCTGTCACTCCTAATCGCTAAATCCCACGAAATCTTATACGTCTAGTCTCTTACGTGAATGAGATAAATAATATTATTTGATATTTTACGCTAATGTGTTAATTTCACACATAAGTCGCTCCTGAATATAAGTCGCACCCCTAGCCAAACTATGAAAAAAACTGCGACTTATAGTCCGAAAAATACGGTACACATACATATGCATATATGCATACACACTAGAGATGCGCGGTTTGCGGACACAACCGCGGAGTCCGCGGATTATCCGCGGGTCGGGCGGTTGAAATAAAAAAAAATTAGATTTTATCCGCGGGTCGGGTCGGGCGGTTGAAATAAAAAAAAATTAGATTTTAAATAGATTCAGGCGGGTGGCAGTTAAACCAATTCGGAAATATATATACATAGTTAAATGTTGTTACCCACATACGAAAAACGAGCAGGCACCTGCTGCATATGCCACAACAGAAGAAGAAAAAAAAAAGAGATGGCAACGCCGGCAGCAAACGTGGTACGCGACAAACTAAAAAAGGGAATACTAAAGACCAGGGGAAAAAAAGGCCAGAAAAGTTCAGCGTGGACTCGTTTTTATGAGGTTGTAAATCAGGATGATAGTAATGCTGGCTACGTGATTTGCAAGAGCTGCGACGCTGTTTATGTCTACGACAGTCACAAAACCGGGACATCTAACATGGTGCATCACATTTGTGCAAAACCCCGAACCTCCACAAACACCCTGAGCATGAGCAGTTTCGTCCGCCGTGATCCCAGAAGAGTGCCACAGGATGTTAAAACAAGATAGAACGCAGCTGCCTGCAGCAGTTTGAGTGGCGCGAGCGCGCTTGGAGGTGCGCTCAGCGCGGCTCCCAGATGATTGCGCACTAGTGTGCGTCTGGGCCGTGACAGCGTGGCACGCATTGAATGTGTCTGCTGCATTGGATCAGTCTCCTTTCTTTAACAGGCAAAAGCTTTATAACCTCACTAATGCCTTGCATCGTCTATATTAGATATATAACAACGGGCGGGTGCGGGCGGGTGCGGTTTTGATTAAATGTTAGTTCGGGTGGATGCGGATGGTTGACGACTTTTGTGATGCGGTTGCGGATGAAATAATTGCCTATCCGCGCATCTCTAATACACACACAAACACACAGTTATGGTTTTGAAAATAGTGTGGGGCCCTCAAAGAAAAAAGTTTGGACAGCCCTGTTCAAGACCGTGTGTAAGCTTGACCAAAGGAAGCGTGCCGCACACGGAGCAAACATGGCAAGTGTGAACGCACCTGTTGAGGCAGCGAAAGCTGCAGCAGAGCGCTCTGCCTCAGGGCCGACTGCAGAATCTTGACCAGCTCTGCAGGCTTGCAGGACGAAAGGCGCGGCGTCAGCTCCAAAAGTTTGTCAACAAAGCTGTCCTGGAAGTGAGGCAGCTCTGCCGGGAACAGCCTGAAGGTTTCACAAAGTGGAGTGAGGACTCAAATGAGGCGTACCTAACCTTAGTGGAACCACGGCCTGGCGGCACTCACCTGTGAAAAGACTCCAGCTCCTGCAGGAACTTTTCACTGCTGCTGATGAGAGGCTCCTGCCTGCGGACAAAAGTGACCATGAGGGAAAGCTGCGGTTCGTTGTGGCGATGACGCCCACGCGGCGTACCCACCCGTGTGTGGTGCGAGCGCTCAGGATGAGCCGCAGGGCTTTGGCCTGCAGCCGCACGTGATGCGCGATGGCCACCTGTCTGCTCTCCAGACCGCTGTACATGAACTCCAGCTTGTAGCTCTCCTCCAGGACCTACAACCCACACAGACAAACACGTCACATAGCACCGGCACCGTCGCGGGCATGTCGGGGCGCACACTGACCTGATGAGCGGCCGCCATAGCTGTGACGTTCTGTTTGAGGCACAGAGGGACCGCCATGTTCCACAACTTGTCCTGCAAAGCCTGAGGGTAACCGGGAAAAGGCTGGGGTCAGCTCAGGTGAATACAAGTTTATTAAGCAGACTTCCAGGTTTTGCTCTTTAAACCCTACATAGGGTGCATTCACACTTGTAAAACAGCAAACCTAGTCCAATGGAATTTTGATAACAGTTTTTATTTTGGTTTTAGTCATAGTCTTTTGACGATATTTAAATACAGCAACCTTTAAACTACATAGGGTGCATTCACACTTGTAGTCCGGTACTCTGGTGCAGATCAGAAGGTATTTATATCCCACATACCTGTCTTTCTTTAGGTTAGCTTGAAAAATGACAAATCAGCTCTTTTGGGTTGTCGAGTTGTCAAACTGAACAGTGTGCCAAGGACATTGATTAAAAAGTGCACTGTACGGGTATGTTGCTTTTTGAGTTGACGGACAAGCTCACCCATGGTGTACAACAAAAGTGGTGGTAGAGTAAGCAGTCGTGCTCCTGCTCTACCGTCTTTAATAGTAATAGTAATTCAGCACAGTACGAGTCCAGGGTGTCCCCTAAATGTAACTGAATGTGGCGCGCTGCCACGGCATTTTTATTACGCTACACTGAACAATTTATTTTGTGGATCAATAAAGTTTGTCTAAGTCTAACTTTTTTTTTTTTACTTGAAAACAAATTAAAGTGATATAATATACCGGTACTGTAGCCTCCAGAAGTAATGACACAAAGTCTGGTGCTATTTTTAACTTGTATTACCAATATTATGATAACAAACGGCACAATTCCAACAGGTTTTGTACCGTCTCGTGAGTCCGCGCTTCCCCGGACACACAACAACACTTCCTCATTCGTTACAGAATTAATTGATATATACATATAGCTTATTATTTGCGCCCTATTGACAAGAGATGTACCGAAAACTTGACCACCGAATAAAGACTTTGATCACTGAAAACCGCGCTACTGAAACCAGATGTAAACGCCATTGTCTGGAGCGTTGTCAGCATGTCTGTGATGTGGACGTGATTTATATATATATATACACACAACTACCGTTCAAAAGTTTGGGGTCACATTGAAATGTCTTTATTTTTGAAGGAAAAGCACTTTACTTTTCAATGAAGATAACTTTAAACTAGTCTTAACTTTAAAGAAATACACTCTATACATTGCTAATGTGGTAAATGACTATTCTAGCTGCAAATGTCTGGTTTTTGGTGCAATATCTACATAGGTGTATAGAAGCCCATTTCCAGCAACTATCACTCCAGTGTTCTAATGGTACAATGTGTTTGCTCATTGGCTCAGAAGGCTAATTGATGATTAGAAAACCCTTGTGCAATCATGTTCACACATCTGAAAACAGTTTAGCTCGTTACAGAAGCTACAAAACTGACCTTCCTTTGAGCAGATTGAGTTTCTGGAGCATCACATTTGTGGGGTCAATTAAACGCTCAAAATGGCCAGAAAAAGAGAACTTTCATCTGAAACTCGACAGTCTATTCTTGTTCTTAGAAATGAAGGCTATTCCATGCGAGAAATTGCTAAGAAATTTAAGATTTCCTACAACGGTGTGTGCTACTCCCTTCAGAGGACAGCACAAACAGGCTCTAACCAGAGTAGAAAAAGAAGTGGGAGGCCGTGTTGCACAACTGAGCAAGAAGATAAGTACATTAGAGTCTCTAGTTTGAGAAACAGACGCCTCACAGGTCCCCAACTGGCATCTTCATTAAATAGTACCCGCAAAACACCAGTGTCAACATCTACAGTGAAGAGGCGGCTGCGGGATTCTGGGCTTCATGGCAGAGTGGCAAAGAAAAAGCCATATCTGAGACTGGCCAATAAAAGAAAAAGATTAAGATGGGCAAAAGAACACAGACATTGGACAGAGGAAGACTGAAAAAAAGTGTTGTGGACAGGAATCCAAGTTTGAGGTGTTTGGATCACAAAGAAGAACGTTTGTGAGACGCAGAACAACTGAAAAGACGCTGGAAGAATGCCTGACGCCATCTGTTAAGCATGGTGGAGGTAATGTGATGGTCTGGGGTTGCTTTGGTGCTGGTAAGGTGGGAGATTTGTACAGGGTAAAAGGGATTCTGAATAAGGAAGGCTATCACGCCATACCCAGTGGACAGCGCTTGATTGGAGCCAATTTCATCCCATAACAGGACAATGACCCAAAACACACCTCCAAATTGTGCAAGAACTATTTAGAGAAGAAGCAGGCAGCTGGTATTCTATCGGTAATGGAGTGGCCAGCGCAGTCACCAGATCTGAACCCCATTGAGCTGTTGTGGGAGCAGCTTGACCGTATGGTACGCAAGAAGTGCCCATCCAACCAATCCAACTTGTGGGAGCTGCTTCTGGAAGCGTGGGGTGCAATTTCTCCAGATTACCTGAACAAATTAACAGCTAGAATGCCAAAGGTCTGCAATGCTGTAATTGCTGCAAATGGAGGATTCTTTGACGAAAGCAAAGTTTGATGTAAAAAAAAATACAAATCATTATTTCTAACCTTGTCAATGTCTTGACTCTATTTTCTATTCATTTCACAACGTATAGTGGTGAATAAGTGTGACTTTTCATGGAAAACACAAAATTGTTTGGGTGACCCCAAACTTTTGAACGGTAGTATATATATATATATATATATTTATATATATATATATTGTCGGAGGCAGATATTTACATATATCCGAATTTAAATGTTACTTCTTTTGATTTCATTGTCATATTACAAAACAGCTAGTGTTTTTCTTCCAAATGTGGTCTTTTGGTTGTCTGCAAAACTGTGTGCTTAACCTTGAAGTGAGGAATGTTAGAGAGAGCGATAATAACCATTTGTTTTGGCTAGAGAAAGATGACTGCCTGCGACTTAAGAGGGAAGAGGGGGTTTCGGGGGGAGACAGACCAGTTTGGCGGGGCGATAGAATGTTCTATGCTGGACTGGTCTCAAATGTATATCTGCAAAGTTTTGAAAATATATTACAAAATACCTTTTCTGTCTCTGGTGGTTTTTCAACTCAGCTTTAAGTGTCGTAAAGAGCTTGGGAGCGACTTGTGACTTGAATTCCCTGGGAGGAACAACTGGTCCAAAACGCAACAATTTATATACACATGTATATATATGTATATATATGTATATATATATATATATATATATATATATATCCCAGACATACCCGCGGATGGTCATCTGCAAAATATGCAATTATTTGGAGGACAGTGGCGGCTTTTAAGAAAAGAAAGTCCAACTGGAGCAGCAACGCCAAGCAAGTTTGACATCATGCTCGCTGCAGCTAATAGGGAACGTGAGGTGGGTTTAGACCGTCGTGAGACAGGTTAGTTTTACCCTACTTTACTGATGATGTGTTGTTGCAATAGTAGAGTCTCTAAACACCAGAAGAAGATGCTAGATTTGTTGGCAGTTGTTTTTAATAAAAAACAACTACCAACAACACTTGAAAAATCTCAATAAAGTAAATTGTACAAAAAGCAGCAACAATTAAAAATATGGCAAAACGATAAAAAAATCTTAAGACTAATTAATAATAATAGATTTGTTTTAAATATATGTATACATTTTTGGAGCCTTTTTGTAGAAAATCATACCGTATCATAGCAAATTACTCAATGATGTCATTGTGACCGCACCCATAACCACGCCCCCACCACCACAGATAACTTGGCAGTTTAGGGGAAACCCTGGAGTCATTTGTATTGTATTGAGGTGGGTAACAATACAGTCTTGTGAAAAATCAAAAGGCCCTCTCCCACATGAAATTGTGATTGGATAGATCTCTAACTTGTCCCACTCGCATAAAGACAAAATTAAATATGATTGGATTTTGTCTCTGTCAACATCTAATTTTTATTCTTTGACTAAATTGTCGATCAATTTCGTCATTGTTTTAGTCAACGTGCAATTGTTTTGATTAGTTATCGCCCTATTTTAGTGAGGGGAAAATAGGTCGCTAACGATGACTAAGACAAATATTTTGAGTCAACAAAATGAACACAGACGTAGTCCCACCTTGATGAGCAGCAGCTGGCAGCGCAGGTACGTAGCGCAGAAGTCGGCAGCTCCAGCAAGTTCCGTCTGCAGCTGACCCAGTCTCTGCAGGTCACTAAAAAACAAACAAACACAAAGTCAGAGTTAAAGTGACCACAAAGTTTGTGTGTTCTTGTGCAAACACCTTACCGTATGGTGAAAATGAGCAGGTCCTGAGCTCCGGGTGCTTCCAGGTTCTGAATGGTGCTGATCCTGTCCAGACTCTGCTGCAGGAAGAGCTTGGCTGATTCCACGGAACCCGACTCCGATCCAGAATCTACAGAGTCCAAACCGTGAACCTGCTTCCTTCCAGGCAGCTAAAGCGGAACAAGACCAAGCGACAGGGACCAGGGTTAAAACTTGGATGGACTCTTATGGAGGACTCTTCGGGCACTTGCTCTTCGTTTGTATGGCTTTAAAGTGCACCATGAACTTGTTCATTGCCTGCACAAAGTCTACATTTTTCTGTCGTGGCTTCCTGCACTGACGACAAGGTAGGGCTAAACAACTAAAATTCCAGATTATTTTGATATTAAAATCACTATTAAGAACACAATTAATCATTACCGGTAATCTGAAAACATGAGTATTTATTGTACCACTAAAACTCAACTTTGAATAGGATTTAAAAGAATAACAAATATAAATTAGTAACGAATAAATAATAAAGAAAATAAAAAATAATATTAACAACAATACATTTAAATAACAATAGCACCATAATAAATCAACAACATTCTCATTTCTGATAAAAAAAAACAACAACATTTAATTCGTTTTTTTACCTTTTACACTTATTTTACCACCATATGTTTTATGTGTCATGAATGAAATTCAATAAAATGCAAAAATCTTCAAATTTTTTGGTGCAATACATCTTTGGACAATTTTTACCAATAATTTAAGTCCAAGCATAATATTTTTTGTAAATGTTTTAAGTGACTTAAGTACATTATTCTTGTGTAAGGTACTTTTTTGAAACCTTTGTTTTAATAGCGGACCGGATGTTGCGCAGAGTGCTCTTATTGTGAAGGGGGGAGTTGTGCCGCTGTTCTGAGCTTTGTGAAGTGAAGTGAATTATATTTATATAGCGCTTTTCTCTAGTGACTCAAAGCGCTTTTATACAGTGAAACCCAAAATATCTAAGTTACAAACCCCGTTTCCATATGAGTTGGGAAATTGTGTTAGATGTAAATATAAACGGAATACAATGATTTGCAAATTATTTTCAACCCATATTCAGTTGAATATGCTACAAAGACAACAAATTTGATGTTCAAACTGATAAACATTTTTTGTTGTTGCAAATAATCATTGACTTTAGAATTTGATGCCAGCAACACGTGACAAAGAAGTTAGGAAAGGTAGCAATAAATACTGATAAAGTTGAGGAATGCTCATCAAACACTTATTTGGAACATCCCACAGGTGAACAGGCAAATTGGGAACAGGTGGGTGCCATGATTGGGTAAAAAAGTAGATTCCATGAAATGCTCAGTCATTCACAAACAAGGATGGGGCGAGGGTCACCACTTTGTTAACAAATGCGTGAGCAAATTGTTGAACAGTTTAAGAAAAACCTTTCTCAACCAGCTATTGCAGGGAATTTAGGGATTTCACCATCTACGGTCCGTAATATCATCAAAGGGTTCAGAGAATCTGGAGAAATCACTGCACGTAAGCAGCTAAGCCTGTGACCTTCGATCTCTCAGGCTGTACTGCATCAACAAGCGACATCAGTGTGTAAAGGATATCACCACATGGGCTCAGGAACACTTCAGAAACCCACTGTCAGTAACTATAGTTGGTCGCTACATCTGTAAGTGCAAGTTAAAACTCTCCTATGCAAGGCGAAAACAGTTCATCAACAACACCCAGAAACGCCGTCGGCTTCGCTGGGCCTGAGCTCATTTAAGATGGACTGATACAAAGTGGAAAAGTGTTCTGTGGTCTGACGAGTCCACATTTCAAATTGTTTTTGGAAACTGTGGACGTCGTGTCCTCCGGACCAAAGAGGAAAAGAACCATTCGGATTGTTATAGGCGCAAAGTTGAAAAGCCAGCATCTGTGATGGTATGGGGGTGTATTAGTGCCCAAGACATGGGCAACTTACACATCTGTGAAGGCGCCATTAATGCTGAAAGATACATACAGGTTTTGGAGCAACATATGTTGCCATCCAAGCAACGTTACCATGGACGCCCCTGCTAATTTCAGCAAGACAATGCCAAGCCACGTGTTGTATCAACGTAGCTTCATAGTAAAAGAGTGCGGGTACTAGACTGGCCTGTCTGTAGTCCAGACCTGTCTCCCATTGAAAATGTGTGGCGCATTATGAAGCCTAAAATAGCACAACGGAGACCCCCGGACTTAAGCTGTACATCAAGCAAGAATGGGAAACAATTCCACCTGAGAAGCTTATAAAATGTGTCTGCTCAGTTCCCAAACATTTACTGAGTGTTGTTAAAAGGAAAGGCCATGTAACACAGTGGTGAACATGCCCTTTCCCAACTACTTTGTCACATGTTGCAGCCATGAAATTCTAAGTTAATTATTATTTGCAAAAAAAAAATTAAGTTTATGAGTTTGAACATCAAATATGTTGTCTTTGTAGCATATTCAACTGAATATGGGTTGAAAAGGATTTGCAAATCATTGTATTCCGTTTATATTTACATCTAACACAATTTCCCAACTCATATGGAAACGGGGTTTGTACATTTAAAGCAGTGTGGGTGGCACTGGGAGCAGGTGGGTAAAGTGTCTTGCCCAAGGACACAACGGCAGTGACTAGGATGGTGGAAGCGGGGATCGAACCTGGAACCGTCAAGTTGCTGGCACGGCCACTCAACCAACCGAGCTGTACCGCCCTGTATATAGACTCTTTTGTGGCATACATTGAAGGTTAACACGATTTGAGGCAGTTTAATTCAATAAAAAAACTAAAAGGTGCGACTGCGGTCCTGTTTGTACATTGATCTTACATCCATGATGTCGTTCACAACAACACGAGCAGATGAGATGTGTTGTAGGTGTACGGATTGTTCTTGCTAGCTTTAGGTTCCTAACCAGCTCGGTGGCCTTGTGGTTAGAGTGTCCGCCCTGAGACTGGGAGGTTGTGAGTTCAAACCCTGGCCAAGTCATACCAAAGACTACAAAAAATGGGACCTATTGGCTCCCTGCTTGGCACTCAGCATCAAGGGTTGGAATTGGGGATTAAATCACCAAATGATTCCCGGCGCATGCTGCTGCTCACTGCTCCCCTCACCTCCCAGGGGGTGAACATGGGGATGGGTCAAATGCAGAGGACAAATTTCACCACACCAAGTGTGTGTGTGACAATCGTTGGGACTTTAACTTTACAAGAGGCAGTCTTCACGTTGTTTAGTTTAGGACGTGTTTCGGGATGAATGATTGGCCCCGGACACATTATTTTCCCAAACAAATGTTCTTTCTTCTAAAAATGACAGCATTTCACTCACATTTATGTCAATTTCCATGATATTTTGCGTTTAACAGAGGATTCCGGTTTATTGGCCAATTCTGTGACTCCGTGGTTATGTGAACGCAGGAATGTCTTCCTTTTTTTGTTGATTATTAATTAGGCATGCGAGCACTGTGTCAAATTAAAAGTAGCAACCATTGTGACAACCTCATACCTGACAATTTTTGAAACTCAAAAAGCCTCGTAGCCAGGATCCAGGGGCCACAGGCGAAGCCCCCCGACAAAAAATTAAATACCTGTATATTTTGTCCCCTGCCCGTGGAGTTGCACTAGTCCATTTCTCTCTTCCTCTTCTTTTCTTTTGTGGCATGTAGTTTAGTTAACCACTACATGGGTCTAAAAATAGCTAAGCTACGAAAATCGTTACTTGTTTAAGAAGTAGCGAAGCTACTGCCAAGCTACTGGGAAATGTAGTTAAAGGCCTACTGAAAGCCACTAGTACCGACCACGCAGTCTGATAGTTTATATATCAATGATGAAATCTTAACATTGCAACACATGCCAATACTAAAGTGCAATTTTAAATTTTGCGCAAAATATCCTGCTGAAAACGTCTTGGTATGATGACGCCTGCGCGTGACGTCACGGATTGTAGAGGACATTTTGGGACAGCATGGTGGCCAGCTATTAAGTCGTCTGTTTTCATCGCAAAATTCCACAGTATTCTGGACATCTGTGTTGGTGAATCCTTTGCAATGTCTTCAATGAACAATGGAGACAGCAAAGAAGAAAGCTGTAGGTGGGAAGCGGTGTATTGCGGCAGGTGTTGTACCGGATAACGCACCCCCGCCGTAGAAAGCACCCCTTGCCTGTTGTGCCAGAGAACACATTTCATTGTTTACATTCCCGAAAGATGACAGTCAAGCTTTATCATTGGCCTGTGGCGAACTGGGACAACAGAGACTCTTACCAGGAGGACTTTGAGTTGGATGCGCAGACGCGGTACCGTGAGTACGCATGCAGCTGCGGCTTCCAAACATTTGATCGCTTGCCCGTACGTGCGTGCCGCTATGTGCATGTCACGTACGTAACTTTGGGGACTTTGGGGAAATATATGTGCTGTATGATCTTTGGGGAGGTGAACAGTACTTTGGGCTGTGGGATTGAGTGTGTTGTGCAGGTGTTTGAGTTGTATTGGCGGGTTATATGGACGGGAGGGGGGAGGTGTTTGTTATGCGGGATTAATTTGTGGCATATTAAATATAAGCCTGGTTGTGTTGTGGCTAATAGAGTATATATATGTCTTGTGTTTATTTACTGTTTTAGTCATTCCCAGCCGCCTCTCACAGCATCTTCCCTATCTGAATCGCTCCCACTGCCCTTTAGTCCTTCACTCTCACTTTCCTCATCCACAAATCTTTCATCCTCGCTCAAATTAATTGGGAAATCGTCGCTTTCTCGGTCCGAATCGCTCTCGCTGCTGGTGGCCATGATTGTAAACAATGTGCAGATGTGAGGAGCTCCACAACCTGTGACGTCACGCGCATATCGTCTGCTACTTCCGGTACAGGCAAGGCTTTTTTATCACCGACCAAAAGTTGCGAACTTTATCGTCGATGTTCTCTACTAAATCCTTTCAGCAAAAATATGGCAATATCGCGAAATGATCAAGTATGACACATAGAATGGACCTGCGATCCCCGTTTAAATAAGAAAATCGCATTTCAGTAGGCCTTTAAGCCTTTAAAACCGTAGATTTTACCACTGCAGCCGTAAACCGGAATGGATAAAAAAAAACGTGCTCATTACGGGAAAACCGTAGTTGTTGCCAGGTATGCATCCCAAACTTCTAGTGGGTTTTTTTTTTTACTCATACGCTCACTCATCTGTTTCACCGTCACAAGCTCAGGAATTTACATGCACGTTGCGTGGCCCATTAATTGTTTTTTTTATTAGAATATTTTCCTGATCGTGAGAAACCAAAATCAAAATACTATTAATTGTCCAGCCCTAGGACAAGGTTTTGCAGAAGCAGCGAGTTAAAGAGACCATGGGTGGCATGTACAGTCATTAAATGCCACAAAAGGAAGGCGTATTATCGACGAGTGGTACTCACCACCAGCTGCTACGAACAAAATGTTACAGCCTATTAACGACTGGGCACATTAAGTGTGGCGGGAAGGTGAGTTGTGGGAAACATTTAATTCAAACATTGGCCTGATTTGAATTTTCTGATATGCTTGGGTGGCAATATGCAGATGGGTATAATGTTAAAAATACACGCTGAGCATTGCTACAAGAATCTCTGTGTACGTTCCGCATTCGTATGTTTTGGCTTTTAGCAGTACTAGTTAGTCAACAAACCAACAAACCTTTTCCCAAACTCCAGTGCATCAATATAAAATTGCTGCGTTTCAGAATTTTTCTGGGTTTGAGTGAGTCGAGTTCCTGAACAATCAGTGAGAAAACGACTCATGAGTCAGTA
Organism: Nerophis lumbriciformis; assembly: GCF_033978685.3. Classification (NCBI taxonomy): domain Eukaryota; kingdom Metazoa; phylum Chordata; class Actinopteri; order Syngnathiformes; family Syngnathidae; genus Nerophis; species Nerophis lumbriciformis. Next base: position 11,862,412 of record NC_084564.2, on the reverse strand, counting down.
AAAGGAATTAGGGTTGCAACGATTAATGCATGACAAAAAAGCTTTGATTCATATTCTGTTGCTTTGATTAATCGTCAAATAAGTTTAACTAACTGACTAAAATGTATCAGATTGGGACAATATGGCGTTCCCGGGACATAGTTTCTGCGCGGTCGCTGCCATAGAACACATATGAGAGAGTAGTGTGTGGGTCATCTGTGTGAAGGCGAACAGCAGAGTTTATTTATTTCAATTACACACGTGAATGTGAGTGTGAATGTTGTCTGTCTATCTGTGTTGGCCCTGCGATGATGTGGCGACTTGTCCAGGGTGTACCCCGCCTTTCGCCCGATTGTAGCTGAGATAGGCTCCAGCGCCCCCCGCGACCCCGAAGGGAATAAGCGGTAGAAAATGGATGGATGTTAAAAGTGCAAAAATAAATAAATAACAATTGTGGAATTTCAATGTTGATGTGCATTTATAGGGGAAAAAGAATGAGGGTACGACAAGCAGAATTTCTTTTTTGTTTATTTTAACTATTTTCCTCAAAATATACATTTAGGCCAGGGGTCGGCAACCCGCGGCTCCGGGGCCGCATGCGGCTCTTTGATCACTCTGATGCGGCTCAGCAGCTTACTTGCTGAACCCCCCAATTTTCCCGTGAGACTTCCGGATTTCAGTGCCTCTCGCAGAAAACTCCCGGGATCAATATTCACCGATTTTCACCCTTACAGATATAAAAAGGGCGTGCTATGATGGTACAACATTCAGCGCCCTCTATAATCTGCATTAACAGCGTGCCAGCCTAACAACTTTTATACAATATACATCTTCTGCTTGCACACGTACATGACAGCAAGGCATACTTGGTCAACAGCCACACAGGTTACACTGACGGTGACCATATAAAACAACTTTAACACTCTTACTAATAATGCGCCACACTTTGAACATCTGCACCTTAACACAACATAAACACAAGAGAACAAACACCCAGAATCCCATGCAGCCCTAACTCTTCCGGGATACATTATACACCCCTGCTAGGGTTAGGAAACAGAGTGGACCGACACCAGCAGATGACATGGCACCCCAAACCATCACCCAACCATGCAAATTTTGCATTTCCTTTGGAAATCGAGGTCCCAGAGTCTGGAGGAAGACAGGAGAGGCACAGGATCCACGTTGCCTGAAGTCTTGTGTAAAGTTTCCACCATCAGTGATGGTTTGGGGTGCCATGTCATCTGCTGGTGTCGGCCCACTCTGTTTCCTGAGATCCAGGGTCAACGCAGCCGTGTACCAGCAAGTTTTAGAGCACTTCATGCTTCCTGCTGCTGACCTGCTCTATGGAGATGGAGATTTCAAGTTCCAACAGGACTTGGGGCCTGCACACAGCGCAAAATCTACCCGTGCCTGGTTTACGGACCATGGTATTTCTGTTCTAAATTGGCCCGCCAACTCCCCTGACCTTAGCCCCATAGAAAATCTGTGGGGTATTGTGAAAAGGAAGATGCAGAATGCCAGACCCAAAAACGCAGAAGAGTTGAAGGCCACTATCAGAGCAACCTGGGCTCTCATAACACCTGAGCAGTGCCAGAAACTCATCGACTCCATGCCACGCCGCATTAACGCAGTAATTGAGGCAAAAGGAGCTCCAACCAAGTATTGAGTATTGCACATGCTCATATTTTTCATTTTCATACTTTTCAGTTGGCCAACATTTCTAAAAATCCCTTTTTTGTATTAGCCTTAAGTAATATTCTAATTTTGTGACACACGGAATTTTGGATTTTCATTTGTTGCCACTTCAAATCATCAAAATTAAATGAAATAAACATTTGAATGCATCAGTCTGTGTGCAATGAATAAATATAATGTACAAGTTACACCTTTTGAATGCAATTACTGAAATAAATCAAGTTTTTCAAAATATTCTAATTTACTGGCTTTTACCTGTATATATACATAGTTAAATGTTGTTACCCACATACGAAAAACGAGCACCACTCTTGGAAACAGTCAATTTTTCATCAGGCACCGCGTCCCAGCAACAGTGGCGCAAGTGAGCGCTCCTTCAGCGCAGCAGGGCGCATTTTAGAGGCCAGGCGCTCTCACATGAATCCTGGCACTGTAGATGCCATTTTATTCCTGCATAGTGCTAACAAAAAAAAAAGTAAGTAGACATACGGTTGGATATGTTAAACGAATTAGTCTACGTTACCTATAGGCTATACCAAATAAGCCCATGTCTAACCTATATTGAGTTCGGTCAGCTGAATAATTTTGATGGTTACGTGTTGTTTGGGCGCACTACAATGCAAAGGAATTAAGGCAATTGCGTTGTTTATTGTGGTTTTTTTCTATTCGAGATATACTACTATGTGTGAATAATTATTTGGCCTCGCTTTCAAGTGAAGCGCATCTCCGATTGGCAACAATGTAAGGATATTTAGCCTGCTTTGTTTGTCGCGACCGTCTATTTTCATTATAATTCAAGTTTGATGATAAAGTGCAGTCTGATGGGTTTGATTTCTCCCCTTCAGCTATTTGCCTTTGCCAATAAGTTGCAGGTAATTTATTATTATTATTAATTTAATATATTTTTGTTTAAATAGGGATGACATACATATGTTATTGTATAATTTAAGTTTGTGCGCCTGATTGACAGCCTAAGGCTTATGAGGCACATGTTTTATTTATTTTTTTATTTCAACTTAAAAACGTATGACCCTATGCCTATGCCTACAACATAGGCTATGTGTTTATCTTTATTTTCCTGCCTGTCGTTGACAATGGAGATTGTCTGATATTTTGTCATGGCTGCAGATCAATCAATAAAGGTTCATCTTTGTCGCGAAATTGTTCACTGCTTCACTGTGCACCCCGCCCTCGTCCCTATTTGAGCATTATAACGTTAACAAGTTAATATTCATTGAAATAAATTCAGAACATTTTTTTTACCTAACGAAAATATAGGCCTAGTCTTTCTAAAACATTTTTTTAACTTCTTAAAAGCCTCGTTCGGCTTGCTGCAACTGCGCACACAAAGTGTGAGGAACGCACTCCTGATCTGAGGGCATTGGCAACAATAGTCAACACTTTCTTAATGGAAATGACAATAATATTATAATAATGATAAATAATATTATCACGCATTAATATCTCTTAGCCACGAATGCGTGGCCAAGAGATGCGTGGCACGCATTGAATGTCTCTGCTGCATTGGATCAGTCTCCTTTCTTTAACAGGCAAAAGCTTTTTAACCTCACTAATGCCTTGCATCGTCTATATTAGATATATAACAACGGGCGGGTGCGGGCGGGTGTGGTTTTGATAAAATGTTGGTTCGGGTGGATGGCGGATGGTGGATGGTTGACGACTTTTGTGATGCGGTTGCGGATGAAATAATTGCCTATCCGCGCATCTCTAATATGTACACACTAAAGGTATCGGGGATCCAAAAGGGTCCCATTCATAAAAGTGTGAAGAATAAGTCATAATTATTATTCTTTTCACTTCCAATACTTGAATCTCTACATCCACCTCATATCTAACAGTCCATTGTGCGCTTTATTTATTATTTTAGGTGTTATGCTCTTTGTCAAAGAAAACTTTGGTTGTGATAAGGTAAACACAAAATATGGGGGAAAATTCCAAAACATTTTTCAAAGTGAAATATTTGAAAGTAATTGGAGCCTTGACTGGGTCAATAATTCATAACAACATTATTTTGATTCGTTATTAGTTTTTGAGCAACGAACAGCCTCTTTGTGTTACCAGTGTCAACATTTCAATGTTTTCTTGTTACAGTACACCCGTTTGTGCTTTTATTCCACTTTTTTTTTTTTTGGTAATAAAATTTTTAGAATGTGCCACGAGCCATTAGAAAATCAGCTGGACACAGCAGTTATACAGCGTGTTTTCTACGATTACTTGCACAAACTAATTGATTAGATTACTTGATTACCAATATAATCGATAGCTGCAGCCCCTCGGTGAAAAGACAAAGAAGAGAAGTAAGAGTTCTCACTCGGAGAGGTGGGACCAGGTGTGACAGACTATCCCTCAGGTAGGCGTAGTGTCTGAAGGTGTGGTCGGAGAAGAGCGCCGGCATGGTGGGACACGACTTGGCTGCGTTGAATACCAACACCAGGACCGCAATATCTGAGGTCGGCAGAATTTAAGAAGAAGAAATATTGGAAGGAGCGACACACCTCTTGACCGCGTGCCAACATGTGAGGATACAAGCTGGGTCGTCCATGTCTGGTTCCGGTGTGTCAAAGTACGGGTGTGTGCTGAGGAGTTCAGGGACCAGAGGCAACACTAACATTGGGTGGCGGGAACCCAAAAACTTGAGACACCTAAAATACAGATGTGAAGGAAAACCATCAGATCAGCAAAAACCATCAGGTCAGCAAAGGACTCATTTTGCACGAAGATAAAAACATCTTTTAAAAACATTTAAAAACTTATTTTTTAGTAATGGACTTTTAAAAATGTTTGACTGGACTACTGTAATGCCCTCTATAATGTACTAAGTAGAAAACGCAGCTGCTCTCACTCATACTCCAAAACATACCCATGTTACCCCGGTTCTCTTTGCTCTCCATTGGCTCCCAGTACGTTCTAGAATACATTTTAAAATCCTTCTTTTTGTTTTTAAGGCCATCAATGGCAGTGACGTGCGGTCACTAGAGGCAGGTGAGGCGGGGCCTCACCTGCCATCATGGAAAGAAAAAAAATGTAAAAAGAAAAAAAATTAATTAAATTGTTATATGTATGCAGTGATTATACTATAAAGTTATTTTCCATTTAACTTCACCAGTTTTAGATAATTTTTATTCAAAATCGCTGAATTTTCACATTTGCCGTTCAAATACTGAGAAGAGACGGTGCGGTGAACAGCAGCCAGTTGAGGCACGTCACTCAGTGCCTCAACGTGGACGGACTCGGCTAACTGCTGGCCTGCTGTGCAGTGAGACTGTATTGCTTGCTATATGAATTATATTATATATTTCCATAGTTTAGTTAGCTGAGGTATATAATGTACAGTGTATTTTGTCAACAACTGTATGTGTGTAACGTATTTCTTGTGCTGAGCGATCATAAAACGGCTGCAAAAGACGCACTGGCTGAGGCTTCAGTAGCCCCGCCTCCTGCACCCCCTGCCGTAGAATTGTTATATCAACTAGAGCCCACACTTAAACTTTCCACGTGCAAGATTGAATCTATTTAAAAAAGTTATTTCATAAGAAGCCAAAAAGTGCAAAAACTGCAGGGTCACAACATTAGGTACACCTGCAGACTGCAGGTGTATCTAATTCACAACTCCTCCAACATGAACATTATTGTTTTTGCACTTTTTGGCTTCTTATTAAATAACTTTTGTAACCTATTTTTATGGGCTTTCCTATTTGTGATGTTAAGTTCCTGTTATGCGCTGTTATACAGTATATGCCTTGAGCTCTTATTTTGAAGGCGCCAAGAGTGGAAGTGATGACATGTTGTAGTGGAGCGGAGGTTTTTGAAAGAAGGTAAATAAAGTGGTCCTCGTGTAAACTGGAGCCTCCGTGTTTGTTATTTTGTAGTTTCATACAGTATAGGCGACATTTATAAACCCTCGGTTACACTTTTTTAAATAGATTCAATCTTGCACGTGGAAAGTTTAAGTGAGGGCTTTAGTTGTGGACTTCATTTATAAGTAAAGATAAGACCATAATAAAGTTTTTTTTATTAAATGTGCTTTTTTGTGTGCTACAGTTTGTACGTGTAAAGTTAAAGTTAAGTTAAAGTACCAATGATTGTCACACACACACTAGGTGTAATGAAATTTGTCCTCTACATTTGACCCATCCCCTTGTTCACCCCCTGGGAGGTGAGGGGAGCAGTGGGCAGCAGCGGCGCCGCGCCCGGGAATCATTTTTGGTGATTTAACCCCCAATTCCAAGCCTTGATGCTGAGTGCCAAGCAGGGAAGAATGCTGGTATGAGCTTTTAAACATAACCCGTTAACTGCTGCCAATCAAATGGTGAATAAGATACTTGTTAGGGTTCATATGTTTGTAAATCTGACTGTGATGAAGTCAGTGCCTCACCAGCCATCAACCTCACCGCACGTCACTGATCAATGGTCTGGCCCCAGCATACTTGGCTGATATTTCAACTGTTCGCCACCCACCAAGGAATCTGCGACCATCTTTACACACATCTTTGGAAGTACCGAGGACTCAAGTTAAAAAAATGGGGTGATGGTTCTTTTTCCGCATCCGCACCCAAGTTATGAAATTCCCTCCCACCTGAGTTGCGAACCATCACGGAGCTAGAAGCTTTTAAATCTCAACTAAAAACCTACCGTATTTTCCGGACCATAGGGCGCACCGGATTATAAGGCGCACTGCCGATGAATGGTCTATTTTTTGTATCTTTTTTCACCTTTGGCGCATTAAAGGAGTCATATTATTTGTTTCTAAATGTAAAAGACTTCCTTGTGGTCTACATAACATGTAATGGTGGTTCTTTGGTCAAAATGTTGCATAGATGATGTTTTATACATCATCTTCAAGCCGCTTTCTGACAGTCGCTTCAGGATGCGCCGTTTTGTGGGCGGTCTTATTTACGTGGCTCACCTTCGACAGCGTCTTTTCTCTGTCATCTTTGTTGTAGCGGTGTAGCGTGCAAGGACGGGAGTGGAAGAAGTGTCAAAAGATGGCGCTAACTCTTTTAATGACATTCAGACTTTACTTCAATCAACAACGGAGCAGCATCTCCTCATCCGGAAACAACCACACGGGAAATGTGTCCCGTGAAAAACCGTCCGACCTGAACTCTTAATAACTAAAGTTCCTTTGGTGATTAATGTAAACTCACTACACCGGTATGTTTTAGCGCTTTCATGGCGAGTTTACTGACAGATATAAGTAAGAACTTTACACTACTTTATACTAGAAATGGCAACAGCGGAGGATGAAAGTCCCATAACAAGAAGATAGAGAAAAAGCAGACGCTTATCGACTACGGCATCGGCGGGGACGCGCACAATTTTTCAGGACTTATGCAGATCCCAAATACAGATAAGCAGGTACCAGAAGGTAAGAAAAGTTGCTTTTGCGTAATATTGCGAAACAAAACGCCAGATAGTATGTCTTACCTTATACACACACCATAATAATACTCCTATGTTTAATGCGCCGACAATCCTTCAAGCGGTGTGGCTTCATAGCTTACCAAAGTCATACTAAAACATTTTGATAGATTTTTGAGCGCCGTGTGTAATGTTATATATTTTAAACAGAACATTTAAAATGTTGATGTTGTTTACTTGAGACCCATCATAGTGCAGCCTACACTTATCTCTTATGTTTGACTGCCATCTACTGGTCACACTCAATCAAACTTATTCCTTACATTAGGCGCACAATGAGCCTTTGTCTACAATCTGTCACATTTATATTTATGTTCATTAATGTGCATTGTATCATGTCACTAAGTTATAACAAATAGCAACTTTCTATGAGGGGTTTTATTGTACATCTATAAACAAGCTCATTGCTGTGTCGAGTGCACAGGTGTCAAACTCAAGGCCTGCGGACCAGATCTGGCCCTCCACCTACGCCATGCCACTGGGGCGGCATGGCGTAGTGGGTAGAGCAACCGTGCCAGAAACCTGAGGGTTGCAGGTTCGCTCCCCGCCTCTTACCATCCAAAAAATCGCTGCCTTTGTGTCCTTGGGCGGGACACTTCACCCTTTGTCCCCGGTGCCACTCACACCGGTGAATTGAATGATGAATGATAGGTGGTGGTTGGAGGGGCCGTTGGCGCAAATTGCAGCCACGCTTCCGTCAGTCTACCCCAGGGCAGCTGTGGCTATGAAAGTAGCTTACCACCACCAGGTGTGAATGAATGATGGGTTCTACATATAAAGCAACATGCTTTTATTTTTTTTACGAGCTTGCTCAAAGAGGGGCGTATTTTAGAAGTGTTGTACTAGTGATAAAGATCTTTTTAGAAGATCTGAAGGGGGAATTGTCGGAGGCAGATATTTACATATATCCGTATTTAAGTGTTACTTCTTTTCATTTCATAATCATATTACAAAACAGCTAGTGTTTTTCTTCCAATTGTGGTCTTTTCATCATCATCATCATCAGCCGTTGTCAGTCCACTGCTGGACGAAAGCCTCAGCATGTTTCTGCCATAGTAAACGATCTCTAGCTGCTCCCTGCCACTGCACTGTTCCCCAATATATCCATATTTAAGTGTTACTTCTTTTCATTTCGTAATCATATTACAAAACAGCTAGTGTTTTTCTTCCAATTGTGGTCTTTTGGTTGTCTGCAATTACTGTGTGCTTAAACCTTGAATGAGGAATGTAAGAAAGAGAGATACTCCTTTCTCTTATCTAGCCTTATGTCCAGGTGCGGAGGACAATGGGCATGTGTTTTGGCTGGAGGGACAAGACTGCGAGGGTGGGAGGAAGAGATACTTAAGAGGGGAGAGGGTTTTTCAAGGGGGGACAGACCATCTTAGCGGCGCGATTGAATGTTCTATGCTGGACTGGTCTCAGTATGTTTACAAAGCTTTGCAAATATATTACGAAATACCTATTCTGTCTCTGGTGGTTTTTCAACTCAGCTTTAAGTGTCGTAAAGAGTTTGGGAAGGACTTGTGACTTGAATTCCCTGGGAGGAACAACTGGTCCAAACGCAACAGTACTTAGAAAAGCGCTATATAAATCCCAGGTATCCCTGGAAATAATGTGTCAATAAAATACCTTATATTTTCTTTCTTTACTTTCTTATTTTCTTACTAAAAGGTATTACGTTTTTTTTCGTAGTTTGACAGGGACAAATAATTGTGTCCAAAATTGCAACAAATATATCATCTAACTTTATTGGTCAAAATCCAAATAAATACATAAATATCTGCTTAACTTATGGTTTCGAAGCAAGTTATCCAACAAATTGTACACTATAAAAATGACCAATAGATTTTACTGTAAAATTTAGGGAGTTTTTTTTTGTAAGTTGAAAAAAAACGACCAATGTTTTTTTTTTTTTTATAGTAAAATGCTGTCCACTGAGCTGTCAGTTTTGGGTTTTTTTTTTACTGTAAAATCCACAGATTATGGTAAAAAACTGGCAGCTAAGTTGCTAAAATAAAATGAATCAGCAGTACTGTATTTCTATTTACAATATGAAAAAAAAAAGAATAAAAAACATATTTTACAGTAAAAGTCTGGCAACTTTTTTTCTGTAAAAAACTGGTAAAATACGCAGATTTGTTTTTTACTCTTTACGTAAGAATAATTTTTTTATATATATTTAAAGTCATAGGCAAATTCATTAATTATTTACTGTTACAAACGGCCCTCTAATGGCAGTCATGACTGCGGTGTGGCCCTCAATGAAAACCAGTTTGACACACCTGGTCTAGTGGGACAGGCCAAAGTTAAGTCGGAGAAAATGCAGTCCTTTATACATTATTTATGTTTCTCTGCGGCCCGGTAGTAAATGCTTCACAGACCGGTACCGGTCCCCGGACCGGTGGTTGGGGACCACTGCTGTAAAGCACCATTGTGATGTTGTAAGGTGCTATACAAATATTGGTTGGTTTGTCCCTGTTGTTTTAAAGGCCTACTGAAACCCACTACTACCGACCACGCAGTCTGATAGTTTATACATCAATGATGAAATCTTAACATTGCAACACATGCCAATGCAGCCGGGTTAACTTATAAAGTGCAATTTTAAATTTCCTGCGAAACTTCCGGTTGAAAACGTTTAGGTATGATGACGTATGCGCGTGACGTCGATGGTTGAAACGGAAGTATTGGGACGCCATTGTATCCAATACAAAAAGCTCAGTTTTCATCGCAAAATTCCACAGTATACTGGACATCTGTGTTGGTGAATCTCTTGCAATTTGTTTAATGAACAATGGAGACTGCAAAGAAGTAAGCTGTAGATGCAATCGGTGTATTAGCGTCTGGCTACAGCAACACAACCAGGAGGACTTTGACTTGGATAGCAGACGCGCTATCCAATGCTAGCCGCCGACCGCATCGATGATCAGGTGAAGTCCTTCGTCGCTCCGTCGATCGCTGGAACGCAGGTGAGCTTCGGTGTTGATGAGCAGATGAGGGTTGGCGTAGGTGGAGAGCTAATGTTTTTATCATAGCTCTGTCGAGGTCCGTAGCTAAGTTAGATTCAATGGCGTCGTTAGCAACAGCATAGCTAGGCTTCGTCAGGCGGTACAGCATTAACCGTGTGGTTACAGGTCCAGAGTTTGGTAGCATTGTTGATATTCTGTCTATCCTTCCAGTCAGGGGTTTATTTATTTTGTTTCTATCTGCAGTTAAGCCCGATGCTATCACGTTAGCTCCGTAGCTAAAGTGCTTCACCGATGTATTGTCGTGGAGATAAAAGTCACTGTGAATGTACATTTCCCGTTCTCGACTCACATTTTCAAGAGGATATAGTATCCGAGGTGGTTTAAAATACAAATCCGTGATCCACAATAAAAAAAGGAGAGAGTGTGGAATCCAATGAGCCCTTGTACCTAAGTTACGGTCAGAGCGAAAAAAGATGTGTCCTGCACTGCACTCTAATACTTCACTCTCACGTTCCTCATCCACGAATCTTTCATCCTGGCTCAAATTAATGGGGTAATCGTCGCTTTCTCGGTCCCAATCGCTCTCGCTGCTGGTGTAAACAATGGGGAAATGTGAGGACACTTTCAACTTGTGACATCACGCTACTTCCGGTACAGGCAAGGCTTTTTTTTTTATCAGCGACCAAAAGTTGCAAACTTTATCGTCGTTGTTCTATACTAAATCCTTTCAGCAAAAATATGGCAATATCGCGAAATGATCAAGTATGACACATAGAATGGATCTGCTATCCCCGTTCAAATTAAAAAAATTCATTTCAGTAGGCCTTTAATGTAATTGTTGTTTTACCTCACCTATGTTTTGTACAGCGCTGCATAAATAAAATGTACTTACTTACAAAATGTCCTGCTAAGGTTTACTAATAAAGAGAGTGTGTAAGCGTGCGGTCTCACTTCCAGACAGAGTTCCGGTCCGAGGGATACTTGTTGAGGTTCTTGAGCAGCTCCAGCAGAGCCAGCTGGATGCACTCCTTGGTGGAGACGTTGGTGTAGCAAAGTAACTCGTGCAGAGCTTCTCTGATGTCCCGAGACGAGTCCTGACCACAAACGGGAAGCTTGTAAAGGAACTGGCGTGCGCAAGGACGCGCGTGTTGTGCAGACCTCCAGGACGGCCAACACGGTGTCCAGCTGGTCCTCCCTCAGGGTGATGTGTGTGGAGATCTCTCTCAGCACGTGGATGGACTGCAAGCGCACTTCCTCGATCTCGTCGTTGAACATGTCCACCAGGAAGTCCAGACACTTCTCGGCGAAGCTGGGAGACGAGCGAGCCAGCTGGCACAACGCTTCTACCGCCGCGATGCGGACCTCTGCGAGCAGGCGGCCAGACAAGTCAACAATAAACAGGTGACGAAAATGAAATTGACCTGTTTTAGCTATTCAGCTCAAAAGGGAGAGGCATAAGACAGGAAGTTGACACAAACACAGCTCCTCACTCATTTTGGTATTTCTTCTTACCCAGTCATGTGCTAGCTTTTTAACGTTAGCATGCTAGTATGCCATACTTGCCAACCCTCCCGGATTTTCCGGGAGACTCCCGAAATTCAGCGCCTCTCCCGAAAACCTCCCGGGCCAAATTTTCTCCCGAAAATCTCCCGAAATTCAGGCGGAGCTGGAGGCCACGCCCCCTCCAGCTCCATGCGGACCTGAGTGACGTGTTGACAGCCTGTTCACACGTCCGCTTTCCCACAATATAAACAGCTAATGATGGAGGGCGAGTTCTTGGTTTCTTATGTGGGTTTATTGTTAGGCAGTTTCATTAACGTCCTTCCAGCGCGGTAACAACACACAACAGCAGTCAAGTTTTCGTCTACCATAAAGCAGTTCGTCTGCCGTAAACAGCAATGTTGTGACACTTTTAAACAGGACAATACTGCCATCTACTGTACATGCATATGTGACCCACCCATAATGTGTCACATTTTTGTGTTCCCATCCATCCATCCATTTTCTACCGCTTATTCCCTTTGGGGTCGCGGGGGGCGCTGGAGCCTATCTCAGCTACAATCGGGCGGAAGGCGGGGTACACCCTGGACAACTCGCCACCTCATCGCAGGGCCAACACAGATAGACAGACAACATTCACACTCACATCCACACACTAGGGCCAATTTAGTGTTGCCAATCAACTTATCCCCAGGTGCATGTCTTTGGAGGTGGGAGGAAGCCGGAGTACCCGGAGGGAACCCACGCAGTCACGGGGAGAACATGCAAACTCCACACAGAAAGATCCCGAGCCCGGGATTTATTTATTTTATTTTGTGGTTTGAATTCGTTTTTGGAGCTGTCATTACACATTAAGCAGTATTCACATTGGTCAGTAGGGGGCAGTAGGGCGTTTCTTCCCAATTGAATGCTATCACCTGCAGACCGGAAGTGTCTGGTCATTCTGATGAGCGCGACCAGTCTGTGAACAATTGAAACGTCCTGTGTGCTTTTTCCTCCTGTATAACAGGTTAGTTTTGGTGAATCAACTCACTGAATAATATCCATGTGATCTTTATAAGTTTAAGTACACATTCTGATGGTGGAGCCTAACTCTAAAGTGTTTGTGAGTTGTAGTTTGTATTTGTGAATGAATCCAGTGCACAGCTGCAGTAATCAATACAAAAAGGCGACGTGAGTGCGCAATGTTTATATAGGAACTTCTGATCCTAATTCAGACTCCCAAATTAGAGCTCCCGTTTTCTTATTGATTTTATAATGTTTATTTGTATAATGTGTGTGTTCTGAAATAGTGACAGAGAATAGAACAAGGATGGACAATTCAACCCTTAACTCAACAATGAGTAGATGAGTGTTATGTGTGTGTATATGTGTAAATAAATGAACACTGAAATTCAAGTATTTCTTTTATTTATTTTTATATATATATATATATATATATATATATAGCTAGAATTCACTGAAAGTTAAGTATTTCTTATATATATATATATCTATCTTAACCACGCCCCCCGCCCCACCCCCGACCACGCCCCCCACCTCCCGAAATCGGAGGTCTCAAGGTTGGCAAGTATGTAGTATGCTAACATTAGCCTGGCAACTTTTCCAGCTAAAATTATACTTTTTTGTCTGACTCCGCAGCCATACACCTTCGAGTCATAACTTGGAATGTGACACATTCCAAGTGCTAAAGGTAGCATTAGGGATGTCCTAAATGCTTTAAAATGTAAGATCGGAAATTATCGGTTTCAAAAAGTAAAATGTATGACTTTTTAAAAGGCCGCTGTGTACACGGACGTAGGGAGAAGTACAGAGCGCCAATAAACCTTAAAGGCACTTCCTTTGCGTGCCAGTCCAGTCACATAATATCTTCGGCTTTTCACACACACAAGTGAATGCAAGGCATACTTGGTCAACAGCCATACAGGTCACACTGAGGGTGGCCGTATAAACAACTTTAACACTGTTACAAATATGCGCCACACTGTGAACCCACACCAAACAAGAATGACAAACACATTTCAGGAGGACATCCGCACCGTAACACAACATAAACACAACAGAACAAATACCCAGAACCCTTTGCAGCACTAACTCTTCCGGGACGCTACAATATACAACCCCCCCCCGACACCCCAACCCCGCCCACCTCAACCTCCTCATGCTCTCTCAGGGAGAGCATGTCCCAAATTCCAAGCTGCTGTTTTGAGGCATGTTAAAACAAATAATGCACTTTATGACTTCAATAATAAATATGGCAGTGCCATGTTGGCAAATTTTTCCATAACTTGAGTTGATTTATTTTGGTGAACCTTGTTACATTGTTTAATGCATCCAGCGGGGCATCACAATAAAATTAGGCATAATAATGTATTAATTCCACGACTGTATATATCGGTATCGGTTGATATCGGAATCGGTAATTAAGAGTTGGACAATATCGGATATCGTCAAAAAAGCCATTATTGGACATCTCTAGTTAGCATGTTTCCTGGCTAACATGAAAGTGCTAACTTTTTTTTTGCAAATATTACGCTTTTTTGGCTAATTCCGCAGCCATACACCTTAGTCATATAACGTGACACATGTTAACTGTTAGCGTCCTAACGTTAGCATGCTAGCAGGTTAACATCAAAGTGCTAGCATTTTTTTGAAAATGTTACGCTTCTTTTGTCTAATTCCACAGCCATACACCTTACAGTCATACAACTTGGTATTTGAAACATGCTAACGTTATGCATGTTTACGTTGGCATGCTAACATTAAAGTGCTAGCTTTTTTAGCTAATTTTGCAACCGTTTACCCTAGTCATATAATTTGGTATGTGACACTTGTTAACTGCTAGCATGCTAATGTTAGCATGCTAATATTAAAGTGTTAACTTTTTCAGCTAATTGAACTCTATTTTTCTCTAATTCCCCAGCCATACACCTAACATTAGCATGGCAACTTTTCCAGCTAAAATTACACTTTTTTGTCTAATTCCGCAGCCATACACCTCAGAGTCATACAACTTGGAATGTGACACATGTTAACTGTTAGTGAGCTAACGTTAGCATGCTAGCAAACTAACATCAAAGTGCTAACTTTTTTTTTGCAATTTTTACGCTTTTTTGGCTGATTCCGCAGCCATACACCTTAGAGTCATATAACTTGGAATGTGACACATGTTAACTGTTAGCGTCCTAACGTTAGCATGCTAACAGGTTAACATCAAAGTGCTAGCATTTTTTTGAAAATGTTACCCTTCTTTTGCCTAATTCCACAGCCATACACCTTACAGTCATACAACTTGGTATTTGAAACATGCTAACGTTATGCATGTTTACGTTGGCATGCTAACATTAAAGTGCTAGCTTTTTGAGCTAATTTTGCAACCGTTTACCCTAGAGTCATATAATTTGGAATGTGACACTTGTTAACTGCTAGCATGCTAATGTTAGCATGCTAATATTAAAGTGCTAACTTTTTCAGCTAATTGAACTCTATTTTTCTCTAATTCCCCAGCCATACACCTAACATTAGCATGGCAACTTTTCCAGCTAAAATTACACTTTTTTGTCTAATTCCGCAGCCATACACCTCAGAGTCATACAACTTGGAATGTGACACATGTTAACTGTTAGTGAGCTAACATTATCATGCTAGCAGGCTAACATCAAAGTGCTAACTTTTTTGTTGTTGCACTTTTTACCCTTTTTTGGCTGATTCCGCAGCCATACACCTTAGAGTCATATAACTTGGAATGTGACACATGTTAACTGTTAGCGTCCTAACGTTAGCATGCTAGCAGGTTAACATCAAAGTGATAGCATTTTTTTGAAAAAGTTACGCTTCTTTTGTCTAATTCCACAGCCAGACACCTTACAGTCATACAACTTGGTATTTGAAACATGCTAACGTTATGCATGTTTACGTTGGCATGCTAACATTAAAGTGCTAGCTTTTTGAGCTAATTTTGCAACCGTTTACCCTAGAGTCATATAATTTGGTATGTGACACATGTTAGCATGCTAATATTAAAGTGCTAACTTTTTCAGCTAATTGAACTCTATTTTTCTCTAATTCCCCAACCATACACCTTAGAATCATACAACTTGGTATGTGACACAAGCTAACTATTATCCTTCTCGCATAAAACATATGTGGGCCAGGACGTACCGAACATCTCGTCTTCCAGACCGTGAACGAAGGCGCCGCAGGCTCCCGAGGCGATGAGGTTGACAGTGTTGGTGTCCAGCTTCTCCTTGGGGGCGTCGTCAGCCCACTTCCTGCCGGAGGAGAACTCCCCCGAAGCGAAGAGCTCCTTGGCGCGCTCGTGGGCCGTACGCTTCCTCTGCACACAAGCGCATCGTCATCATCATCATCATCATCACCACCAGCAACAGAGAGAAAACATCTCCTTTCTTCCGCCTTCATCCACTCACCCTGAGGTCTGACATCAGCTTCTTATCCAGTGTCTGCTCCAGGAAGTGAGGACTGACCTGCAGCATGGAACCCTGCCAGGCAGCAAACATCTGGTTAGCGCTCACACACATCCACTTTTTAGTCACTGAAAGCATTTTGGGGTCCACTTTGATGGGTTTTTTCCCAAAACCAATACAATATTTATTGCGGGGGTGTCAAACTCATTTTAGCTCAGGGGCTGCATGGAGGAAAATCTGTGCCCACACGGGCCGGACTATTAAAATCATGGCCATCTTGAAAATTCCTAGCACCAACACTGATGGAGTTATGGTGCGTGCAAAACAGCAGCAGGCGGCTGTGGCCTGCGGGCCGCTTCTAATACTAATCAAATACCATCCCGAGGGCCATAGATAATTAATTTGCCCGCGGACCTTGACTTTGACACATAGGATCTATTGTAACCAATAGGTCTCCTCTCATTTTTGGTGACTGTTAAAAGGTCCTGGGGACCCACAAGGGTCTCAGTCATTAAAGAGTTCGAAATAGGGATGTAACTGTATTGTAAATTAGGGCTGCAACAATTAGTCAACAACATACTTGCCAACCTTGAGACCTCCGATTTCGGGAGGAGGGGGGTGGGGCGTGGTCGGGGGTGGGGCGGAGCGTGGTTGGGGGCGTGGTTAAGAGGGGAGGAGTATATTGACAGCTAGAATTCACCAAGTCAAGTATTTCATACATATACAGTATATATATATATATATATATATACATATACAGTATATATATATATATATATATATATATATATCTACATCCTGAAAATATGCAAACAAAACTGTGTTTAGATAATTGATACTTCAAACTTGCATAAATAAATATTAAGGAATATAACATAATTTGGCTTCTGAGAGTTTCCAAATGTAATGAATAAAATGCTAAAGTTGTTGATAAACAAGCAATTATTTTAATGATTAAATATGGTCATTTGAAATGAATTATTATGATCATTTAAAATCAATTATTTCAAATATGTTTATTTTAATGTATAATTCTATGGCTGGATGTAATAAGGAGTCAGGAAAAAATACAAATAAAAATACAATTAATTTTGATGTTTTTAGCAAAATATAGTAAACATGTATTTAGTTGGTTTTTTTGTAAATTAATAAATATATTTATTTTTAGGTAAGATAAACATAATAATACAATTTATCTCTAGTCTGGATGATTTAGTTCTTGTCACCCTGTTGTTCTCCTGTCATGAAAAAAGGCTGTCCTCACTCAGGTCTGCATGGAGCTGGAGGGGGCGTGGCTTCCAGCTCCGGTTGAAAATCGGGAGATTTTCGGGAGAATATTTGTCCCGGGAGGTTTTCGGGAGAGGCGCTGAATTTCGGGAGTCTCCCGGAAAATTCGGGAGGGTTGGCAAGTATGGTCAACAATAAAATTTGGCGCGGACAATTATGTATGTACAGAATCTTACTGTGTAAATAACTCATTCACAACACTTATATCAGTGTGGCTAAAACATGGAAAAAATGTTTTTCATTCTAACATTTAGTGGGTGCGGCTTATATTTCGATGCGCTCTAGAGCCCGAAAAATACGGTAATCAATATTAGAGGAGCATTAAGTTTGTGTTCAATTACAGTAAGTGTAGCTGCTGACAGAAACACATTGTATATATATGTTATATAATTTCATAGTTGGTTAGAGTAAATAAATACAATGTATAAATATAAGTTCATATTTACATTTAATGTGATTAAAAATGTATTTTCTTTGGTAATTGCATGCAAGTATAAGTAAACTTTATTTTTGTTACAAAACTCATGTAAATTGGAGAGGAACATATTTTTTGTTCCGGTTTGGTCACATTGTTGGGGGGACAATTAATATGTGACGGAAAAAGGGAAGCAGCATGAGACAGCAAATGGAAGAGGTTAATGGAGTCTCGGCTTGGAAAGAAACTTTTTCCCTCGGAGTTTGTGAGGCCAATGAGGTATGATTCTTTCTGATATGTATGTGAAATCAATGTGTTTTATGTTATTGGATGTCAGACTAATTGTAAGTTCTGTTTTTCTTATTTATTAGTTCTGACGGCATTATTTTGGCAATGTGTTGGCATCGTTGTGACGAGGAGAAGGCGTGGCTGAAAATAAATGTCTGTTTGAGAAAAACGAACAACTTGAGCCTTGATTAAGACCTCGGAGGGAGTAACAGTAAGTGTGTTTATCCTAAACATTCTAGCAAATTAATGTTACATACAATGGCATTTTTATTTAAGTCTTTTTTATTTTGGACAATACCACAATAAATCGTACCGTGGCTTTAAAACCCTGACAGTATCGTACCGTGAGTTTTAGATATCGTTACATCCCTGGTTATAAACAAGTCGTGTATCAATTTCTTTTTACTTTCTACGGTAAAACATCTATAGGTCAAATTCAGATATATCTGTTGAAATAAAGTTATTTTTTTTGTCAAAGAAAACAGTGTTTTTATTTCAAAAACACAAAATACGCAATATATTCCCACAAAACATTTTTCAAAGTGAAATATTTAATGTGAAGTAATTGGAGCCTTAAATAGGTGAATAATTCATAACAACATTGTTTTTGATTCATCATAACTTTTTGAACAATTACAGTAAAAAAAAAATCAAACTAAAGGTCTCGGGCGGGGGTCAGCGAGCTGCATGCGGCTCTTTAGTGCCGCCCTAGTGGCTCCCTGGATCCTTAACAAAAAAGGATTGAAAATGGAAAAAGATGTGGGCAAAAAATTTTTTTTTTGTTTGAGTATGTTTTTTGTTTGAGGACAAACACGACACAAATCTTCCCAATTGTTAGAACGTCCACTGTTTAATATGTTTGTGTGTATGCTTCACTGATGACAGTATTTGGTAAACATCGTTTTGTCCTACTAATTTCGGCGGTTTCTTGAACTCACCATAGTGTGGACTGTGACACAACAGCTTGTTTACATGTGAAATATTCTACTCCTTTGTCTCATTTTGTCGACCAAAAGTTTTATGCTGTGCGTGAATGCACAAAGGTGTGCTTTGTTGATGTTATTGACTTGAGTGATAATCAGGCATATTAGGTCACTGCATGACTGCAAGCTAATCAATGCTAACATGCTATTTAGGCTATTTAGTACATATTGCATCATTATGCCTCGTTTGTAGGTATATTTGAGCTCATTTAATGTCCTTTACTTTTATCCTCTTTGTATATAATTTAGTTTTGCATGTCTCATGACACGTTTCAGATAGTTGTTTGTGTGCCATGTTGTTCCAGACCACAGCAAACATTACCTAGCTTGCCAAAGATTGTAATATATCTATTAAAAGAAGACAGCCTGCCGTTTCCTTTAACTTGGACACACACATCTATACCTTTGGCCATTAAAAGCCAGTCATTTCCGGGAGTTATCTCACCTTCTGAGTAGCCTCTGATTTACTAATAGTTTTTTATGTTGTAAAAATGTGTAGAATAAATATTACATTTCAACATCTCTGTCAACAAAGATTTGCTTTAGCCTGCAAAACATAGTCATTTTGATAGTAGGCTAATATAACTAATATAGACACTTACGTCATGTGTTGCCTTCATCATAAGACTTATATACGGCTTTTCATTTTTTGCGGCTCCAGACAGATTAGTTTTTTGTATTTTTGGTCCAATATGGCTCTTTCAACGTTTTGGGTTGCCGACCTTTGGTCTAGGGCAGTGTTTTTCAACCACTGTGCCGTGAGATACAGTCTGGTGTGCCGTGGGAGATGATCTAATTTCACCTATTTGGGTTAAAAATATTTTTTGCAAACCAGAAATCCGCAAATAATGTGTTGTTGTTAAGTGTCTGTGCTGTCTGGAGATCGGCAGACTTACCATGTTATACTCTTCCATATCAGTAGGTGGCAGCAGGTAACTAATTGCATCGTAGGTGTCGGAAACGGCGGGAGGCAGCGTGCAGGTAAAAATGGTGTCTAATGCTTAAACCAAAAATAAACAAAAGGTGAGTGCCCATAAGAAAATTAAGGCATTGAAGCTTAGGGAAGGCTATGCAGAACTAAACTAAAATTGAACTGGCTACAAAGTAAACAAAAACAGAATGCTGGACGACAGCAAAGACTTACAGCGTGTGGAGCGTCCACAAAGTACATACGAACATGACATGACAATCATCAATGTCCCCACAAAGAAGGATAGCAACAACTTAAATATTCTTGATTGCTAAAACAAAGCAGATGCAGGGAATAGCGTTCAAGGAAGACATGAAACTGCTACAGGAAAACACCAATAAAACGGGAAAAGCCACCAAAATAGGAGCGCAAGACAATAACTAAAACACTACACACAGGAAAACACCAAAAACCTTAAAATAAGTCACAGTGTGATGTGACAGGTCGTGACAGTACACCTACCGGTACTTTGAGACAAGAGCTATAGTGATGCATGTTTGGTTATGGTTTAAAGTCATATCCAACACTTGCGACAACGACTTTTTACTGTCAATATCGGCTGCTGAGTTTAATTTTTTAATGATTGTGTGCCTCAGAAATTTTTCAATGAAAAAAATGTGCCTTGGCTCAAAAAAGGTTGAAAAACACTGGTCTAGGGGACCCAAAAGTGATGAAAATAAGCCATATTGCAGCATATAGTATTTTGCTTACAACGCTTCAATCTTGGACACCCCTGGTTTAAGTATTCCAATACAGTGTATTGTCAGCACCGATGATACAGACGTTAAAAAATGCCGGGTGTGATCTTATGAGGGTGAAACTCCCCATGCTCACCAGCGTCTTGGCAGCCTGCACCCGCACCATCCAGGAGCCGTCACTGACCATGTGACTGATCTTCCCGAAGGCGTCGTCTACCAGTCGTATCTCCTCGTTGGACGAGGGGATGGGCACAATGCTGATGAGGGACAGTTAGGTTGGGAACCAGCATTAATGGATGGACGGGCCATTCAGGTTTTTATATTCTGTACAGCGGAAACCGCTCATGTCGACGCCCCTTGGACTGGCAGACTGACAGTCCACATAATCAAAACTAAGCACATTTATTTGGAGAACAGTGGTATAAAAAAAAAGTTTATTTTTAAGCTTATTTTGCACTGAACAGAAAGTTACTATGGGCATGTTTTAATGCTGGGTTATGTTAGCAATAATGATGATGTTATACAGCTTACAAAACGTAAAAGAAGTATTGTTGACAATTTTTGAATGCATTTTTAAAGTAATTTAGAGGTAGAATTGATTGTTCCCATTATCTGCATTGCTAGTGTCGGAGGCAGATATTTACATATATCCAAATTTAAGTGTTACTTCTTTTATTTCATAATCATATTACAAAACAGCTAGTGTTTTTCTTCCAATTGTGGTCTTTTGGTTGTCTGCAAAAAACTGTGTGCTTAACCTTGAGTGAGGAATGTAAGAAAGAGAGATAATGGGCATGTGTTTTGGCTAGAGGGACATGACTGCCAGGGTGGGAGGAAGAGAGACTTAAGAGGGGAGAGGGTTTTTCGGGGGGGGGGGGGCAGACCATCTTGGCGGCGCGATTGAATGTTCTATGCTGGACTGGTCTCAATGTATATGCAAAGCTTTGCAAATATATTACAAAATACTATTCTGTCTCTGGTGGTTTTTCTACTCAGCTTTAAGTGTCGTAAAGAGCTTGGGAGCGACTTGTGACTTGAATTCCCTGGGAGGAACAACTGGTCCAAAACGCAACACTAGCCACTAAGAACGAGACGATTTTTACAAGTTAGACTGGAAAAAAAAAAAAACTTTTGTCTTCTTGTCTCTCATAACGATTGCGAACGATAGGCAAAATTCCAAAAAAGTGCAGTTCTCCTTTAAGAGTGTCCTACTGTAACTTCATGCTATTTTTTGTACACACTGATAAGACTCACCTCTCAGGATACAACAAACTCAGCACCCAAACAATCTGAACTGCTGCAGAGCGAACCTGCTCGTAGTCGTCTGCCAGCAACCTGCACGCCTACACACACACAAATCAAATTGTAAGTAATACAAACAAATATCAAAGTATCAAAAGCTGTTTGTCTATTTTATGGAGGAATGTACTTAATCATAGAACTAGCACCCAATGTTATTAACAAAGTATGGATTATGAATCAAGAATAGTTTTGATTGGAGAATCGATTCTGAATGGAATCCTAGCCACCAAGAATCGAATCGAATCGTGTGGTGCCCAAAGAGTCACAGCTCTACGCAAACACAGTAGAATCATTTTTCTTCTTTAATAACTATATCAACATAAAGAGTCGTTTCCGCTTTATTTCTGTCCCGTTTAGTTGGGTTTATTTTAGTGCTGGTTTGTTTGTTTAGAGACTTATATTTTTAGGACCACGCCCAGAAGCGACAAAAATGGGTTCCAACATTAACACGACTGTCATGACAATGTGAAATGTATGGAGACAGCCAAATCCCACGATAAAATAATTCCTTATTCGTGTTTGCATATTGTGGACTACATGTACCAAGTTATATGGCAATCTGAAACATTTGAAACGTTAGCCTGTAGGCATACCTTGGTAAAACGTCTGCTCTTTAGTTTTGGACGTACATTAGTTTGGTGTTTTCAACTACTGTGCCAGATTCAGTCTGGTGTGCCGTGGGAGATGATCTAATTTCACCTATTTGGGTTAAAAATATTTTTTGCAAACCAGTAAATATACTCTACAAATGATGTGTTGTCTAGAGCTCGGCAGAGTAACCGTGTAATACTCTTCCATATCAGTAGGTGGCAGCAGGTAGCTAATTGCTTTGTAGATGTCGGAAACAGCGGGGAAAGCGTGCAGGTAAAAAGGTGTCTAATGCTTAAACCAAAAATAAACAAAAGGTGAGTGCCCCTAAGAAAAGGCATTGAAGCTTAGGGATGGCTTTGCAGAACGAAACTAAAACCTAACTGGCTACAAAGTAAACAAAAACAGAATGCTGGACGACAGCAAAGACTTACTGTAGAGCAAAGACGCGTCCACAATGTACATCCGAATATAACATTACAATCAACAATGACCCCACATAGAAGGCTAAAAACAACTGAAAAATATTCTTGCTTGCTAAAACAAAGTAGATGCGAGGAATTATCGCTCAAAGGAAGACATGAAACTGCTACAGGAAAATACCAAAAAAAGAGAAAAAGACACCAAAATAGATGCTCAAGACAAGAACTAAAACACTACACACAGGAAAACAGCAAAAAACTCACAATAAGGACGTGACAGTACACCTACTT
The DNA here is from genome assembly GCF_033978685.3 of Nerophis lumbriciformis. Taxonomy (NCBI): domain Eukaryota; kingdom Metazoa; phylum Chordata; class Actinopteri; order Syngnathiformes; family Syngnathidae; genus Nerophis; species Nerophis lumbriciformis. The sequence goes on along the minus strand of NC_084564.2, from coordinate 11,839,156 downwards.
TGAGACAAGAGCTATAGTGATGCATGCTTGGTTATGCTTTAAAGTCATATCCAACAATTGCGACAACAACTTTTTACTGTCAACTGAGTTTTGTTTTTTAATGATTTCTGCTGGTGGTGTGCCTCTGGATTTTTTCAACACAAAAAGTGTGCCTTGTCTCAAAAAAGGTTGAAAAACACTGCATTAGGCTGCCAAGCTCTACTTATTTTCACCAGTATAACCACTGCTAGCATTGGTTGTAGTTTGTTTTAGTGTTTATTTTCTGATAGTACTGACAATAACCATAAAATTGCCGTTTGTTGTGATATTGTACGCAGGCATGACGTACTTCTTCCAGAAAATAGCCTCATTGCTGTGTAAAATGTGTTGGTTAGAGATTTGTTATTGACAAACGCTTGTCTATTCAGCTATTATGGTCCCAGCACCTCATCCCTTAGTAAGTGGCAGTGGAAGTTTGAAGTTCCTTGCAGTAGCCCAGTCGATCCACCTGGATTCGGCTGCGTATTTGGCAACCTCAGTCAGGGAGAGCGGGAGGGGACTACAGAATTTTGACTGTGATTGCAGTACCATTTCCGGCCAGATTCCTACATATGGACTGTCGAGGCTGGAACCCATTATTCATGTTTACGCGGTTTATTAGGGGTGTGGTGTGGGAAAAAATCGATTCGAATTCAAATCGCGATTCTCACGTGTGCGATTCAGAATCGATTCTCATCTAAAAAAAAATTTATTTTTTTTTTTAATTAAAAAAAATTTATTTTTATTTTTTATTTTTATTAATCTATCCAACAAAACAATACACAGCAATACCATAACAATGCAATCCAATTCCAAAACCAAACCCGACCCAGCAACACTAAGAACTGCAATAAACAGAGCAATTGAGAGGAGATACAAACACGACACAGAATAAACCAAAAGTAAAAGTTAAAGTTAAAGTTAAAGTACCAATGATTTGTATTTTTTTTTACATCAAACTTTGCTTTCGTCAAAGAATCCTCCATTTGCAGCAATTACAGCATTGCAGACCTTTGGCATTCTAGCTGTTAATTTTAAATGTGCTCTATAAATAAAGTTGATTTGATTTGTTCAGGTAATCTGGAGAAATTGCACCCCACGCTTCTAGAAGCAGCTCCCACAAGTTGGATTGGTTGGATGGGCACTTCTTGCGTACCATACGGTCAAGCTGCTCCCACAACAGCTCAATGGGGTTCAGATCTGGTGACTGCGCTGGCCACTCCATTACCGATAGAATACCAGCTGCCTGCTTCTTCTCTAAAGTTAAAAAGTTAAAAGTTAAAGTACCAATGATTGTCACACACACACTAGGTGTGGCGAGATTATTCTCTGCATTTGACCCATCACCCTTGATCACCCCCTGGGAGGTGAGGGGAGCAGTGGGCAGCAGCGGTGGCCACGCCCGGGAATCATTTTGGTGATTTAATCCCCAATTCCAACCCTTGATGCTGAGTGCCAAGCAGGGAGGTAATGGGTCCCATTTTTATAGTCTTTGGTATGACTCGGCCGGGATTTGAACTCCCAACCTACCGATCTCAGGACGGACACTCTAACCACTAGGCCACTGAGTAGGTGGTAGTGAAACAAAAATGATTATCATCAACAACAGAATCAGTATTAGTTACAATTTCAACATAGCAGTGATTAAAAATCCCTCATTGACATTATCATTAGACATTTATAAAAAATAAAAGTAAAAAAATAAAAAAATGAACAATAGTGTCACAGTGGCTTACACTTGCATCGCATCTCATAAGCATGACAACACACTTTGTCCAATATTTTCACAAAGATAAAATAAGTCATATTTTTAGTTCATTTAATAGTTAAAACAAATTTACATTATTGCAATCAGTTGATAAAACATTGTCCTTTACAATTATAAAAGCTTTTTTGCAAAAATCTACTACTCTGCTTGCATGTCAGCAGACTGGGGTAGATCCTGCTGAAATCCTATGTATTGAATGAATAGACAATCCTTTTGAATCAGGAAAAAATCGTTTTTGAATCGAGAATCGTGATGAATTGAAAAAAAAAAAATCGATTTTGAATCGAATCGTGACCCCAAGAATAAATTTGCTTCACGATACAAACTATTCCATTTACAAACCCAGTTCAAGAACCAAGGCTTCACTATACTTGTTTTTTTTGCTGATATTGGACTGATATCAATGTCGGTCCTTGGTTACCTGGTCATAAATGATCTGCTGAATTATCATTCCTCTTTCATGCAGCTGCAGCTGAAATGCAGACAAGACACACACACAAGAACATTGATCCCTTGAAGGCATGATAGTGTCGCCAAGGTGTGATGAGTTGGGATGCTACAAGGTCCTACCATAGCCTTGAGAGCTGCCGTGCGCACTCTGGGGTCCTGATCTCCAAAATGGTCACTGATGATACCCTGAACGTCCCTCACTGCTCCTGGAAAAGACAACAGCGTGTAAAGATCACTGGGACGGCCTGATAGCCACAAGCGAGGTTTCAACATAAACGTGTGCGCCTCAGGACACCCACCTGCAGATGTGCCGAGTGCCTCGGCGTCTTTGCCCGGGGGGCCGTCCATCGTGCCGAGACATCCCAGCAGCTGCAGACATTTGTTCCTCACGCCGAAATAAGTATCAGACAGGTGCTGGAGGTTGAGAAGAGGCACGGAAGGTTCAGATGCGTGGGGTGTGTAGTATGAAAGACACAACAGACGTGGCCTTCACCTTGCAAGCCACGTCTACGAGCCTGAGAGCCACCACGGGGCTCTCAGGCAGCTGCACGCCGATGATGAGCAGAGTGTCCAGCAGCTGAGCCAGGACCTGATGAGACTCTACACACAAACGCATATTAAAGAGCGCAAGCTCATTCAGGAACAACAGGCAGAAGCAGCCTCACTCTCATTGGAGACTGTGCTGATGACGTCCTCCACGATGCAGTCGGGACTGAAGCCCACAGTTTTGGACAGCAAACCCAGCAGAGAAGCAATCTTCAGCCTCACCGAGTTATCCGTTTCCTGGGGGAAGACATCCTTCACATCATCCTGCCCTCATCCGCCCTCTAACACAGCGGTGTCAAAACGTACAGCTCGCAGGCTTAATCCGGCCCGCAAGATGGGTTTGCTACGTATAAAAATGAACTGCAAATGTTTCATTGAAAGAAACTGCTGTTATAAATGTGTCCACTGGATGTTGCAATAGCAATTCAAGTGCAACACACGTCAAACGTGACACTGTTTAAAGATGAAGGCTCAGCTGACTTTAAGCGCCCTCCGGATTGGCTGCCGTGACTCCAATCAGCCCAGGTGCAAGCAATCAGCTTCTCCTGTTGTGGCTGGCAGTAGATGGCGGCAGACTGATGCAGTATCGACGCATAATAATCTTTTTTTATGTAAATTATCCACTCAACTGATAAAATAACAAAACGGTAAGATGCAAAGACTTAAGTCGACATGACCATCATCTTCGTAGTAGTTAGAGTTCCCTGCAGCGCTCGCAGTTGGTTGACAGCAAGATGCGCACCCTGAACTCCACTGTAAGAATGTGTGTTTCTACATTTGTTGTTTGTTCTATTTCATTTAAAGGGGAACATTATCACCAGACCTATGTAAGCGTCAATATATACCTTGATGTTGCAGAAAAAAAACCATATATTTTTTTAACCGATTTCCGAACTCTAAATGGGTGAATTTTGGCGAATTAAACGCCTTTCTAATATTCGCTCTCGGAGCGATGACGTCACAACGTGACGTCACATCGGGAAGCAAGCCGCCATTTTCTCAAACGCCGAGTCAAATAAGCTCTGTTATTTTCCGTTTTTTCGACTGTTGTCCGTACCTTGGAGACATCATGCCTCGTTGGTGTGTTGTCGGAGGGTGTAACAACACGAACAGGGACGGATTCAAGTTGCACCAGTGGCCCAAAGATGCGAAAGTGGCAAGAAATTGGACGTTTGTTCCGCACACTTTACCGACGAAAGCTATGCTACGACAGAGATGGCAAGAATGTGTGGATATCCTGCGACACTCAAAGCAGATGCATTTCCAACGATAAAGTCTGCCGCCAGACCCCCATTGAATCTGCCGGAGTGTGTGAGCAATTCAGGGACAAAGGACCTCGGTAGCACGGCAAGCAATGGCGGCAGTTTGTTCCCA
>NC_084564.2:11757500-11830000 GCF_033978685.3 Nerophis lumbriciformis | reverse complement strand
TGGATGTGTTGAAGGTGTGCTGGAAAATGCGGAACGGAAATTAGGGAGCAGCAGAAAAGTGGAATGTATTATTTAAATCGGTGCGTTGGAAAACACGGACCGGAGTTTTTTTTTTTATAAACTGGATCTGGATCGGCATTTTCCCATGCCTTGCCGATACGCATTTTTTGGCAAATATCGGCGGCCGATCCGATCCAAATATCGGATCGGGATATCCCTAAACTTGACTGCAAATAACCACAACACCAGGGGGAGCCCCACTAACCACGTTCAACCCAGATTCCGATCCAACAAAGGTCTTAACTCATTCTCCTTCTATGCCACATCAATATGGAATGCACTCCCAACAGGTGTAAAAGAAAGGGCATCTCTATCTTCCTTCAAAACCGCAATAAAAGAACACCTCCAGGCAACTTCAACCCTAAACTAACACCCTCCCCCTTCCACATCCCCGGATTGTAAATAATCAAATCTAAATAATCAAATGTAGATACTTATTCTTATGCTTTCTGATCTCTCTCTCTATGTCCACTTGCTGTACATATCCTACCAAGTCAGTCCTACACTGTTTCAATGTCCATTTCTCTGATGATGCAATTGTTGATGACTGAAGTGTTGATATCAACTAAACCTAACCGCCGCCCCCCCCCTCCACATCCCACCCCCCGGATTGTAAATAATGTAAATAATTCAATGTTAATTATCTTGTGTGATGACTGTATTATGATGATAGTATATATCTGTATCATGAATCAACTTAAACAAGTTGAAAAACTTATTGGGGTGTTACCATTTAGTGGTCAATGGTACGGAATATGTACTGTACTGTGAATTCTACTAATAAAAAAAGTTTCAATCAATGCCCTCGTCGGCCACCGTACCAAACACACAACACTTGCAAACAAGAAACACCATCAGAGTTCGTTCAATTTTAGTTATTTTTCCCTATAAACGACAGGCTCCAATACCAACACAAATATTTAGAAAGTAACTCTGTAATTTAATTTATTTGTTTTAATTCATCCATGTTTTGTAAAGCACTTTATGATTGTTATCTTTCAGAAGCGCGTTATAAATCAAATGTACTTACTGTATTGTTGGGTTATAGCCGTAACTAGTTTGGTGTTCTCCTAAACTTAATGCAAATATGTTCGTGTCCTTCTTCTACATTAAGTTAGCCTTTCATGGCAAAACTAAAAACAAGTTTGTTTTTTGATCAGAGGCCGCAGAAATTAGCCGAAGCTGTTAGCTACCCACGCTAGTTAGCTACTTGCTAACAGGCCTGTTATTGACGCAGGTTTCTTCCTGGGAATGTCTTTAATGTTACACCGGGGTGGTAAATGTCATTCTTACCTGTACAACTTTGGAGAACTCCTCGTAAACTCTCTTTTTCAGGTGTGCTGCCATGACAGCAGCGTTGTTTAGTTGGTAGCTACGTAAGACGACATGAAATGTCCCTTTGCGCTTTCCGTAGCCAGTAGGAGGGGCTGGATATACCTGTATATATATTACATTACATTCATATATTGTATTAGAATGTTAAATAAATATTACATATGTTTAATGTACTGTAAAAATACGTTTGTTAATACAAAAAAATATAGGCAAAAATCTTCATCCTATATTTTATTTTCATTGTAATTTATATTTTTATTTATATTTGCACTGTTTATTTTACTCAAATTATTGTCAGCGGGGAATAATTGTATAATGTTGGTAATATTCTTACATAACTTTTATAAATGTTAATATAAACATTAACATGTATATCATTATATCGAAATATAAATTAAATATTCAATGTAGTGTAGTATAAACAAATACATTTGTTCATATATATATATATATATATATATATACATACATATATATATATATATACATACACATACATACAAACATACATACATATATATAAATATATATATATATATATATATATATATATATATATATATATATATATATATATATATATATATATATATATATATATACACACACACACACACACACAGGTAAAAGCCAGTAAATTAGAATATTTTGAAAAACTTGATTTATTTCAGTAATTGCATTCAAAAGGTGTAACTTGTACATTATATTTATTCATTGCACACAGAATTTTGATGATTTGAAGTGGCAACAAATGAAAATCCTAAATTCCGTGTGTCACAAAATTAGAATATTACTTAAGGCTAATACAAAAAAGGGATTTTTAGAAATGTTGGCCAACTGAAAAGTATGAAAATAAAAAATATGAGCATGTACAATACTCAATACTTGGTTAGAGCTCCTTTTGCCTCAATTACTGCGTTAATGCGGCGTGGCATGGAGTCGATGAGTTTCTGGCACTGCTCAGGTGTTATGAGAGCCCAGGTTGCTCTGATAGTGGCCTTCAACTCTTCTGCGTTTTTGGGTCTGGCATTCTGCATCTTCCTTTTCACAATACCCCACAGATTTTGTATGGGGCTAAGGTCAGGGGAGTTGGCGGGCCAATTTAGAACAGAAATACCATGGTCCGATTTTGCGCTGTGTGCAGGCGCCAAGTCCTGTTGGAACTTGAAATCTCCATCTCCATAGAGCAGGTCAGCAGCAGGAAGCATGAAGTGCTCTAAAACTTGCTGGTAGACGGCTGCGTTGACCCTGGATCTCAGGAAACAGAGTGGACCGACACCAGCAGATGACATGGCACCCCAAACCATCACCCAACCATGCAAATTTTGCATTTCCTTTGGAAATCGAGGTCCCAGAGTCTGGAGGAAGACAGGAGAGGCACAGGATCCACGTTGCCTGAAGTCTAGTGTAAAGTTTCCACCATCAGTGATGGTTTGGGGTGCCATGTCATCTGCTGGTGTCGGTCCACTCTGTTTCCTGAGATCCAGGGTCAACGCAGCCATCTACCAGCAAGTTTTAGAGCACTTCATGCTTCCTGCTGCTGACCTGCTCTATGGAGATGGAGATTTCAAGTTCCAACAGGACTTGGCGCCTGCACACAGCGCAAAATCTACCCGTGCCTGGTTTACGGACCATGGTATTTATGTTCTAAATTGGCCCGCCAACTCCCCTGACCTTAGCCCCATAGAAAATCTGTGGGGTATTGTGAAAAGGAAGATGCAGAATGCCAGACCCAAAAACGCAGAAGAGTTGAAGGCCACTATCAGAGCAACCTGGGCTCTCATAACACCTGAGCAGTGCCAGAAACTCATCGACTCCATGCCACGCCGCATTAAAAGTTAAAGTTAAAGTACCAATGATTGTCACACACACACTAGGTGTGGCGAGATTATTCTCTGCATTTGACCCATCACCCTTGATCACCCCCTGGGAGGTGAGGGGAGCAGTGGGCAGCAGCGGTGGCCGCGCCCGGGAATCATTTTGGTGATTTAACCCCCAATTCCAACCCTTGATGCTGAGTGCCAAGCAGGGAGGTAATGGGTCCCATTTTTATAGTCTTTGGTATGACTCGGCCGGGATTTGAACTCACAACCTACCGATCTCAGGGCGAACACTCTAACCACTAGGCCACTGAGTAGGTTAACGCAGTAATTGAGGCAAAAGGAGCTCCAACCAAGTATTGAGTATTGTACATGCTCATATTTTTCATTTTCATACTTTTCAGTTGGCCAACATTTCTAAAAATCCCTTTTTTGTATTAGCCTTAAGTAATATTCTAATTTTGTGACACACGGAATTTTGGATTTTCATTTGTTGCCACTTCAAATCATCAAAATTAAATGAAATAAACATTTGAATGCATCAGTCTGTGTGCAATGAATAAATATAATGTACAAGTTACACCTTTTGAATGCAATTACTGAAATAAATCAAGTTTTTCAAAATATTCTAATTTACTGGCTTTTACCTGTGTATATATATATATATATATATATATATATATATATATATATGTAAAAGGGCTGTGAATTTTTGGGTGTCCCACGATTCGATTCAATATCGATTCTTGGGGTCACGATTCGATTCAAAATCCTTTTTTTTTTTTTCAATTCAACACAATTCTTGATTCCAAAACGATTTTTTCCCGATTCACAAGGATTGTCTATTCATTCAATACATTGGATTTCAGCAGGATCTACCCCAGTCTGCTGACATGCAGAGTAGTAGATTTTTGTAAAAAGCTTTTATAATTGTAAAGGACAATGTTTTATCAACTGATTGCAATAATGTAAATTTGTTTTAACTATTAAATGAACCAAAAATATGATATTATTTTATCTTTGTGAAAATATTGGACACAGTGTGTTGTCAAGCTTATGAGATGCGATGCAAGTGTAAGTCACTGTGACACTATTGTTCTTTATTTTTATAAATGTCTAATGTTAATGAGGGATTTTTAATCACTGCTATGTTGAAATTGTAACTAAAATTGATACTGTTGTTGATAATATTCATTTTTGTTTCACTAATTTTGGTTTGTTCTGTGTCGTGTTTGTGTCTCCTCTCAATTGCTCTGTTTATTGCAGTTCTGAGTGTTGCTGGGTCGGGTTTGGTTTTGGAATTGGATTGCATTGTTATGGTATTGCTGTTAATTGTTTTGTTGGATTGATTAATAAAAAAAAAAAAATCGATTTATTAAAAATGAGAATTGATTCTGAATCGCACGTGAGAATCGCGATTCGAATTCGAATCGATTTTTTCCCACACCCCTAATATATATATATATATATATATACACAAAAATAATTTCCCTAAGTTTTAATTGTATTATCATTTTTCATTATATTTTTTATTTTGTTAAGTGTAGCTGCAGGGAATTATTGTAGTATTCTGGTAATGTTACATATGTTTTATAAATAATATAAACATGAATATAGTGTGTTAAAATATTAAATACAAAGTTATTAAATATATTAAATATACTCATATTTTAAGAAAAAAAAAAAAAGAAAAAAATTATAATTTATATTATTTATTTTTGCACTGTATTTTGCTAAAAGTCATCAATATTTTTTTATGTTGATATTTATTTCCACATCTGAGAGTTTATGTTTTTGAGTCACTGGAGATGATTGGACCGTTCTAAAATCAATATATTTTATCATTTTCACAGATGTGTGTTTGTATGTTGTGTTCTTATTGCTCTGCTGCTACATGTATATAGTGTTAAACTGTTTGGAGGCAAGTTTATAGAAAACATTATGTTCAAATATTTGATCAGCAAATTAAAATAAAAACTCACAAAATAATTTAATGATCTTGAAACATGTCCAAATTCAAAAAGTATTGGAGAATGTGTAGTATCGCCTACTTTTGGTAAGTACAGTATTCGATATCAAGGGCAGTGGCAGTTTTAGATATGGGCCACAAGGATGAGGAGAAAAAGTAATTAAAATCCCAAAATAATTTCAAAATAAGAGTCCAAATACAAAGTATCAATATCAGCAATGCTGGTTTTGTATTAATTGGTTTCGTACTGATAGCAAAATCTGCAGCATCAGAATTGCGAGGCGTTCTTCTACAAAGACAACAATGTCGGCAAACAAAGCGCTTTATCAGTGGACCTCCTGTATCATCCACGCATCACACATGCCGGAGAAGGGCGCGGTCACCACCAGGTGAACGTGAGTGTGTAGAAGAAGCCGTAGCTGCGGGACAGGAAGTTCTTCTCCTTGACGTGAGGCTGGATGCTCACCGTGTAGCCCTGGTTCTCGATGTCCTTCTTAACGCAGTCGAGCAGGTCTTTGGGCGAGGGCCCGGCGCTCCAGGGTCCGAACGTCACCACCGATTCCTTGTGCCTCGTCGTGGCCTCCAGGCTGGCGATGGCGTTGTCGTAGCAACCCAAGTCCTCCTCTGTCCGCAGCACGCAGATGATGATGCTTGAGTGGCGGGAAGCCACGGCCTCGGCACGGGCGATGCGGGTCAGAACCTGGGGGAAGAAAGGCCGCGGTCAAATGACATCCCAACGGGTTCTGAAGGCCTCGGACCTCGATGTTCTCCTTGTAGTGAGGAACTCGGGCGAGGAACTGCTTCCTTCCCACCAGCTCGCCGTACAGAAGCGGGCTTTCCTCCAGGCGTCGGATCAGCGCCGTGACGTTGTAGTGGACCGCCTCTCTGTGAACCTGCAGCACACGACACACGTCAAGGGTCCACGCCGCTTCTCAGCGAGAGACTCACACCTGCTGCACGTTCTCCGTGGGCACGCGCTCCGACCGCAGGAACTCCAGGACCGCTCCGAAGTGCGAGCCGTCCCGGTCCAGGAAGATGTGTCCCTGCGAGTCCCGGAGCAGTTTGGACGGGGCGCTGAACCACCCGGCCAGCTTGGACTCGGGGTACTTTGTGAGCGTGCTCAGTGCGGTGCAGAACCTGTGACCCCCCACGTTCAGGTTGACCACCAACGTGTGCTTAGGACACAAATGATGTGGCATAATAAACACAACCATCACAAAATATTCACAACAAGGGTGGTATCAGATCAATACTCTGTGGTATCAGTATTAGATTAATACTCTGTGGTATCAGTATCAGATCAATACTGTGTGACCAAATTTATATTTTTCTCTCCTTTGGTTTCATAAATAAGTGTTTTTTGCTGTTCATATTGTGAATATTTATATTTTGTTGTATCAACTCAGGGATTAAGTTAAGTAAGGCAGTTAGTTTTTATGAATACTATTATAAACATGAATGTATATTGTATTAAAATATTAAATAATGAATACATATTAAATGTTAAGTAAACTGTAGTGCAAACAAATAAGGGTGTTGGTAAAAAAAATATATATAAATAGGCAAAAATCTTTATATCATGTTTTATTTTCAGTATAATTTAATATTATATTATATTATTGATTTATGCACTGTTTATTTTGCTCAAATTAATTGAGTGTAACAATAATTATATTATTTTGTCAATATTGTTACATAGCTTTGATAAATATTAATATAAACATGAATATAATATATTATATTAAAATATTAAATGTTAAGTATACTTTAGTGTAAACAATATATATATATATATATATATATATATATATATATATATATATATATATATATATATACAGTATATTTTAGAATCTTTTTCCTATGTTTTACATTTACTATAATTTACTATTATATTATTTATTTTGGCACGATTTAATTTGCTCAAATCATCGAGTGTAACAGGAGGGAATAATTGTATTAACTTGGTAATATTGTTACATAGTTTTTATAAATAATAATATAAACATGGATATAATACATTGCATTAAAATGTTAATAATAAGTACATTAAATGTACAATATCATAACGTAAACAAATACGTTTGGTGATTACACATTTTTTTAGGCAAAAATATTTTTCCTGTATTTTAATTATATTTTTTATATTGTAATATTTATTTATATTTAATTTGCTCAAATGACTGAGTGTAAGAGCATGGACTAACAGTATTATTTTGGTAATATTGTTACATTGTTTTAATAAATATTCCCAAACATGAATATAATACATTGTATTACAATATTAAATAAATATAGATTAAATATACTGTAGTGTAAAAAAATACGTTGATAAAAAAATAAAAAAATTGACAAAACGTATATACCGTACAGGCACAAATGTTTTCCTGTGTTTCATTTTCATTATAATGTATTTATTATATTGTATTATTTATTTTTGCACTTTTTATTTTGCTCAAATCATTGAGTGTACCAGCAGGGAACAATTGTATTATTTTAGTAATATTGTTACATACTTGTTATAAATAATGATGTAAACATAAAAAATACATTGATTAAAAAAATAAAAACTTGACAAAACGTATATACCGTACAGGCACAAATGTTTTCCTGTGTTTCATTTTCATTATAAAGTATTTATTATATTGTATTATTTATTTTTGCACTTTTTATTTTGCTCAAATCATTGAGTGTACCAGCAGGGAATAATTTTATTATTTTAGTAATATTGTTACATAGTTGTTATAAATAATGATGTAAACATAAAAAATACATTGATTTAAAAAAATAAAAACTTGACAAAACGTATATACCGTACAGGTACAAATGTTTTCCTGTGTTTCATTTTCATTATAAAGCATTTATTATATTGTATTATTTGATTTTGCACAGTTTATTTTGCTCAAATTATTGAGTGTAACAGGAGGGAATAATTGCATTGTTTTGGTAATATTATTATATTGTTTAAATCACATTACCATGTGTATATGTGTATATGTGTATATATATATATAGTATCAAAATATTAAATAAATATATAGTAAATATACCGTAGTATAAACAAATATGTTTGTTGATAAAAAAATATATATGTAGGCGAAAAATGTTTTCATATTTTATTTTCATTATTTATTTTTATATTATATTATTGATATATTATTAACTTTTTATTTTGCTAGACATCGAGTGTAACAACAGGGAATAATTGTATTATTTTGGCAGAATTGTTCAATTGTTTTTATAAATATTAATATAAACATGAATGTCCATCCATTTACTACCCCTTGTCCCTTTCGGGGTTGCGGGGGGTGCTGGAGCCTATCTCAGCTGCATTCAGGCGGTGTATTAAAATATTAAATAATAAACATTAACATTAAGTATACTGTACTGTAAACAAATAAGTTTGTTGATAAAAAAATATATATATAGGCAAAAATATTTCTATCTTTTACTTCCATTATAATTTGTTATATTCATTTTTACACTGTTTATTTTTGCTGAAATGATTGAGTGTAACAGCAGTAATTATTGCATTTTGGTAATATTGTTACATTATTTTAATAAATATTAAACATTTTGTATGAAAATATTAAATAATATATATTAAACATACTGCAGTGTAAATAAATACGTTTGTTAATGAAAAAAAAATTTATAGACTCAAAAGTTTTAATTTCATTATAATAATGTCATTGATAAGACGTATCGGTATGACTGGCATGGGATCGACACACTATCGCCAGCTGTGGCTCTCAGTGTCACGTGACGAAGCCGCGCTCCTCCCACGTGCCAAACATTGCCACGCATGTTTTAACAAAAAATAAAACGTTTAACAAACAAGCATTATTTATGTTTTGCGTCAAACCAAAAAGTAATTTTTGTTTTGCATGATTAAACCAAAGTAAAAGTAAGTCGAGGGAATTTTTTTTTTAAGTTGGCTCAGCGACCACTTCCTGTCACCTTCTACCGGGAAGACGTCGTCTAAGAAGGAAGAAGTGTTCTTACTGGGGATGAGGACTCTGAGTACTCCTCCGCTGATTTTAACTCCATTTTGTTCATCTGCTTCTTCCTCGTCGAGCAGGTGAGCCGCGAGGGGCGTGGCCTAACCCGGATTTAATGCTGTTCAACTGAGTGACGTCATGATTTCGAATCCACATGCGACAGATTATAATAAACGCGTACTGTTTTTGTACTTGTTTTGATTATTATTATTTCTTGATTGTCTGTACATGTTACATGTTATAAATAAAAGTTTATAAATGTTTAAAAAAAATCTAAATAAAAAAAAAGATTATAATTAACGCTTTGTTTTTGTCACCTTATTTGTTCTGCAAATTCCATACAAGATGGCGGCCACCGATAAATCATTAAGTTTTCACAGAAATCACAGCCTTTTGGTAACACTTTTTATATAAACACACATTAAAAAATAAGTCTGCTGAAAGGCATACTTGCCAACCTTGAGACCTCCGATTTCGGGAGGTGGGGGGTGGGGGGCGTGTTCGGGGTGGGGCGAGGGCGTGGTTGGGGGCGGGGCTAAGAGGGGAGGAGTATATTTACAGCTAGAATTCACCAAGTCAAGTATTTCATATATATATATATATAAGAAATACTTGACTTTCAGTGAATTCTAGCTATATATATATATATATATATATATATATATATATATATATATATATATATATATATATATATATATACATAATATATATATATATATATATATATATATATAAATAAAAGAAATACTTGAATTTCAGTGTTCATTTATTTACACATATACACACACATAACTCATCTACTCATTGTTGAGTTAAGGTTGAATTGTCCATCCTTGTTCTATTCTCTGTCACTATTTTTCTAACCATGCTGAACACCCTTTCGCAGGTACCCAGAAAGGTTTCGAGTACCACCAAAAAAACGGAATCCCTGAAGACAGTATAAAAATCTGTGTTAAAGGTGTACAAATACTGTTTGTATAATAAGCATGTTATTTTTTTACAAATGAGGGTTAAGAGTTCAGTGCTAAAAAAAAAAAAGAAAGAATGTGGCTTAAGTACAGTTTTTTAATTGAGCTGCTGCATTTTTTGGTTGGGTTGTTTATTTATTTTGAGTAACTTCTATACATTTCTAAAAGGGGAATAATGTAATAGACTGATCTATGTTTGTCTGTTGCCATCTCCTGGTGAATGTTGGCTATAGCGTACTGGGGTTACTTTTTGGTTGGCCAACGATTTACGTGGTGTTGCGCACCTGACGTCACTCAGGTCCGCATGGAGCTGGAGGGGGCGTGGCTTCCAGCTCCGCCTGAATTTCGGGAGAAAATTTGTCCCGGGAGGTTTTCGGGAGAGGCGCTGAATTTCGGGAGTCTCCCGGAAAATCCGGGAGGGTTGGCAAGTATGGCTGAAAGGTGATGTCAAAAAGTAAAAACATAAAGTAGCAGTTAATTCACTACTATTTAAATCAGACCTGGGCAAAGTAAGGCCCGGGGGCCCGTTAAGCTTTTCAATCTGGCCCGCAGGACATTCCCCCCAATTATTTTTCTATATTTAAGATCGATTTTTACCCTTCGCGTTCATATTTTGCTGTGTTTGTTGCATTTTTTTGCATTTCGCTTGATTGTAGAATATATGGATGGAGAGGGGGTGTGACGTTCATACATTGTCAATATTCAGTGTTTTATCCTTCATAGTTAATGTTGTAAATCCAGAGGTGGGTAGTAACGCGCTACATTTACTCCGTTACATCTACTTGAGTAACTTTTGGGATAGATTGTACTTCTAAGAGTAGTTTTAATGCAACATACTCTTACTTTTACTTGAGTATATTTATAGAGAAGAAACGCTACTTTTACTCCGCTACTTTTATCTACATTCAGCTCGCTACTCGCTACTAATTTTTATCGATCTGTTAATGCACGCTTTGTTTGTTTTGGTCTGTCAGACAGACCTTCATAGTGCCTGCGTTTCAACAAATACAGTCACTGGTGACGTTCACTCCGTTCCACCAATCAGATGCAGTCACTGGTGACGTTGGACCAATCAAACAGAGCCAGGGGTCACATGACCTGACTTAAACAAGTTGAAAAACTTATTGGGGTGTTACCATTTAGTGGTCAATTGTACGGAATATGTACTGTACTGTGCAATCTACTAATAAAAGTTCCAATCAATCAATCAAAACTGTGAAGGAAAAAATACATTTTTTTATTTCAACCGTACATCCCGTCAAAAGCCTAAAGACTGACTGCACAGTTCCTGTCTTCACAATAAAAGTGCCGCTCCATTGCGCCTGCGCTTTCAAAATAAGAGTCTCCGAAAGCCAGCGCAAACAAGCTACGGAGTTTGGCGCCAATGTATTTCTTGTAAAGTGTATAAAAACGAATATGGAAGCTGGACAAATAAGATGCCAAAAACCAACCACTTTCATGTGGTATTAGACAGAAAGGAGGAACTTTTTTTCTCCTCCATTTGAAAACGTGGACGTTATCATCACGACTGTCTGATTACAATCAATGCAAGTAATCACAATCAGGTAATACACCAACTTATATTCTAGTCTTCATGAAAGAAAGGAATCTATATGTGTTAAACATGCATGTATATTCATTAAAACACCTTTAACATGTAAACAAAAACGGCAAAATAAATACTTATAAATTATATACTGTATATATCAATGTATGTGTGTATGTTTCTCATCAGTTACTCAGTATTTGAGTAGTTTTTTCACAACATACTTTTTACTTTTACTCAAGTAAATATTTGGGTGACTACTCCTTACTTTTACTTGAGTAATACAACTCTAAAGTAACAGTACTCTTACTTGAGTACAATTTCTGGCTACTCTACCCACCTCTGTGTAAATCCCACATTATTTATTTTCATGTACATTCTGGGTGTCTCATTCAGTAAAAAATTTTTTTAATTCCATTCCGTTTTTTAAGGCGGTCTGTCATAACGTTTTTAGCATTCAATCAGACATTATTGTGAGGTTTTGTATTAGTGTTCCTAAAAATCTTTAAGATGGAAACTGTAGCTGCCATTATGATGTGTAGTGATGCAAATTACCGTAAGTATCGGAATGGTTGGAATCTGCGCTTTTGCATGATATGTTGTCAATATTCAGTGTTTTGTCGTTCATAGTTAATATTGTAAATCCCGCATTCTTTATTTTCATGTACATTCTACATGTCTCATTCGAAAAAATGAGTAAATACCATTGGTTTTTTTAAGCACTCTGTCATAACGTTTTTAGCATTAAATCAGACATTAGTGTTCCTAAAAATATATATACCGGCCCCCAGACATTTTTTTTCTCTAAATTTGGCCCCTCGAGTCAAAACAATTGCCCAGGCCTGATCTAAATAAACGTTTTCCACTGAAAAATGAAAGCCTGCGGGGCCATTTTTATATCTTTGACTAAGTTTACACTGCAGGCCAAAGTGGCCCATATCGTATTTTTTTTCCAGCTGACTGTTTGCACTGCAAATAAAATGTGATATTTTTAATCAGACTCCAGTGTAAACGCACACAACGTGAAGTGAAAACAAAGGAAGTTGACCGACAGGAAGTCGCTACTACTACAAAATAAAACAAAGGTCGCAACACCTTAAAATGAGTGTTTTTACGTGAAAACAAATTAAAGTAAGTATGAATGGATGATAGTGTGATACATTTGGGAGGGTTGTAATCTTTTTATGGCTGTTAAGTAGTGGAGACACGGACATCAGCCTGGATCTACATATTCATAGACAGAGGTGGGTAGAGTAGCCAGAAATTGTACTCAAGTAAGAGTACTGTTACTTTAGAGATTTATTACTCAAGTAAAAGTAAGGAGTAGTCACCCAAATATTTACTTGAGTAAAAGTAAAAAGTATGTTGTGAAAAAAATACTCAAGTACTGAATAACTGATGAGTAACATACACACTCATATCATATATATATATATATATATATATATATATACATACATACATATACATTGATATATACAGTATATAATTTATATGTATTTATTTTGCTGTTTTTGTTTACATGTTAAAGCTGTTTTAATGAATATACATGCATGTTTAACATATAGATTCCTTTCTTTAATGAAGACTAGAATATAAGTTGGTGTATTACCTGATTCTGATGACTTGCGTTGATTGTAATCAGACAGTCGTGATGATAACGTCCACGTTTTCAAATGGAGGAGAAGAAAAGTTCCTCCTTTCTGTCTAATACCACATGAAAGTGGTGGGTTTTTGGCATCTTATTTGTCCAGCTTCCAAACTCGTTTTTATACACTTTACAAGAAATATATTGGCGTCAAACTCCGTAGCTTGCTAGCTTGTTTGCGCTGGCTTTCGGAGACTCTTGTTTTGAAAGCGCAGGCGCGATGGAGCGGCACTTTTATTGTGAAGACAGGAACGTCCTCATGTGCGGTCAGTCTTTAGGCTTTTGACGGGATGTACGGTTGAAATAAAAAAGTATCTTTTTTCCTTCACACTTTTGATTGATTGATTGGAACTTTTATTAGTAGATTGCACAGTACAGTACATATTCCGTACAATTGACCACTAAATGGTAACACCCCAATAAGTTTTTACACTTGTTTAAGTCAGGTCATGTGACCACCTGGCTCTGTTTGATTGGTCCAACGTCACCAGTGACTGCATCTGATTGGTGGAACGGAGTGAACGTCACCAGTAAGGCAGGCACTTTGAAGGTCTGTCTGACAGACCAAAACAAACAAAGCGTGCATTAACAGATGGATAAAAATTAGTAGCGAGTAGCGAGCTGAATGTAGATAAAAGTAGCGGAGTAAAAGTAGCGTTCCTTCTCTATAACTATACTTAAGTAAAAGTATGTTGCATTAAAACTACTCTTAGAAGTACAATTTATCGCAAAAGTTACTCAAGTAGATGTAACGGAGTAAATGTAGCGCGTTACTACCCACCTCTGTTCATAGACTATTATTTGCGCACTATTGACAAGTGATGCGCCGAAAATTCGGTCGTCTTAAATAGACTTTGCTCACCAAAACGGATGGCAAAGGATGATGTGATGAAACTATCCACTTCCGCTGGAGACTGTATTTTTCCGGCGCACACGAGAGACGTAATTCGTCCAAAACACATTCAGATGGTATTGCGTTTAGACTGGTCACATTTGAAAAGATCAGATTCTAATCGGATTCAGGACTACCTCCTGATGTGGCCTGGATCTGACGCCAAAAGATCAGATTTGAAGCACTTTGAAGCGTTTAGATTGGCAAAAAAAATATCAGATCTGTGTCACTTGAGGGCAAATACAATCAAGATTTGGTGTGCAGTGTAAACGGGGCCTTTCATTTACAAAACCAATGTAGAACCTTTTTTTTTTTACCTTTAGGGATCCCCTCAAGTTTGGTCCCAAAAGGGTCTGTCATAAAATTGTTAAAAGGCCACATGTAAAATACATTTCCAACACTTAAATCCCTAATCAATATCAGATGTCGATTTAAACTTTTTTTTAATGTTTTATGCCTTTTGTCAAAACCATTTTGTATGACAAACAATAATGCAATAAAGATTATCACAATTCATAATATTGCGTTTGACTCACTTTTTGAGCAATGAGTAAAAAAATACAAAATCCTACTAAAATTCTCATGGATCCAAAGCACCCCACTCAGTTATTTTTTTTTTTTTAAACTTAACATATTTTTGTTTAATGCCCCTTTTGTCACCAAAAATGTTTACAGCAAACAAAAAATTGTTTACCCCAAACATGTTCAAATGGAACAGTTGACAGCTTTAAAGAAAAAAAAAACAAACTAGAATAGCAATTAGTCAACATTGCATTTTTTTCCTCACTAAACTTCAGTTCTTTCAATCCACTTAAATATTTGTGCCACAGGCCAAAAATAATTACGGTAGCTGCGAGCGTGGATTTTTTTCTTTCTTGAAGTACATCCTAGTCATGTCTGTTGTGTCCTTGAGCTAGACACTTCACCCTTGCTCCTGATGGGTTGTGGTTAGGGCCTTGCATGGCAGTGTGTGAATGTGGAAAAGGTGTCAAGGCGCTTTGAGTATCTTGAAGTTAGAAAAGTACTAAAGTTTAACCTATTTGCCATTTAGTTCAAATATTTTCCTGTCATGACATCCGCGCAAAGAAGCGTACAAGTGACAACTAGTTTCCTGAAGGCTAGATGTCTATATTCACAACGCGGCTCACGACTTGAGGATACCCAAGACGGGGAAAACCAAAGACGCCGGGGTCAAATCCGGCGCAGGAATGTCACCAGAATGGCCTGCGAACAGGCAGAAGATTCTTAAAGCCAAACGTTTGACAATCTTTTTGGCATCAGTCGGTCTTTAAGACTGCTACAGTGTTCCCATTATACTGACAGGGACTATTTACCTCCCAATTTAGGCATGCTGACAAAACTATCCATCCATCTTCTTCCGCTTATCCGAGGTTGGGTCGCGGGGGCAGCAGCTTAAGCAGGGAAACCCAGACTTCCCTCTCCCCAGCCACTTCGTCCAGCTCCTCCCGGGGGATCCCGAGGCGTTCCCAGGCCAGCCGGGAGACACAGTCTTCCCAGCGTGTCCTGGGTCTTCCCCGTGGCCTCCTACCGGTCGGACGTGCCCGAAACACCTTCCTAGGGAGGCGTTCGGGTGGCATCCTGACCAGATGCCCAAACCACCTCATCTGGCTCCTCTCCATGTGGAGGAGCAGCGGCTTTACTTTGAGCTCCCCCCGAATGACAGAGCTTCTCACCCTATCTCTAAGGGAGAGCCCCGTCACTCGGCGGAGGAAACTCATTTCGGCCGCTTGTACCCGTGATCTTGTCCTTTCGGTCATGACCCAAAGCTCATGACCATAGGTGAGGATGGGAACGTAGATCGACCGGTAAATCGAGAGCTTTGCCTTCTGGCTCAGCTCCTTCTTCACCACAACGGATCGATACAGCGTCCGCATTACTGAAGACGCCGCACCGATCCGCATGTCGATCTCACGATCCACTCTTCCCCCACTCGTGAACAAGACTCCGAGGTACTTGAACTCCTCCACTTGGGGCAAGATCTCCTCCCCAACCCGAAGATGGCACTCCACCCTTTTCCGGGAGAGAACCATGGACTCGGACTTGGAGGTGCTGATTCCCATCCCAGTCGCTTCACACTCGGCTGCGAACCGATCCAGTGAGAGCTGAAGATCTTGGCCGGAGGAAGCCATCAGGACCACATCATCTGCAAATAGCAGTGACCTAATCCTGCAGCCACCAAACCAGATCCCCTCAACGCCCTGACTGCGCCTAGAAATTCTGTCCATAAAAGTTATGAACAGAATCGGTGACAAAGGGCAGCCTTGGCGGAGTCCAACCCTCACTGGAAACGTGTCCGACTTACTGCCGGCAATGCGGACCAAGCTCTGACACAGATTATACAGGGAGCGAACTGCCACAATAAGACAGTCCGTTACCCCATACTACCCCACAGGACTTCCCGGGGTACACGGTCGAATGCCTTCTCCAAGTCCACAAAGCACATGTAGACAGGTTGGGCAAACTCCCATGCACCCTCAAGGACCCTGCCGAGAGTATAGAGCTGGTCCACAGTTCCACGACCAGGACAAAAACCACACTGTTCCTCCTGAATCCGAGGTTCGACTATCCGGCGTAGCCTCCTCTCCAGTACACCTGAATAGACCTTACCGGGAAGGCTGACAAAACTACCAAAATATAAATGTCAACAGCAGAGGACACTGAAGAATAAGAATTGAAAAGGTGGAAATTTGGTTGTGTTAGGGCTGGTGTCTCCCAACCGCACACAGATGTCATTATCTTGTAGTCCTCTTCCATAACTTCACTTACTATGACTAATACTCAGCATTCACTGTGGACATGGAGAGAAAACAAAACAAAGTTTCTTTTCTCCATTTTATTGTTTCTGTACACAACAGGGATGTCCTCCAGGGAGTGAAGGGAAAGCCTGCAAAAGACAAACGTAATGAAACAAATGGAGTGAACTCAGTGCATGTTTAATGTTTCATTGTGACAAGAACAAATATGTCAAATTCATCTTGAGCCAATGGTTGTAGGCGCCCCAAAACCAATGTTTTGGTACCACTACCAAAATGTATGTAAAAACTTAAAGACGACCACAATTATTGGCTTTATTTGAACAAAAACTAAATCGTATGATGCATTAAACAATATTGGCATTTAATAGGCGAGAATATGGGCACCTCACGATTCGATAAAAAATGTATTGATGCATCTTTAATTTATGTATATTAATGCTGATTCATTTCACTAAGTGTTAATCACTTGCAACATTTAAAGACTGCATTTGGACTAAGAAAAAGTTACAATAATTCCTACAACATTTATTAAATTAATGGAAATGTGTGCAAAACTGGAACATGAGTGCCCTAAAATAAAGGAGCTGGTCAGATCTGTGAGGTGGCTCACTGCTGTTAACCACATTTTGTCTGCATTACTTTATTTACAATACCGTATTTTCCGCACTATAAGGCGCACCTAAAAACCACAAATTTTCTCAAAAGCTAACAGTGCGCCTTATAACCCGGTGCGCTTTATTACGATTAATTTTCATAAAGTTTCGATCTCGCAACTTCGGTAAACAGCCGCCATCTTTTTTCCCGGTAGAACAGGAAGCGCTTCTTCTTCTACGCAAGCAACCGCCAAGGAAAGCACCCGCCCCCATAGAACAGGAAGCGCTTTAAGCAACCACCCGCCCCCGGAAGAAGAAGAAAAAACGCGCGGATATCACCGTACGTTTCATTTCCTGTTTACATCTGTAAAGACCACAAAATGGCTCCTACAAAGGACAAGGATCCGGTTCATAAAAAGACGCAATCTCTCCATCCGCACACGGATTACTACCGTATTTCACAGCAACTGATATTCCTGTGAACCGCACTGTGGAACGGGAGCACGTACGGTGAATATTCGCACCACAGGGAATGAGAAGTCATCCTTCACTGTGGTTCTAGCTTGCCATGCTAACTTCCACCCATGGTGATATTCAAAAGGAAGACCTTGCCAAAAGAGACCTTTCCAGCCGGCGTCATCATAAAAGCTAACTCGAAGGGATGGATGGATGAAGAAAAGATGAGCGAGTGGTTAAGGGAAGTTTACGCGAAGAGGCCGGGTGGCTTTTTTCACACAGCTCCGAAGGCGAACACACCTTCACTAAGACGGGCAGACAGCTCCGGACGACATACGCCAACATTTGCCAGTGGATCGTAAATGCCTGGGCAGATATTTCGGTCACAACTGTGGTCCGAGCTTTCCGGAAGGCAGGATTCACAGAACAACAGCGACACTGACTCCCGATGACTTCGACGAGACGGAACCGGCCATTTTGGATCCCACGCTTGCGCAACTTTTCAATTCGGACACCGAAGACGAAGAATTCGAAGGATTTACGAATGAAGAATAACTTCAGAAGGTGAGCGCTATGTTTATTTTGTGTGTTGTGACATTAACGTTCGAGCAACATTATGTTACTATTGCTCTACACCATTTTGAATTTTACTATGTTTGTGATTGCACATTTGCGTACATTTTGGGACAGAGTTGTTAGAACGCTGGTTTTCAATATATTATTAAAGTTTGACTGAACTATCTGACTGTTTTTTTGACATTCACTTTAGCGCAGCGTTTTTTTGACATTCACTTTAGCGCAGCGTAGGCGCGGCTTATAGTCCGGGGCGGCTTATTGGTGGACAAAATTATGAAATATGTAATTCATAGAAGGTGCGGCTAATAATCCGGTGCGCCTTATAGTGCGGAAAATACGGTAAATAAATCCATTGACTTTAAGTACCGTATTTTTCGGAGTATAAGTCGCACTGAAGTATAAGTCTCACCTGCCGAAAATGCATAATAAAAAAGGAAAAACACATAAGTCGCACTGGAGCCCGGCCAAACTATGAAAAAAACTGCGACTTATAGTCCGAAAAATACGGAAGATTTTATAATCATCCATGTCCGATTTGCGATGCATCTAAAAATCGATTCCCCCCCCCCTCTTTGAAGTAACAGTGAACATACTAAACAGCTTCTCGCATAAGCACGCAAACTGTTACCAAAGTATCCTAATTGGCTGCTGACGTGTGCACAAACATATGTAATTTGTCATTCTATTATTTTGTCTAAATTATTCATCTACTTGTTTATTTACTGTTAATAACTACTTTAGGTTTTAACATGTTCTATTTACACATTAACATGCAATAGGCCAGTGGTTCTCAAATGGGGGCACGCGCACCCCTGTGGGTACTTGAATGTATGCCAAGGGGTACGTGAGATTTTTTTTAAATATTCTAAAAATAGCAACAATTCAAAAATCCTTTATAAATATAAATAAAAACCTATCTTTTTTTCCCAAATAGTTCAAGAAAGACCACTACAAATGAGCAATATTTTGCACTGTTATACAATTTAATAAATCAGAAACTGATGACCTAGTGCTGTATTTGACCTTTTTATCTCTTTTTTTCAACCAAAAATGCTTTGCTCTGATTAGGGGGTACTTGAATTTAAAAAAAAATCACAGGGGGTACATCACTGAAAAAAGGTTGAGAACCACCGCAATAGGTTATGTACGTTTCAGTATTTACAGGTTGACCTTTATAGTTAGGTTTTAAGCCATACCACACCGTTACCGCATGTAAGTGCTCTGTGTGTGTGTTGACTCGTGACATGCTCGCAGCTCATACTACCAGCAACATCACCACCACAGCACGCCACCATCGCATTAAAAAAAAAGTACTAGTATTTTAATTTTTAAAAGCAGTATAGTACCACACTACTTTTAGTACGGATATACCGTACACCTCTAGGACGTGCTCTTACCCTCTTATGCGGTGGGCACTGGTGTCCCCTGGGGCATAACGGGCACGTCTGGTTTGGCGCCCTTCTGCTCAGAGATGGGTGTGGTAGGGAGGGGCTCGTCTTTGGGCTCCACGATGCTGACGTGGTCGGGCAGTGGCTTCTTGGGTCCGATCTTACCGCTAGGGTCCCACGGCAGCATGATCTTCACCTTGATGCCCAGCACACCTAACCACCGTGACATCAAATCAGGACTTTGCGTGGCCGACAGCGACACCGACGTTCGATACAAGCGTGTACTCACCCTGTCGGAGCAGAACGTGGCGGACGGCCGTGTCGACGTAGTAGTTGACGGGGTCGCCGCTGTGGATCATCAGACCGTCCACAAACTTCATGGACTTTGCCCTTTGGCCCCTCAGCTTGCCGGACACCACCACCTCGCAGCCCTTCGCACCGCTCTCCATGATGAACCTCAGAACACCGTAACATGCCCTGGAAGACACTTCCATGTTTATCAAGTCCACAGAAAAGCAAAAAACCTAACTGGAGGTCCAGTCAAACCCTCTCAGACAAATGCCTCAGAATCTTCATCTGGAATGAGCTCGCTGCTCTGAGGAACTGAAACAGAACCACAGAACGTGGACCTGAAGCAGCTTCCTCAGAGGCAAACAGAGTCCTGGTCCGACTCGTCATCGTATCTTCACCGAGGGACAAGCTGGACCACCGTTTGAAGCTTAGCTCACCTGCGCACAGCCAAACCTCCGAGCAGCTTGTAGCGCAGAGACTCAGCCTGGGCGATGGCGCACAGTCCGCGAGTGGCCACCTTCTCAGCGTACAACTGAAACAGAAGCACAAAGTTCTAAGGACCCATATGCAGAGCGGGTTGGTTGAAGTTTATTTCGAAGATGTATACAATTTCAATATGATACATCACATATTTTCATGTTTTGTCCAAAAAGAAGCAGAACTTAAAGGGAAACTGCACTTTTCTTTTTTAGTTATGCTCATTGTTCAAAATCTTTGAGACAAAAACACATACATTTGGGGGTATTTTAAAAATAAACGCTTGCAAGATGCGGCTAATGAGTTGCCACAGTAGCCTTTAAAACCCTCCATCAACGTTTCTTATACACACTCCTAGCATTTATGTATAAAATGTAGTAACAGACACCTTCATAACAATATGTTTTATATACACACTGCAAGTATATATATATATATATATATATATATATATATATATATATATATATAATGTAGTAACAGACACCATAACTATGTAATATGTACATTTACCGTATTTTGGTCTTTTCATGCTTTACGGGAACGTTTTTCCTCAGCGCATATATTTCCGTTTCCATAGCAGCGCATTTCCGACTTCTGCAACAAATGTGGGTCCTACTTCCAAAGACAAACGCGAGTGTTTTGTAATCACGGCAGACCTAGTAATAGACAACAAAGACGACATTTTGGACATATGAGGATTAACAACCTTATCTTTTGGAAGCTGAATGAACCAAGTATTAACTGCTGCTTCTACAAGCGAGCACGCAGGTAAAGTGAGAAGTTGGAGCAAACAGAAGCCGAGGGAGTGGGGTGGAAATTTTTTGAAGCTAGCTGAAAATGTGGCATTTGGAGCCAAACTATCTCAACAGAAATGCAACGCTTACCCAAAGGCAACTGAAAACGTCCCCGGACAGCTTGTCATAATACTGATCACGATACATTCAGGACATCACCATACAACTACAGTACATACGCTGTCTGGCTGTGTACAAACAAAACATGAAATAATACTTTAAAGATACTGTAATATGATTGTTCATGTTTTTCACTCAGTACAGATTGTGTCTTATCGCAGTGTTGTGCATTACAAACTCAAAAGCCATTAAGCTGTTGAGGCAGTAGCTAGGTAACGGCTAATGCCTTAGCATGCCGTCGTAAGGCGAATGTGTTACTACGCTAGAAAAAGAGTTCCTCAGTGTTTGCTTACAATAACAATGTCGCTACAGCTTGGTTATCACACAGGTTACGGAACGTAAAATTAAGTATTGTTGAATGTTTTTAAATGCATTTTCAAGGTAATTTAGAGACAGAATGGATTGCTAGAATGAGACGATCTTACACGTTAGACTGCAACATTTTTTTTAGATTGTCTTCTTGTCTCATAAATATTGTGAACGATAGGCAAAATTCTTAATCAAGTGCAGTTTCCCTTTAAGCCTACCCATTTTCTAGCTCATAGCAATTCCAATAACATTTTCACTTCCTGTTCATTTATTTGTATATAATTTATATCAATTAAATAAAGTGATTTTCATAAATAGATAAGTCAGTTATGATTTACACAATGAAGATGAATTTGTTGTAAGATGAATAATCTTATTTTCAGTAAGTTCAAGACACACACTATATGAAAGAACCCCTCTCAGACAAATGCCTCAGTGTCGTCACAAGAAAAGACTCGCTGGCCAGAAGGACCAGAACTGAACCACAGAACGTGGTTCTGAACCAGAACCCCCCTGACCAAGACTGAGTCTTATCGGTCTCGTCATCGTGTCATCACTGAAGGGAACGCACGTCGTCCTCACCGTACACACAGTTGGCGTCAACATTGTTCTTAACGTCTCACCTCCACGTTGCCCTCAGGGAAGCCAAACCTCTTCTGGACCACAGCGGTCAGCTCTCTGATGCGACGGCCTTTCTCTCCCAGAACATTCTGGGTCCTGAGGACAAAACCTGTGTCATTACATCATGAGCGGTTGTCACCAACCTTTGAGCTTATGAACCAAGGCAAGATCTGACAAGAGGCTTCACTGTTTCTCTCATTCTGTTAGTAGCTCAAAAACTAATGGACGGTTTTTGACTACTTTCAAGAAAAGTCAGAAATACGACAAGTGATTACCGTATTTTCCGCACTATAAGGCGCACCTAAAAACCACAAATTTTCTCAAAAGCTGACAGTGCGCCTTATAACCCGGTGCGCTTTATATATGGATAAATATTAAGATTCATTTTCATAAAGTTTAGGTCTCGCAACTATGGTAAACAGCCGCCATCTTTTTTCCCCGTAGAAGAAGCGCGCGGTGCATGCTGGGATATGTGACGTTTCATTTCCATTTGTGTGTTTATGTAAAGACCCCAAAATGGCTCCTATTAAGTGTGTTGTCTGTCTAATTATAAATAATGCAGACGAGGCGTGTTAACTGAGTTCTCAACGTTTACTTACAGCGTGCTCATAACCACATTCTAACTCCCAGCATACAACAACGCTTCTCAGGGCTACCGCGCATGCTCGTAACTATCGTTGCATGCTGGGTAGTGTAGTTATATTTGCTAGCTCATAACAGCACATTGAGAGACACGCTTACGCGCTTAATTCAATACTCGCCGTCATTCCGGGTGGATTGACAAAAGACCTCCAGCCGCTAGATATTGGTGTCAACAGGGCATTCGAAGCTAGACTGCTAACTGCGTGGGAACAGTGGAGGACGAAGAAGCGCGCGGTGCATGCTGGGATATGTGACGTTTCATTTCCATTTGTGTGTTTATGTAAAGACCCCAAAATGGCTCCTATTAAGTGTGTTG
This sequence comes from Nerophis lumbriciformis, assembly GCF_033978685.3. Classification (NCBI taxonomy): domain Eukaryota; kingdom Metazoa; phylum Chordata; class Actinopteri; order Syngnathiformes; family Syngnathidae; genus Nerophis; species Nerophis lumbriciformis. The sequence goes on along the minus strand of NC_084564.2, from coordinate 11,806,395 downwards.
TCTAATTATAAATAATGCAGACGAGGCGTGTTAACTGAGTTCTCAACGTTTACTTACAGCGTGCTCATAACCACATTCTAACTCCCAGCATACAACGCTTCTCAGGGCTACCGCGCATGCTCGTAACTATCGTTGCATGCTGGGTAGTGTAGTTGTTATATTTGCTAGCTCATAACAGCACATTGAGAGACACGCTTACGCGCTTAATTCAATACTCGCCGTCATTCCGGGTGGATTGACAAAAGACCTCCAGCCGCTAGATATTGGTGTCAACAGGGCATTCGAAGCTAGACTGCTAACTGCGTGGGAACAATGGATGACAGAAGGCGAACACACCTTCACTAAGACGAGGAGGCAGCGCCAGACGACGCCAACATCTGCCAGTGGATCGTAAATTTGCCCAACTTTTCACTTCGGACACCGAAGACGAAGGATTTACGAATGAAGAATAACTTCAGAAAGTGAGCGCTATGTTTATTTTGTGTGTTGTGACATTAACGTTCGAGCAACATTATGTTGCTATTGCTCTGCACTATTTTGAATTTTACTATGTTTGTGATTGCACATTTGCGTACATTTTGGGAGTGAACAGAGTTGTTAGAACGCTGGTTTTTAATATATTATTAAAGTTTGACTGACCTATCTGACTGTTTTTTTGACATTCCCTTTAGCGCAGCGTAGGCGCGGCTTATAGTCCGGGGCGGCTTATTGGTGGACAAAGTTATGAAATATGCCATTCATTGAAGGTGCGGCTAATAATCCGGTGCGCCTTATAGTGCGGAAAATACGGTACCTTTTGGGGGTAGTCCGAATTCAGTACAATTTTCTCATCATAGGGATGTAGGGCATGGAGTACACTCAAGTGTTTTTCTAGAATGTTTGCAAAAACGTATTGTGCCTTCACCTTGTGGCTAGGATGATGATCTCGGTCTTGTTGGGGGTCCCGCGGACCTCAACACCAGAGTATCCATCTTCTGCGAGCTCACGAGTCAGGAACTCATTCAGCTCTGCCTTGAAAATTCCATCTGCCACAAACTGGAGACACCACAGTCAGCATTTTAAACCCTAAACACTGGTATGATCCACAGGATCCTAATTACAATTTCATTTTTGATCACTGGGAGTAATAACAGCCAATCAGGTAACATTATCAACTATCAAATTTGGTTGTGCCATCTGGTTGTCTCGCGGTTGATTCTTTGCGTGGAATGAGAAGAAAAAACTAAAAATGAGTGCCGCAGAGAGCGAATACATTTTCGATAAAACAGGAAGTTTTAAAACGAACTGTAGTCAGACCAAGGCGCGCGTTATCAGTAATACCACAGGACCCTTCCCCTTGAGCACAGCCAGTGTTCTGAAAAAATGTGCCGTTCATTAAACAAATGCTACTAGTTGCATACTCCAATAGTTAGCAACATAAGCATTTGACGGATTTGGATTACACTTTCTGAAAATGTCCAAAATAGGTCCTTAAACAAGTGAATTTCTAATGTTTGCGTTGAGCAGCAATTTTTTAAGGGCAGCAATGTTCTGTTGAATCAAATTGCTTTGTTAGAAAAGAGCTACCCAACGCTAAAGTTTCCCTGAAAACAAATCAAAATCTAAATTAACTGCTCCGTGTAGACTTAAAATGTGTAGACTTTCTCACTCACGCTATAAGTTTTCTGACCGGTAAGCGTGTCGACACTTGCAGCATGAAGAAGTTCACATTGACGCAAACAAAGGTAGCCTACTTTTCGTTTTCTTCGCTGTCGTTTAAACAGGAACAGCAAGTGATAGAACTTTTTGACGAACCCGCTTGATTCGACAGAACACTGGGACTATATGCGGTCCTCTCCAAGGTTTCTCATAGTCATTCACATCGACGTCCCACTGGGGTGAGTTTTTCCTTGCCCTTATGTGGGCTCTGTACCGAGGATGTCGTTGTGGCTTGTGCAGCCCTTTGAGACACTTGTGATTTAGGGCTATATAAATAAACATTGATTGATTGATTGACTGACTAAACCTACAGAGAATAGTTGTAAGGTTTCTAGGTTTGCATTTTCACACTTTGCACTATTTTGTTACAGTTTAAGCATTTCCTTAAATATAGTCCTTCATTTGCACATTAAGAGATTAGTGTATTTTTTTTAACATTGTTTTTAGGGATGTCCGATAATGGCTTTTTGCCGATATCCGATATTGTCCAACTCTTAATTACCGATATCGATATATACAGTCGTGGAATTAATACATTATTATGCCTAATTTGGACAACCACGTATGGTGAAGATATGGTCCCCAATACCGATATATACAGTCATGGAATTAACACATTATTATGCCTAATTTGGACAACCACGTATGGTGAAGATAAGGTCCTTTTTAAAAAAATTCATAAAATAAGATAAATAAATTAAAAACATTTTCTTGAATAAAAAAGAAAGTAAAACAATATAAAACAGTTAAATAGAAACTAGTAATTAATGAAAATGAGTCAAATTAAGTGTTAAAGGTTAGTACTATTAGTGGACCAGCAGCACGCACAATCATGTGTGCTTACGGACTGTATCCCTTGCAGGCTGTATTGATATATATATATATATTGACATATAATGTTAGAACCAGAATATTAACAGAAAGAAACACCTCCAGTCAACCTCAACCCTTGACTAACACCCTCCCCCTTCCACATCCCCGGATTGTAAATAACCAAATGTATATACTTGTTCTTATGCTTTCTGAACTCACTATGTTCTCTGCTCGCTGTACATATCCTACCAAGTCAGTTCAATTCAGTCTGTTTCAATGTCCATTTCTCTGATGATGCAATTGTTGATGACAGAAGTGCTTATATCAACTAAACCCTCCTCATCCCACCCCCCGGATTGTAAATGTTGTACATAATGTAAATAATTCAATGTATATACTCTGATGATTAACTTGTGGGATGACTGTATTATGCTGATAGTATATATTTGTACCATGAATTGATTTACCATTTGGTGGTCAATTGTACGGAATATGTACTATACTGTGCAATCTACTAATAAAAGTTTCAATAAAAAAAAAACCTTTGTGTGAATGGGGGAGGTTTTTTTTGGGGTTGGTCCACTAATTGTAAGTGTATCGTGTGTTTATTTATGTTGATTTAATAAAAACAAAACGATACTGATAAAAAAACAAAACGATACCAATAATTTCCGATGTTACACTTTAAAGCATTTATCGGCAGGCTGATATTATCGGACATCTCTAATTGTTTTCTATGGTTGTGTGAACATTTATTTTCTGCCTTGATAGTTGAGGGGAGTATAAGAAGAATGTTACATTTGAAATAAAAATGTTTACATTTAATATATTTTTCTCTTGCTCCTTATCTTCAACAGGTTATAGGAATAGACGATATCGATCAATATAAAACACTTAAAACTTTATACTGTTAAAGTCATATCACCCAGTCCTACTTTCAAATTGATTCATGATATAATCATTTAACATTAACCAACAAAACTTCAGCCTTTAGCTAATAGTACACATTGATTTCACTGATAGAACCTTTAGCATATCAGTATGTGGGATTAAATTAAGGAATGGATTAAGGAAAGAAGTTAAACATTGTACTGATATGATCCAGATTAAGAGGTTGTTCAAAATAATAGTGCTTAAAAATACAAAGAAGAATTATGAGAAATACTTTCAACCTTATTGAAAGTAAGATATTCTTCTTCTCAGTATGTTTATGAATAAATTAATTACATATTACAAAACTGTTGTGTATACTAATTCACAGATGTTATTTTATTATATAAAAAGGTCAGTAAACTATTCTATATATTTGTAAACGCTCTGAAGTGGGAAAGGGGTAGGACTAAATGAGCTTTGCTTCTTCCTACTCCTTTTCGTACATGTAAAGTGAAATGATATGAAATTGTGTGATGTATTACACTGTAAGTGTGTTCATGTTCGAAATAAACTAAAAGAGAGAAATAAAGTTTACGTCTGCTACATAATTTAACAAACTTTGATGGCATGAAGTTACTGACTTGTTAGCATTAGCAGGTAGATGCTAAGCTATGTCATGAGTACTTAGCGGGACTAGTGCTATATTAATAAAATACATGTGACCAATATTAAAGAATCAACACCATAAGAGCAGATAATGAATAGTCCACTTTGTTGCTTTATCACAAGCACCGTGTCAGTGCCACAGCGTCGCCATGTTTGCTCGCCGCTCGAATGCAGCGCAATGCCGGCAGCATCCTCTGCAATCCCGGCGAACCAGAGTTGGACCACATCTTAAACTCTCCGTGCGGTTACATGACATTTGCATTCACATCGACCCAAGCCCATTTCGATGATAACCCTTCCCGTGAGGCAAAAAAAGGCACCTACTTTTCTCTTTTTGGAGATCTGCACCGCCATCTTCTAGCAGGCCGTAGACAGGAAAGGAAGGCCAAACGATGCGGAAATGCTTTTATGTAATTTCCGGTGACGTCATGAGCACAAAATCCCTGGGATTTGTAATTTCTTCCGCATTTCTTCTTTACAGGCGAAATGTGTTGCTTTCTGACGAGGCATTTTAATTATTTATTGATTCATTGTCGAACAACTTACTCAGAAGCGTGCTCTGTAATAGTACTAATAGCGATGTATAAGTAATTAAAATGACTTTATTTGACATTATTATTGGCACGCAGCATTGTCGTAGATAAAGCAACAACAGAAAAAAGCAAACAATCGCTATGTAATGACTAAAAAAATACGTTTTGAAAATAATTAATGATAATACTTAGTCCTCTATAACACAAAGCTGACAGAAAGTGTTGTCTTTGAATACATATGTAAGATCTGTTTTTAGCATTTTTTCCAAATTAGAAAAATGAAAATGGCCCTCGCATACGGGCAAAAGTTTACAAACCCCTCCATCCATCCATCCATTTTCTACCGCTTATTCCCTTTTGGGGTCGCGGAAGTTTACAAACCAATCATCTAAAATATTAGAAAAAATATAATGCAAACAATGTTTCATTAGTAGTTAGTTAGTTAATTTAAAAAAATACAAATAAAACCACATTATGAATTAATTCATTTGGAAAATTACAACAACAAGGATAAATACTGTGCAAATAAACATTAATATTTTCGCACAGGCAGACTTTTTGACACTCTAGATTGAATGAATGAATGAATGACTAAATGAATGACGTTCTGTATTGTCATTGCTTTCAGGAAGACCTTGAAATGCAGTTCAGCAGCAACGGAAATATCAGCAGCATATTTTAAAATTTCAATAAATAAAAACTAAAGAGCACAATATAAAAATATGCAATATTGATTGATTGATTGATACTTTTATTGGTAGATTGCACAGTACAGTACATATTCCGTACAATTGACCACTAAATGGTAACACCCGAATAAGTTTTTCAACTTGTTTAAGTCGGGGTCCACGTTAATCAATTCATGGTAAAACAAGTGGGACACATATGCCGTTATACAATCGTAATATATGATTATCTTTATTATATTCTTACAAGGGTAAAAACAAAATGAGTAGAAACGTAAAAATGTTTTAAAAAATCGGAATGTAATGAGCAAAAGTCATCTTCCCATGTAAATATGGTCCTTGAGCAGAGCTAGACCACTGACACGCCTGCTTGCCTAACAAAGAAACATGATAGCATGAAAGAAAGGTAAAAATGCAAATAACGGGCAAATATGCAAACACTTCAACACATGTTTATGTCAATCACCTCTTTGAAACTACAAATTTGCCTGAATCTATTAACTACGCGGCCACCGCTGCTGCTCACTGCTCCCCTCACCTCCCAGGGGGTGATCAAGGGTGATGGGTCAAATGCAGAGAATCATTTCGCCACATCTAGTGTGTGTGTGACAATCATAGGTAACTTTAACTTTATACTTGTTTCTTAACACCTTAACACCAAATGTGTAACATTGATGTCATTTACTAAACGTCCACTAGATGACAGAACAAACAAAAATCTGCCCCCCCCCCAGTCAAGCAATACAACTTTGTTTACATTTTTAAAACCAAATTGGAAAATGAGACACAATTATGTCAGCCAAAACCTTTTAGTGCTATCTTTTGTTTTTGGAGTCAAGCCTATTCCACAAATGGCGTCCCCAGGGAATAAAATGTGTAAAAATGTTCTGCACATTGATCTGATTGTATATGTAGTACATTGAATTTAAAATATCAATATAAACGATATAAAATAAAAATAAATATATATATATACCGGTATATATATATATATATATATATATATATATATATATATATATATATGTTCCTCTGTTTAAAGATAAAATAAGCTCAAATTGGGTTTGACTCAGTCCTGTTACTCTCACACATGGGTGTCCAATGTGCGACATATGCAGCCTGCATAATTTAAAAATACTATTACTTAAAATAAAAAACATAAAAAGTGAAATAAAAAAGCAAACATGTGTAATGTAAAAGCTGACATGGAGGCTGTTTTTTTTCCCACTTAAAAAAACATATATTATATTCGTTTTGAAAATGAAAACTATCAAAATGGCCCTAGAATTCTTCATACATATAACTAGATATAAGAGGGTGAACAAGGGGTGCACACATTTTTTTTAGATTTTTAATGTCCCGATTGTACAATCGATTAATCATTTTCAAAAAATCAATTAAAAAAATATTATAAGAATCACATTTTTAAAATACGTTTTTAGGCCATCTCCAGCAACCAAAATGAGCTTTTCTAACCTGCAACTTATAGAAAAGGTTTCGTTATATTTACCAAGCCAAGTAAAACATTGCGAGGATTGGTTTGAATCGAGAATCGATTCTGAATCGAATCGCCAACCCAGGAATCGGAATCGGATTGAATCGTTAAAGTGCTTAAGACATTCACACCCCTACAAGAAATCTGCGTTCAAAGAACTCCGGCTTATTAGTGATTCCCAGAGCCCAAAAAAAGTCTGCGGGCTATAGAGCGTTTTCTATTCGGGCTCCAGTACTCTGGAATGCCCTCCCGGTCGGTAACAGTTAGAGATGCTACCTCAGTAGAAGCATTTAAGTCCCATCTTAAAACTCATTTGTATACTTTAGCCTTTAAATAGACCCCATTTTTAGACCAGTTGATCTGCTGTTTCTTTTCTTTTCTCCTCTGCCCCCCTCTCCCTTGTGGAGGAGGGGGGGGCACAGGTCCGATGGCCATGGATGAAGTGCTGGCTGTTCAGAGTCGGGACCCGGGGTGGACCGCTCGCCTGTGCATCGGTTGGGGACATCTTTGCGCCGCTGACCCGTCTCCGCTCGGGATGGTCTCCTGCTGGCCCCACTATGGACTGGACTCTCACTATTATGTTAGATCCACTATGGACTGGACTCTTACTATTATGTTAGATCCACTATGGACTGGACTCTCACTATTATGTTAGATCCACTATGGACTGGACTCTCACTATTATGTTCGATCCACAATGGACTGGACTCTTACTATTATGTTAGATCCACTATGAGTTAGATCCACTATGGACTGGACTTTCACAATACTATGTCAGACCCACTCAACATCCATTGCTTTCGGTCTCCCCTAGAGGGGGGGAGGGGGGTGGGGGGTGGGTTACACACATATGCGGTCCTCTCCAAGGTTTCTCATAGTCATTCACATCGACGAGTTTTCCTTGCCCTTATGTGGGCTCTGTACTGAGGATGTCGTTGTGGCTTGTACAGCCCTTTGAGACACTTGTGATTTAGGGCTATATAAATAAACATTGATTAAAAGATTGATTGACTAAACCTACAGAGAATAGTTGTAAGGTTTCTAGGTTTGCATTTTCACACTTTGCACCATTTTGTTACAGTTTAAGCATTTTCCTTAAATATAGTCCTTCATTTTGCACCATAAGAGATTATTAAGTGTATTTTTTTTAACATTGTTTTTAGGGATGTCCGATAATGGCTTTTTGCCGATATCCGATATTGTCCAACTCTTAATTACCGATACCAATATATACAGTTGTGGAATTAACACATTATGCCTAATTTGGACAACCACGTATGGTGAAGATATGGTCCCCAATACCGATATATACAGTCGTGGAATTAACACATTATTATACCAAATTTGGACAACCACGTATGGTGAAGATAAGGTCCTTTTTAAGAAAATTAATAAAATAAGATAAATAAATTAAAAACATTTTCTTGAATAAAAAAGAAAGTAAAACTATATAAAAACAGTTACATAGAAACTAGTAATTAATGAAAATGAGTAAAATTAACTGTTAAAGGTTAGTACTATTAGTGGACCAGCAGCACGCACAATCATGTGTGCTTACGGACTGTATCCCTTGCAGACCGTATTGATGTATGTATTGATATATATATTGATATATATTGATATATAATGTTGAAAAACGTATTCGGGTGTTACCATTTAGTGGTCAATTGTACGGAATATGTACTGTACTGTGCAATCTACTAATAAAAGTCTCAATCAATCAATCAATCAATCAAATATATCTGACATGCAAAGTCGAGTTGTTAAAAACAGACAAGTCACTTTTTTTTTCTTTAAAAAAAAAAAAAACATTGTGTCTAAAATGAGCCAAATGCCTCATCGTTGTTTGATATGGTTGTAATACCTCACATTTGCCAGGAGAGGGGGCTAGTCGCACATGTGGTGTAGAGCAGCTAATGAGGAAGAATAATAAATCCTGGCATTGAAGACAACGTCAGCTCAAACTCTATATCACAGGTCAGTATAAAGTATCCATAAGTTACATTAATAACGTTTTTAGTTAAGAATGCTGAGGATGTAAAGAAACAATTACACGTTAAAAGTAATGATCTTGTCCGAGGTGTTTTGTAGAGCATAGGAAGATATATGCTAACCTGCTAATGCTAACAGGATGTAGCAAGTTTATAGTGTGTAATACTAGGCTAATCTAAAACAGCAAATGGCCTATAAATGTACTTTTTTCTACACAGTCAAGAAACATTTGTGTACAATCAAATATTCAATGGGTTTCAATGGATTTTGTGGAGAAAATGTCTTAATATTATAAATGTTGTAATAATGCAAAGTTTAGATTGATGTTGTGAACTGACAGGATTGGTGAATGTAAACAACACTGTTATTATTGTAGTTCAATTAGTTGTCTCATTTCCTTACTTGTTGTGTAACACAAGCACGTGTTCTGACATTGACAATCAAGTACACGGCAAGAAAATCACTAGAGAAAGAAGCAACCCATCATTTATTTTCAATGTACAACACATTGTGCCTTAAACGGGAAAGTTGAGGTGGCGGTGAAAGTCACAAAAATGGCAAAAGTCACAACATAAAGACACAACACAACAACTTAAGCCACAACACAACAACTTAAGCCACAACAGAAGTGACGACTCAACGGAAGTGATCATGGATTGATGTTGCATTGTGGCTTTATGTTGTTGTGTTGTGGCGTTATATTGTTGTGTTGTGGCTTTATGTTGTTGTGTTGTGGCGTTATATTGTTGTGCTGTGGCTTTATGTTGTTGTGGCTTTATGTTGTTGTGGCTTTATGTTGTTGTGGCTTTATGTTGTGGCTTTATGTTGTTGTGGCTTTATGTTGTTGTGTTGTTGCTTTATGTTGTCGTGTTGTGGCTTTTTTGTTGTTGTGTTGTGGCTTTGTTGTTGTTTGTTGCTTTATGTTGTTGTGTTGGGGCCTTATGTGGTTGTGTTGTGGCTTAATGGTATTGTGTTGTGGCTTTATGTTGTTGTGTTGTGGCTTTATGTTGTTTTGTTGTGGATCTGTTGTTGTGTTGCTTTATGTTGTTGTGTTGTGGCTTTATGTTGTTGTTTTATGTTGTTGTGTTGTGGCTTTATGTTGCTTTATGTTGTTGTGTTGTGGCTTTATGTTGTTGTTTTATGTTGTTGTGTTGTGGCTTTATGTTGTTGTGTTTTGGATTTCTTGTTGTCTTGTTGCTTTATGTTGTGGATTTCTTGTTGTGTTGTGGCTTAATGTTGTTGTGTTGTGGCTTTATGTTGTTGTGTTGTGGCTTTATGTTGTTGTGTTGTTGCTTTATGTTGTTGTGTTGTGACTTAATGTTGTTGTGTTGTTGCTTTATGTTGTTGTGTTGTGGCTTAATGTTGTTGTGTTGTGGCTTTATGTTGTTGTGTTGTGACTTAATGTTGTTGTGTTGTTGCTTTATGTTGTTGTGTTGTGGCTTAATGTTGTTGTGTTGTGGCTTTATGTTGTTGTGTTGTTGCTTTATGTTGTGGCTTTATTTTGTTGTTTTATGTTGTTGTGTTGTGGCTTTATGTTGTTGTGTTGCTTAATGTTGTTGTGTTGTGGCTTTATGTTGTTGTTTTATGTTGTTGTGTTGTGGCTTTATGTAGCTGTGTTGTGGCTTTATATTGTTGTGTTGTGGCTTTATATTGTTGTGTTGTGGCTTAATGTTGTTGTGTCGTGGCTTTATGTTATTGCTTTATGTTGTGGCTTTATTTTGTTGTTTTATGTTGTTGTGTTGTGGCTTTATGTTGTTGTGTTGCTTAATGTTGTTGTGTTGTGGCTTTATGTTGTTGTTTTTTGTTGTTGTGTTGTGGCTTTATGTAGCTGTGTTGTGGCTTTATATTGTTGTGTTGTGGCTTTATATTGTTGTGTTGTGGCTTAATGTTGTTGTGTCGTGGCTTTATGTTATTGTGTTGTTGCTTTATGTTGTGGCTTTATTTTGTTGTTTTATGTTGTTGTGTTGTGGCTTTATGTTGTTGTTTTATGTTGTCGTGTTGTGGCTTTATGTTGTTGTGTTGTGGAATTGTTGTTGTGTTGCTTTATGTTGTTGCTTTATGTTGTTGTTTTATGTTGTTGTGTTGTGGCTTAATGTTGTTGTGTTGTGGCTTTATGTTGTTGTGTGTGGCTTTATGTTGTTGTTTTATGTTGTTGTGTTGTGGATTTGTTGTTGTGTTGCTTCATGTTGTTGTGTTGTTGCTTTATGTTGTTGTTTTATGTTGTTATGTTGTGGCCTAATGTCGTTGTGTTGTGGCTTTATGTCGTTGTGTTGTGGCTTTATGTTGTTGTGTTGTTGCCTTAAGTTGTTGCTTTATGTTGTTGTGTTGTGGCTTAATGTTGTTGTGTTGTGGCTTAGTGTTGTTGTGTTGTGGCTTAATGTTGTTGTGTTGTGGCTTTATGTTGTTGTTTTATGTTGTTGTGTTGTGGCTTAATGATGTTGTATTGTGGCTTTTTGTTGTTGTGTTGTGGCTTTATGTTGTGGCTTTATTTTGTTGTTTTATATTGTTGTGTTGTGGCTTTATGTTGTTGTGTTGTGGATTTGTTGTTGTGTTGCTTAATGATGTTGTGTTGTGGCTTTATGTTGTTGTTTTATGTTGTTGTGTTGTGGATTTGTTGTTGTGTTGCTTTATGTTGTTGTGTTGTTGCTTTATGTTGTTGTTTTATGTTGTTGTGTTGTGGCTTTATGTCGTTGTGTTGTGGCTTTATGTTGATGTGTTGTTGCTTTATGTTGTTGCTTTATGTTGTTGTGTTGTGGCTTTATGTTGTTGTGGTGTTGCTTTGTGTTGTGGCTTTTGCAGTCATGTTGTGGCTAAAAGTTGTGTTAAAAAAAACAAGCTTTGGGCCGCTAGTGGCCCCCCGAGTCGCACTTTAGACAAGCCCTGCTCGACACATTCCATCACCGTCGTGTGCGCCGTGGATCACCGTTTTCCATCAACCCAAAGGTTGGAAACGTCCGACATACGCACACACACACACACACACACACACACACACACACACACACACACACACACACACACACACACACACACACACGCACACACACACACACACACACACACGCAATAACTGTCTTAAAGTTGCTTCCATGCAGAAGAATCACTTCAGGTCTACCCCCCCACCTCCCACCCCCCCAGTCTGCCTGCACACATTAGCCTCATTAGCATACAGATGTTAGCCTGCAAAAGGAAAGCAGCGCAACACAAAGAGCCTGCAGGATTGGGGGGGGGGGGGGGGGGGAGTTGAAGGGCAGCCGAGGGATGGCCCTTGGCCTTTTTTTAGGCCCCCTACCACCACCATACATACATGCACACACACACACACACACACACACACACACACACACACACACACACACACACACACACACACACACACAAATGCTAAGCAGCCACGGGGGGTTGTGAGTGCTGACAACACACGTGCACACACAGGTGTCCCAACCTTTTTGTAACTGCGGACCGGCCAACGCTTGGGGGGGAGGGGCTATTTATTTTTTTGTCATAAAAAAAATACACTCATGTGTGTATCCCTGCAGACTGTATTGATATATATATTGTGAAGTGAATGATATTTATATAGCGCTTTTCTCTAGTGGCTCAAAGCGCTTTACATAGTGAAGCCCAGTATCTAAGTTACATTTAAACCATTTTATTGATTATATAATGTAGGAACCACAAATATTAATAACTGAAAGAAACAACCCTTGTGTGTGAATGAGTGTGAATGGGGGAGGGAGGTTTGTTGGGTTGGTGCTAGAGATGCCGATAAATGCTTTAAAATGTAATATCGGAAATTATTGGTATCGTTTCTTTTATTATCGGTATCGTTTTTTTTTTTTTTTTTTTTTAAATTAAATCAACATAAAAAACACAAGATACACTTACAATTAGTGTACCAACCCAAAAAACCTCCCTCCCCCATTTACACTCATTCACACAAAAGGGTTGTTTCTTTCTGTTATTAATATTCTGGTTCCTACATTATATATCAATATATATCAATACAGTCTGCAAGGGATACAGTCCGTAAGCACACATGATTGTGCGTGCTGCTGGTCCACTAATAGTACTAACCTTGAACACTTAATTTTACTCATTTTCATTCATTACTAGTTTCTATGTAACTGTTTTTATATTGTTTTACTTTCTTTTTTATTCAAGAAAATGTTTTTAATTTATTTATCTTATTGTATTTAATTTTTTTTTTTTTTAAAGGACCATATCTTCACCATACCTGGTTGTCCAAATTAGGCATAATAATGCAGAACAACATAAAGACACAACACAACAACTTAAGCCACAACAGAAGTGACGACTCAACGGAAGTGACCATGGATTGATGTTGCATTGTGGCTTTATGTTGTTGTGTTGTGGCGTTATATTGTTGTGTTGTGGCTTTATGTTGTTGTGGCTTTATGTTGTTGTGTTGTGGCGTTATATTGTTGTGCTGTGGCTTTATGTTGTTGTGGCTTTATGTTGTTGTGTTGTGGCGTTATATTGTTGTTCTGTGGTTTTATGTTGTTGTGTTGTGGCTTTATGTTGTTGTGTTGGTGCTTTATGTTGTCGTGTTGTGGCTTTATATTGTTGTGCTGTGGCTTTATGTTGTTGTGTTGTGGCTTTATGTTGTTGTGTTGTGGCTTTATGTTGTTGTGTTGTGGCGTTATATTGTTGTGTTGTGGCTTTATGTTGTTGTGGCTTTATGTTGTTGTGTTGTGGCGTTATATTGTTGTGCTGTGGCTTTATGTTGTTGTGGCTTTATGTTGTTGTGTTGTGGCGTTATATTGTTGTTCTGTGGTTTTATGTTGTTGTGTTGTGGCTTTATGTTGTTGTGTTGGTGCTTTATGTTGTCGTGTTGTGGCTTTATATTGTTGTGCTGTGGCTTTATGTTGTTGTGTTGTGGCTTTATGTTGTTGTGTTGTGGCTTTATGTTGTTGTGTTGTGGCGTTATATTGTTGTGCTGTGGCTTTATGTTGTTGTGGCTTTATGTTGTTGTGGCTTTATGTTGTTGTGGCTTTATGTTGTTGTGTTGTGGCTTTATGTTGTTGTGTTGTTGCTTTATGTTGTCGTGTTGTGGCTTTTTTGTTGTTGTGTTGTGGCTTTGTTGTTGTTTGTTGCTTTATGTTGTTGTGTTGGGGCCTTATGTGGTTGTGTTGTGGCTTTATGTTGTTGTGTTGTGGCTTTATGTTGTTGTGTTGTTGCTTTATGTTGTCGTGTTGTGGCTTTTTTGTTGTTGTGTTGTGGCTTTGTTGTTGTTTGTTGCTTTATGTTGTTGTGTTGGGGCCTTATGTGGTTGTGTTGTGGCTTAATGCTGTTGTGTTGTGGCTTTATGTTGTTGTGTTGTGGCTTTATGTTGTTTTGTTGTGGATTTGTTGTTGTGTTGCTTTATGTTGTTGTGTTGTGGCTTTATGTTGTTGTTTTATGTTGTTGTGTTGTGGCTTTATGTTGTTGTGTTTTGGATTTCTTGTTGTCTTGTTGCTTTATGTTGTGGATTTGTTGTTGTGTTGTGGCTTAATGTTGTTGTGTTGTGTCTTTATGTTGTTGTGTTGTTGCTTTATGTTGTTGTGTTGTGACTTAATGTTGTTGTGTTGTGGCTTAATGTTGTTGTGTTATGGCTTTATGTTGTTGTGTTGCGGCTTAATGTTGTTGTGTTGTGGCTTCATGTTGTTGTGTTGTTGCTTTATGTTGTGGCTTTATTTTGTTGTTTTATGTTGTTGTGTTGTGGCTTTATGTTGTTGTGTTGTGGATTTGTTGTTGTGTTGCTTAATGTTGTTGTGTCGTGGCTTTATGTTATTGTGTTGTTGCTTTATGTTGTGGCTTTATTTTGTTGTTTTATATTGTTGTGTTGTGGCTTTATGTTGTTGTTTTATGTTGTGGCTTTATGCTGTTGTGTTGTGGAATTGTTGTTGTGTTGCTTTATGTTGTTGTGTTTTGCTTTATGTTGTTGTTTTATGTTGTTGTGTTGTGGCTTAATGTTGTTGTGTTGTGGCTTTATGTTGTTGTGTTGTTGCTTTATGTTGTTGTGTTGTGACTTAATGTTGTTGTGTTGTAGCTTAATGTTGTTGTGTTATGGCTTTATGTTGTTGTGTTGCGGCTTAATGTTGTTGTGTTGTGGCTTCATGTTGTTGTGTTGTTGCTTTATGTTGTGGCTTTATGCTGTTGTGTTGTGGAATTGTTGTTGTGTTGCTTTATGTTGTTGTGTTGTTGCTTTATGTTGTTGTTTTATGTTGTTGTGTTGTGGCTTAATGTTGTTGTGTTGTGGCTTTATGTTGTTGTGTTGTTGCTTTATGTTGTTGTGTTGTGACTTAATGTTGTTGTGTTGTAGCTTAATGTTGTTGTGTTGTGGCTTTATGTTGTTGTGTTGTGGATTTGTTGTTGTGTTGCTTAATGTTGTTGTGTTGTGGCTTTTTATGTTGTTGTTTTATGTTGTTGTGTTGTGGTTTTATGTAGCTGTGTTGTGGCTTTATATTGTTGTGTTGTGGCTTTATGTAGTTGTGTTGTGGCTTAATGTTGTTGTGTTGTGGCTTTATGTTGTTGTGTCGTGGCTTTATGTTGTTGTGTTGTTGCTTTATGTCGTGGCTTTATTTTGTTGTTTTATGTTGTTGTGCTGTGGCTTTATGTTGTGGTTTTATGTTGTTGTGTTGTGGCTTTATGTTGTTGTGTTGTGGAATTGTTGTTGTGTTGTTTTATGTTGTTAATTCCACGACTGTATATATCGGTATCGGTTGATATCGTAATTAAAGAGTTGGACAATATCGGATATCATCAAAAAGTCAATTTTAAGTGTATCTTGCGTTTATTATGTTGATTTAATAATTATTTTTTTTTAAGTTTTTAATTTTTTTTTTTAAATTTCTTGTGCGGCCTGGTACTAATCGATCCACGGACCGGTACCGGGCCGCGGCCACTGCTGTAGATCAAGTCTTGTGTGACCGGCAGGTCGGCTTGTGTGAGCCTTCACCAAATGTAAAAAAGTTTTAGTAACACAACACACACACACACACACACACACACACACACACTCACACAGAGAGTGGGTGTGTGAGTAGATGGAAATGCGTGTAAAGTATCCTCGTCTTTGTTACAACATCTGTTGGCCAAACATTCTCTTCACTGACACACACGCACAAAAGGAGGCGGGGCCACAGAAGAGAAAGACTTCATCTTTGTCTTCATTCACACACACACACACACACACACACACACACACACACACACACACACACACACACACACACACACACACACACACACACACAATGGTAATACTCCCCGGAGGGTTTTCTGCGTGTGGGAACGTTTGTGTCCTACTTTGACTTATGTGCCACCTTTGACCCCATAGTGTGGGAGAGATTCCTCACATTTACACACAGGTGATTTCATTGGATTTTTATTTTGAAAAACAAAAAAAACAAAAAAAGTGTACAAATATATTAAGATAGCGAGCACAAGGTGTAAACAACAACTGCACTTCGATCATGTCCATCAAGGCGGCGTATAAAAACAACAAAACACAAGTTTTGCTTAAAAAAACCCAACAACAAATAAATAAAGACTTTAATTTAACAACAAAGTTTGTCAACAAAAAAAAAAAAACATGATTTCATTTCAACTTGTTGGCTTTTGTCTGCCAATCGCAAGCTAACTTGTTAGCGACTAGCGAGCAAGGCGTCGTCGTGTCGTTAGCACGGCATGCTAATACGGAGAGAAGAGCGGACTCGTCGTCGACGGCGACAGGAAGCACTTCGACGAGTCGTGATTGACGCGGTAAGGCAACACGGAAACAGAATGCCAAAGGTAATCGTCGCCTCGTCTCCTCTCCAGCCGCCCGCTAAAGCTAGCAGTCATGCTAGGCACATACTTGCCAACCCTCCCGGAATTTTCCGGGAGACTCCCGAAATTCAGCGCCTCTCCCGAAAACCTCCCGGGGACACATTTTCTCCCGAAAATCTCCCGAAATTCAGGCGGACCTGGAGGCCACGCCCCCTCCAGGTCCGCATGGATTGATGTTGTTGTAATATATTGAGTTGGAGGCAATAAACAGGCGAGGGGATGAAGTACGTCTCTTTACTGTAGACTTCAGAACAGACTCACACACTTGACGTCAGGTGCGCAACACCACGTAAATCGTTGGCCAACCAAAAAGTAACCGCAGTACGTTATAGCCAACATACACCAGGAGATGGCAACAGACAAACTGCACTGTGCGCTGTCTCTGTCCCTCTTGATATATATATAAGAAAATACTGCACTTTCAGTGAATTCTAGCTATATATATATATTTATTTTATCATATATATATATATATATATATATATATTTATTTTACTATATATATATATATATATATATATATATATATATATATATATATATATATATATATATATATATATGAAATACTTGACTTGGTGAATTCTAGCTGTAAATATACTCCTCCCCTCTTAGCCACGCCCCCAACCACGCCCCCCGCTCCATCCAGACCACGCCCCCCCCCACCTCCCGAAATCGGAGGTCTCAAGGTTGGCAAGTATGTGCTAGGCACAAAGGCAAATAAATATGTGTGGAAAAGTCTAGACGCTAACGTAAAATAGCTAGGTTAATGTTAGCAAAACTGGCTAGGTGTGTGCTAGCTAAAGAAAACTTTTGTCTTAAAGCAGAGAGCAGGAAGTTCTACAGAACCCCCAGGTGGGCGGGACCGCCCCGCCTCCCCACGTGAGTATACAACAGTATACAGCGGTAAGCGTGAAACAACGACACAAGCAGCGCTACAGCCGCCAGGACGTGATGCAATATGCACAAAACGTAGGTCCGTTCGCTTGGCGCCGTCACACAGAAGTCATGTGACCCAAAGGCAGA
Organism: Nerophis lumbriciformis; assembly: GCF_033978685.3. Taxonomy (NCBI): domain Eukaryota; kingdom Metazoa; phylum Chordata; class Actinopteri; order Syngnathiformes; family Syngnathidae; genus Nerophis; species Nerophis lumbriciformis. The sequence goes on along the minus strand of NC_084564.2, from coordinate 11,788,780 downwards.
ACGTTCGGAGTCAGAGCCCCCCCACATTCCTATTCGTCAGTGATAGACAGGCGGCTGAAGATGGGCAGGCGGCGCCCCTCGCAGCCTGGCGACTCTGTGCCGCTGGAGGCGGAGCTTAGGGAGCAGGAGGAGGCGTAGCCCTCCTCGGAGAGCGAGTCGGCCGAGGAGCAGCGCTGGAGGCCGAGCAGGGACGCCCGGCCGGGGGTCTGGTAGGCGAGGGCGGGGGACTCGGCGGCGGCGGCGGCAAAGAAGCCGAGAGCCGAGTCGCTGTCTTGATTGGTGGCGGCAAAGTGGCGGGGGCACGGACGCAGTTGCCCCACCTCGGGGAAGAGTGGGGACAGGTCCGGGCTCTCCGAGGAGCAAGGCGACGGCGACACGGAGGAGGAGCGGCCGAAGAGCAGCGACGAGGTCCGCGAGCTGTCGACGGGCCGGAAGGCGCGGGCGGGCGACGAGGAGGAGAAACCGGCGAAGCTGAGGCTGTGGCGCAGGGGAGGCGGCCTCAGCTTGCTCCTCTGGGGGGGCGGGGCCTGCAGCATCTCGTCGGCGTTGTGGATGAAGTGGCAGCGGGCGCCGTAGGGGCAGAAGCCGATGGTGTGGAAGGTGCGACACGGCTCCGTCTTGTATTTGGGATGGCGGCTCAGGCCGCGCAGCTCGTCCTCGCCGTGCGCAAACTGACACTTGGCGCCGTACTTGCACGTGCCGCTCTCCTCGAAGGTGCGGCACAGCTCCGTCTTGTAGCGCGTGGACATGTGCGGCGACGGCGGCGACAGAGGGGGCGTGAGCAGGCGGAGGCCCGGCGGGGGCGGAAGCGGTGGCACCTCGGCGAAGGCGCCCTCGATCATGCTGACCGAGCGGTCCATCCGGAAGGGGATGTGGCTGAGCGCCGAGCGAGGCAGCTGGCCGTCCCGCTTCCACTGGGGCCCGTCGTCCGGCCCCCACCCCCAGCGGGGCGACTCCCCGTCGTTGAACTTGGAGTTGGGGAGCGTCACGGGGCACAGGGAATGACGGCGCTGGAAGCCGCGTGCCGGCTGGAGGCCGGCCGCCGCCTCCATCAAGTCCACGCCAAAGCTCTGAACAAGAGGAAGGAGAAGTGAGTAGTTTGTCTTCAAAGTGAGAAGACGATGAAAAGTTCTTACCTTGACAAACTCCTGGTCCAACTCCAGGAAAGGCGTCAGGAAGTCCGAAGGCATGGTTGCACGCCGGAAGGTTCTTCCTCCAAAGTGGGTCCCAGGACTTGTCTCTGGCGGCGGGTCAGTCCCGGTGGATCGAGTGCGTGGCGTCTCCAGGAGGAAAGTTCCACGACCATCTGCTGGAATCTGCTTAAATAGTCGGGGGAGCCGCCCACGTACACCCCCGCCCCCACGGCCCCTGCTCCTCAGGGCAGGGGGGCGGGGGGGTTACGGGCGCGTTAATGTGTGCTAATGTGTGTGTTGGAGGTGGGGGTCTGGCATTGTCAGCGGCCGCTGGGGGGCAGGGCGGGGTCCGAGCCAGAGATGAATGGAGCGACTTTTCTCCTCACTCACCAACTAATCCTTCAAGGTGCACTCGCCTCCTCCTCCTCTCCCTTCAGTCTGCATGCCAACATTGCACCTCTTATTTTGAAAGGGGCCCAGAACGTGGCGTCAAGTTCCGCGCAGTGTTGGCCTTCTGGAACGCACACCTTCAAGTGACGTGTCAACAACATGGTGGTCAGTTTGAAACGTTGAAACGCAACTGACGTCTGTTATCACTCCAACACACTGTGCTTCGTGTGTGTGTGTGTGTGTGTGTGCGTGTGGTTTCCTCCTTACAGTTGGTAATTTTCTTACATCTTTTTTTAACTACAACAGTCAACTCTTGGTTTATCTCCTTCCTCATCTGACAAGCACGTCTCCTGCACTGTAAAAAAAAAAAAACAGGGCAGTAAACCTTACGGTGAAAAATGGCTGCTCAGTTGCCAGTTTTGCCGTAGAAATAACGATGGTACCATTCTTTTATTTATCTGATTTTACAGTAAAAAACAACAACTGGCACCTCTGTTGTCAGAATTTTAACGTGAAAAAAATGAATCGATTTTACGGTAAAAAGAAATAGCAGGTCAGTCGCCAGAATTTCACTGTACAAGTAACAGTGGTACCGTTTTTCCGTTTACAGTAACGCACTGTAAAAACAACAACTGTAAATTTTACAGTAAAAAAACACAGGTTATCACCAGAATTTTACTGTAAAAGTAACACTGGTACCTACAGTAACACACTGTAAAAGCAGCCACTGTAGATTTTACAGTAAAAAAAAATGGCAATTCAGTTGGCAGTATTTTACCATATAAGTAACAGCTGTAACATTTTTCCATTTACAGTAACGCACTGTAAGAACAACAACCGTAGATTTTACAGTAAAAAAAATTCAGTTAAGTACTGTAAAAACAGCCACCGTAGATTTTACAGTAAAAAAAAAAAAAAGGCAACTGAGTCGCCAGAATGTTACCCTAAAAGTAACAGTTGTACCATTTTTCAATTTACAGTAAAGCACTGTGGAAAGAAAATCAGCAGATTTTCCGTTAAAAACATTTTTGACCACAATTTTACTGTAAAATAACAATTGATCCGTTTTTCCGTTTACAGTAACGCACTGTAAAAACAACAACCGTAAATTTTACAGTAAAAAAACCCACAGGTTATCACCAGAATTTTACTGTAAAAGTAACACTGGTACCTACAGTAACGCACTGTAAAAACAACAACCGTAAATTTTACAGTAAGAAAAACACAGTTTATTACCAGAATTTTACTGTAAAAGTAACACTGGTACCTACAGTAACGCACTGTAAAAACAGCCACTGTAGATTTTACAGTAAAAAAAATGGCAATTCAGTCGGCAGAATTTTACCATATAAGTAACAGCTGTAACATTTTTCCATTTACAGTAACGCACTGTAAGAACAACAACCGTAGATTTTACAGTAAAAAAAAATTCAGTTAAGTTGCGAGAATTCCATTTACAGTAATGTACTGTAAAAACAGCCACCGTAGATTTTACAGTAAAAAAAAAAAAAGGCAACTGAGTCGCCAGAATGTTACCCTAAAAGTAACAGTTGTACCATTTTTCAATTTACAGTAAAGCACTGTGGGGAAAAAAATCAGCAGATTTTCCGTTAAAAACATTTTTCACCAGAATTTTACTGTATGATCCGTTTTTTCATTTACAGTAATGCACCGTAAAAACAACAACCATAGATTTTAACGGAAAAAAACCTGGCACCTTAGTCGCCAGAATTTGACCATAAAAGTAACAGCTGTACCGTTTACAGTAATTTGCTGTAAAAAACTAATTTTAGGGGTAAAATTTTGGCGACTGAGCTGCCAGTTCTTTTACCTTAAAATCTATGGCCGTAAACATTTTTTGAACAGTTTTACATTTGGAGAGGATCCTTGAGAGCAGCTAGTGTCCTCTGCAGTGGACATTTGTGTTCTGCATGCTTTTACCCCAAAAGTGTAACTCAAATGTCTACTGCAGAGGACGCTGCTTCTCAGTAGAACTGTTGTCAGCAAGCGTCAGTTGTCCTGGTCGTTAGCAGCTCGCTCAGCTAGCCGCCAAGGACGTATTCGCACAAAGCAATCCGTGTCCACTAGAAAGTCTGCTACGTCTGGTCAGTGCTCTGATGCGGATTCAACTTGAAATGTGATCGCTCCTCTCCAGTTCTTAAAGGTGACTTCCAATTGACAAGGAGTCAATCTGAGCCCTAGAATCTGTGCCAATGTGAGTTCTAGTGAAGAGGAAGTGCTTGGAAAAGGGACTTCCTGTCCCACTACAAGACACAAACGTTTCTTCTCTACATACAAGACGAACGTTTTATAAAGTATCTTTTCACTTTGACTGAAGTTGTGATCCAAACATCTTGAGCACTTTGGCTCCTTGCTTTGTGCAGTTTGGGGTCCCGGCCCAGCACGTCTTGGCCTCTTTGTTGGGGACGGCAAGACAAGAGGTCCATTGTCCGCACGCCGCTCCATATGTTGTCCGCACGCAGCCTGAATGATGGACCACGCTCTCCCATCATGCACTGCTCCTGACATTCGGACAAAGATTGCTCATTCAAACCTTTCCTTCAAAAACAAGAGGGAAGATTTTCCTCATTGTTTTTGCTTATTTTACTCTTTGGACATGTTGTGACATCATTGTGCAGTGATCTCACCGAACTATGATGTCACCGAACTACCATGTCACTGTGCTGTGATGTCTCTGAACTATGACGTCACTGTGCTACGATGTCATTGTGTTGTGACGTCACTGTGATGTGACGTCACTGAACTATGATGTCACCAAACTATGATGTCACAGAACTATGTCACAGTGCTATGATTTCAAAGAGCTACGACGTCACCGCTATGATGTCACAGAACTATGACGTCACTGTGCTATGATGTCATTGTGTTGTGACGTCACTGCGATGTGACGTCACTGAACTATGATGTCACCAAACTATGATGTCACAGAACTATGTCACAGTGCTATGATTTCAAAGAGCTACGACGTCACTGCTATGATGTCACAGAACTATGACGTCACTGTGCTATGATGTCATTGTGTTGTGACGTCACTGTGATGTGACGTCACTGAACTATGATGTCACCAAACTATGATGTCACAGAACTATGTCACAGTGCTATGATTTCGAAGAGCTACGACGTCACTGCTATGATGTCACAGAACTATGACGTCACTGTGCTATGATGTCATTGTGTTGTGACGTCACTGTGATGTGACGTCACTGAACTATGATGTCGCCAAACTATGATGTCACAGAACTATGTCACAGTGCTATGATTTCAAAGAGCTACAACATCACTGCTATGATGTCACAGAACTATGATGTCACTGTGCTATGATGTCACAGTGCTATGATGTCAATATGATATGTCACAGTGCTATGTCATGTTATGATGTCACTGCGCTACGATGTCTCAGAACTATGATGCCATTCCGCTATGATGTCACAATGCTATGATGTCATTATGTTATGATGTCACAGTGCTGTCATGTTATGATGTCACAATGCTATGGTGTTATGTCACAGTGCTATGATGTCATGATATGATGTCACAATGCTATGATGTCATTATGTTATGATGTCACAATGCTATGATGTCATTATGCTACAATGTCATGTTATGATGTCACTGCACTACGATGTCTCAGAACTATGATGTCATGATTGATCGGAGTATCGGGTGAGTTGGGTACCCAAGGCCTTGCGTACAGGTTGTGTTGTGTTGGGAGGATGTTCTGAGATGGGGACACCGAGCTCGTCGTGTCACCCTGCACCTCGGGCGGGTTGAAGCCCGCCATATTGGCAGGACTAGCCAAAAATTGAGACACCGGTTTCACTAGAGGTGTACCAGCTCGCTCGGACAGGTGGCCTCTGGCAATGGTAATAATCCTTTTGCAGGTCCACCTACGCAACAAATGTCACAGCCTTTACTTCCTCTAGAACAGAGTTTTTCCAACCTATTTTGAGTTAAGGCACATTTTTTTCATTGAAAAATTCCGGCGGCATACCACCAGCGGAAATTATAAAAAAATTAAACTCAGTAGTCGATATTGACAATAAAAAGTCGTTCTTGCAATTGTTGGATATGACTTTAAAGCATAACCAAGCATGCATCAATATAGCTCTTGTCTCAAAGTAGGTGTACTGTCACGACCTGTCACATCACACCCTGACTTATTTTGAGTTTTTTTTGCTGTTTTCATGTGTGTAGTGTTTTAGTTCTTATCTTGCGCACCTATTTTGGTGGCTTTTCCTGCTTTGTTTGAGCGATATTCCCCGCACTTGCTTTGTTTTGGCAATCAAGATTATTTAAGTTGTGCGGACGCTATCGTTCTTTGCGGAGACATTGTTGATTGTCATTTTCATTGCGGATGTACTTTGTGGACGCCGTCTCTGCTCCACACACTGTAAGTCTTTGCTGTTGTCCAGCATTCTGTTTTTGTTTACTTTGTGGCCAGTTCAGTTTTAGTTTCGTTCTGCATAGCCATCCCTAAGCTTTAATGCCTTTTCTTAGGGGCACTCGCCTTTTGTTTATTTTTGGTTTAAGCATTAGATAGCTTTTGACCGCTGTCGCCTGCATATTGTGATCACTACAAACCATCCTCGTCGTTCCCGACATCTACAAAGCAAATTAGCTACCTGCTGCCACCTACTGATATGGAAGAGTATCACACGGTTACTCTGCCGAGCTCTAGACAGCACCGACACTCAACAACACATTATTTGCGGATTATAATTACTGGTTAGCAAAAAATATTATTAAAGGGGAACATTATCACCAGACCTATGTAAGCGTCAATATATACCTTGATGTTGCAGAAAAAAGACCATATATTTTTTTAACTGATTTCCGAACTCTAAATGGGTGAATTTTGGCGAATTAAACGCCTTTCTATTATTCGCTCTCGGAGCGATGACGTCACAACGTCATACACCGAGTCAAATCAGCTCTGTTATTTTCCGTTTTTTCGACTGTTTTCCGTACCTTGGAGACATCATGCCTCGTCGGTGTGTTGTCGGAGGGTGTAACAACACGAACAGGGACGGATTCAAGTTGCACCAGTGGCCCAAAGATGCGAAAGTGGCAAGAAATTGGACGTTTGTTCCGCACACTTTACCGACGAAAGCTATGCTACGACAGAGATGGCAAGAATGTGTGGATATCCTGCGACACTCAAAGCAGATGCATTTCCAACGATAAAGTCAAAGAAATCTGCCGCCAGACCCCCATTGAATCTGCCGGAGTGTGTGAGCAATTCAGGGACAAAGGACCTCGGTAGCACGGCAAGCAATGGCGGCGGTTTGTTCCCGCAGACGAGCGAGCTAAACCCCCCTGGATGTCTTGGCTCACACCGTCTCGAAGATGATCAAAAGAATATCGATCCTAGCTTCCCTGGCCTGCTGACATGAGGGTATGTCTACAGAATATATTAATTGATGAAAACTGGGCTGTCTGCACTCTCAAAGTGCATGTTGTTGCCAAATGTATTTCATATGCTGTAAACCTAGTTCATAGTTGTTAGTTTCCTTTAATGCCAAACAAAGATATACCAATCGTTGGTTAGAAGGCGATCGCCGAATTCGTCCTCGCTTTCTCCCGTGTCGCTGGCTGCCGTGTCGTTTTCGTCGTTTTCGCTTGCATACGGTTCAAACCGATATGGCTCAATAGCTTCAGTTTCTTCTTCAATTTCGTTTTCGCTACCTGCCTCCACACTACAACCATCCGTTTCAATACATGCGTAATCTGTTGAATCGCTTAAGCCGCTGAAATCCGAGTCTGAATCCGAGCTAATGTCGCTATAGCTTGCTGTTCTATGCGCCATGTTTGTTTGTGTTGGCATCACTATGTGACGTCACAGGAAAATGGACGGGTGTATATAACGATGGTTAAAATCAGGCACTTTGAAGCTTTTTTTTAGGGATATTGCGTGATGGGTAAAATTTTGAAAAAAACTTTGGTTTTAACCATTCTGAAATTGTGATAATGTTCCCCTTTAAACCAATTAGGTGAAATGACATAATCTCCCACGGCACACCAGACTGTATCTCACGGCACACTAGTGTGCCGCGGCACAGTGGTTGAAAAACACTGCTCTAGAATCTAGATAGTCTGTTTACTTTTAGGGGTCCCCATTAGCAGTGCGCTTTAAAAACAAAATCGGACAAATCAGATTGGATGACCACAATCCTGCCCCAGTTCTAACACAGTATACAATATGTGTGTAATACCTCTCTGACATTGTTCCTTTTCGTACTGTACCTAATGTTTTGTATTGTACCTAATGTTTGCACCGAGAGGAAAGGTTGTGTGTGCCTGTTGCTATCTTCACACACACTTCACTTCTTCCTTTCAGCAGCACAGCCGTGCACACGCACACACCAACTTCCTTCTCCACACGGGCCTTGTGCGTATGCGTGTGTGTGTGTGTGTGAGAGGAGGGTGGGGGTCAAGGGTGGCCAAACAAGCGTTCACTGGATTATGTTTTGACAAAAGAAGAACACCCCTCCCTGGCTGTAATTTTCCCGCCAAACAGTTTCCTGTTTCCTGGAATCTGGTACACACACACACACACACACACACACACACACACACACACACACACACACACACACACACACACACACACACACACACACACACACACATACTGGACTTATGAGGGGCCAGCTGCTCACTTCAATGAAACATTACAGTGGGCAGGGGACCTCAAGCTTAGGGACGGGGGGGCATTAGATAGATAGATAGATGGATAGAAAACAAACAAAAACCTTGCTACACACGTTTTTCTTGTGTTCATTTGTATATACATGTTTGCACTGACCTGAAGTGTGTGTGCGTGTCTGTGTGTGTGTGTGGGACAAGGTTGATAAAGCCTATAACGACATATATGATCATCTCAGCAGTTAACGAGATGTAACTGTTCACCGTGTGTGTGTTTAAATGTGTGTGTGTGTGTGTGTCTGTGTGCGGTTAGTGTGTGGTAATGTGAGAGTGAGGACGGCTTAACGAACACAGCTGCTGTCAGTTGGAGTGAGCACACAGCAACCCTTCTGCATGTGGTTTACTCTGGGTGTGCACGTGTGTGTGTGTGTGTGTGTGTGTGTGTGTGTGTGTGTTTGCACGTAACACACACTGGACACTTAATTAGGTAGAGGATCCAACACAATACAGCAGGTATGTATCTTCTATGTACACATGCAGGTCAATTCAAGTCAGAATTAGTGTTGACCCGTAACTAATACATTTTGGTACAGAAACAATGTATTTTCATACACTTTTCAAAATAAAGGGCACCACAAAAAATGTAATTGTTGGCTTTATTTAACAGAAATATTATGATGCATTAAACATACTGTACGTTTCTTATCGCAATCAAAGAAGAATTTTGTCATGAAATAAGATGTTGAACATACAACTTGTCTTTTAGTAGTAAGTAAACAAACAAAGGCTCCTATTTAGTCTGCTGACGTATGCAGTAACATATTGTGTCATTTATACACCTATTGTTGTGTGTGAGATGTCCGATAATGGCTTTTTTGCCGATATTGTCAAACTCTTAATTACCGATTCCGATATCAACCGATACCGATATATACAGTCGTGGAATTAACACATTATTATGCCTAATTTTGTTGTGATGCCCCGCTAGATGCATTAAACAATGTAACAAGGTTTTGTAAAATAAATCAACTCAAGTTATGGAGAAAAAAAAATGCCAACATGGCACTGCCATATTTATTATTGAAGCCTCAAAACAGCAGCTTACAGTTAACATGTGTCACATTCCAAGTTATATGACTCTAAGGTGTATGGCTGCGGAATCAGCCAAAAAAGCGTAAAAATTGCAACAAAAAAAAAAGTTAGCACTTTGATGTTAGCCTGCTAGCATGCTAACGTTAGCTAACTAACAGTTAACATGTGTCACATTCCAAGTTGTATGACTCTGAGGTGTATGGCTGCGGAATTAGACAAAAATATGTAATTTTAGCTGGAAAAGTTCCCCTGCTAATGTTAGGTGTATGGCTGGGGAATTAGAGAAAAATAGAGTTCAATTAGCTGAAAAAGTTAGCACTTTAATATTAGCATGCTAGCAGTTAACATGTGTCACATACCAAATTATATGCTCTAGGGTAAACGGTTGCAAAATTAGCTCAAAAAGCTAGCACTTTAATGTTAGCATGCCAACGTAAACATGCATAACGTTAGCATGTTTCAAATACCAAGTTGTATGACTGTAAGGTGTATGGCCGAGGAATTAGACAAAAAAGCGTAAAATTTTCAAAAAAATGCTAGCACTTTGATGTTAACCTGCTAGCATGCTAACGTTAGGACGCTAACAGTTAACATGTGTCACGTTATATGACTAAGGTGTATGGCTGCAGAATTAGCCAAAAAAGCGTAAAATTTGCACACAAAAAAAAGTTAGCACTTTCATGTTAGCAAGGAAACATGTTAACTAGAGATGTCCAATAATGGCTTTTTTGCCGATATCCGATATTCCGATATTGTCCAACTCTTAATTACCGATTCCGATATCAACAGATACCGATATATACAGTCGTGGAATGAACACATTATTATGTCTAATTTTGTTGTGATGCCCCGCTGGATGCATTAAACAATGTAACAAGGTTTTGTAAAATAAATCAACTCAAGTTATGGAAAAAAAAAATGCCAACATGGCACTGCCATATTTATTATTGAAGCCTCAAAACAGCAGCTAACAGTTAACATGTGTCACATTCCAAGTTATATGACTCTAAGGTGTATGGCTGCGGAATCAGCCAAAAAAGCGTAAAAATTGCAACAACAAAAAAAGTTAGCACTTTGATGTTAGCCTGCTAGCATGCTAATGTTAGCTAACTAACAGTTAACATGTGTCACATTCCAAGTTGTATGACTCTGAGGTGTATGGCTGCGGAATTAGACAAAAATGTGTAATTTTAGCTGGAAAAGTTGCCCTGCTAATGTTAGGTGTATGGCTGGGGAATTAGAGAAAAATAGAGTTCAATTAGCTGAAAAAGTTAGCACTTTAATATTAGCATGCTAGCAGTTAACATGTGTCACATACCAAATTATATGCTCTAGGGTAAACGGTTGCAAAATTAGCTCAAAAAGCTAGCACTTTAATGTTAGCATGCCAACGTAAACATGCATAACGTTAGCATGTTTCAAATACCAAGTTGTATGACTGTAAGGTGTATGGCCGTGGAATTAGACAAAAAAGCGTAAAATTTTCAAAAAAATGCTAGCACTTTGATGTTAACCTGCTAGCATGCTAACGTTAGGACGCTAACAGTTAACATGTGTCACGTTATATGACTAAGGTGTATGGCTGCGGAATTAGCCAAAAAAGCGTAAAAATTTGCGCAAAAAAAAAAGTTAGCACTTTCATGTTAGCAAGGAAACATGCTAACTAGAGATGTCCAATAATGGCTTTTTTGCCGATATCCGATATTCCGATATTGTCAAACTCTTAATTACCGATTCCGATATCAACCGATACCGATATATACAGTCGTGGAATTAACACATTATTATGTCTAATTTTGTTGTGATGCCCCGCTGGATGCATTAAACAATGTAACAAGGTTTTGTAAAATAAATCAACTCAAGTTATGGAAAAAAAATGCCAACATGGCACTGCCATATTTATTATTGAAGCCTCAAAACAGCAGCTTGGAATGAGCATGAGGAGGTTGAGGTGGGCGGGGTTGGGGGGGAACAAGGTTGAGGTGGGGGGGGGGGGGTGTAGCAGGGGGTGTATATTGTAGCGTCCCGGAAGAGTTAGTGCTGCAAAGGGGTTCTGGGTATTTGTTCTGTTGTGTTTATGTTGTGTTACGGTGCGGATGTTCTCCCGAAATGTGTTTGTCATTCTTGTTTGGTGTGGGTTCACAGTGTGGCGCATATTTGTAACAGTGTTAAAGTTGTTTATACGGCCACCCTCAGTGTGACCTGCATGGCTGTTGGCCAAGTATGAATTGCATTCACTTGTATGTGTGAAAAGCTGTAGATATTATGTGATTCGGCCTTTAAGGTTTATTGGCGCTCTGTACTTCTCCCTACGTCCGTGTACACAGCGGCGTTTTAAAAAGTCATACATTTTACTGTTTGAAACCGATACCGATAATTTCCGATATTACATTTTAAAGCATTTATCGGTCGATATTATCGGACATCTCTAATTATTAATGTACTTGTTCATTTACTGTTAATATCTGCTTACTTCCTGTTGTAACATGTTCTATCTACACTTCTGTTCAAATGTAATAATCACATATTTTTCTGTTGTTTGATACTTTACATTACTTTTGATTCTACAAATTTGGGTATTGATCCAATACCAAGTAGTTACAGGGTCATACATTGGTCATAATTACAGTTGTCCTGTGTCCTGGGAGGTAGTTCCTGACTTTATAAACAATAAAAAAGACAAAAGATTTTGAGATAATAACAAATATCAATGTAATCATTGTAGTATCGACTATATATGGCTTGTGAATATGGTATTGTTACAGTCAAAGGAAGTGTGTATACTTAAATATGTCAGGGCCATGATGGCATTTTTTTCCATAATTTGAGTTGATTTATTTTGGAAAACCTTGTTACATTGTTTAATGCATCCAGCGGGGCATCACAACAAAATTAGACATAATAATGTGTTAATTCCACGACCGTATATATCGGTATCGGTTGATATCGGAATCGGTAATTAAGAGTTGAACAATATCGGATATCGGCAAAAAAGCCATTATCGGACATCTCTACTAACAAGCTATTTAGGCTAATACAGACACTCACATTATGTGTTCCCTTTATTATAAAACTTATGGAAGGCTTTTACAAACCCCGTTTCCATATGAGTTGGGAAATTGTGTTAGATGTAAATATAAACGGAATACAATGATTTGCAAATCCTTTTCAACCCATATTCAATTGAATGCACTACAAAGACAACATATTTGATGTTCAAACTCATAAACTTTATTTTTTTTTTTGCAAATAATAATTAACTTAGAATTTCATGGCTGCAACACGTGACAAAGAAGTTGGGAAAGGGCATGTTCACCACTGTGTTACATGGCCTTTCCTTTTAACAACACTCAGTAAACGTTTGGGAACTGAGGAGACACATTTTTTAAGCTTCTTAGGTGGAATTCTTTCCCATTCTTGCTTGATGTACAGCTTAAGTTGTTCAACAGTCCGGGGGTCTCCGTTGTGCTATTTTAGGCTTCATAATGCGCCACACATTTTCAATGGGAGACAGGTCTGGACTACAAGCAGGCCAGTCTAGTACCCGCACTCTTTTACTATGAAGCCACGTTGATGTAACACGTGTCTTGGCATTGTCTTGCTGAAATAAGCAGGGGCGTCCATGGTAACGTTGCTTGGATGGCAACATATGTTGCTCCAAAACCTGTATGTACCTTTCAGCATTAATGGCGCCTTCACAGATGTGTAAGTTACCCATGTCTTGGGCACTAATACACCCCCATACCATCACACATGCTGGCTTTTCAACTTTGCGCCTATAACAATCCGGATGGTTCTTTTCCTCTTTGGTCCGGAGGACACGACGTCCACAGTTTCCAAAAACAATTTGAAATGTGGACTCGTCAGACGACAGAACACTTTTCCACTTTGTATCAGTCCATCTTAGATGAGTTCAGGCCCAGCGATTTCTGGGTGTTGTTGATAAACGGTTTTCGCCTTGCATAAGAGAGTTTTAACTTGCACTTACAGATGTAGCAACCAACTGTAGTTACTGACAGTGTGTTTCTGAAGTGTTCCTGAGCCCATGTGCTGATATCCTTTACACACTGATGTCGCTTGTTGATGCAGTACAGCCTGAGGGATCGAAAGGTCACGGGCTTAGCTGCTTACGTGCAGTGATTTCTCCAGATTCTCTGAACCCTTTGATGATATTACGGACCGTAGATGGTGAAATCCCTAAATTCCTTGCAATAGCTGGTTGAGAAAGGTTTTTCTTAAACTGTTCAACAATTTGCTCACGCATTTGTTGACAAAGTGGTGACCCTCGCCCCATCCTTGTTTGTGAATGACTGAGCATTTCATGGAATCTACTTTTATACCCAATCATGGCACCCACCTGTTCCCAATTTGCCTGTACACCTGTGGGATGTTCCAAATAAGTGTTTGATGAGCATTCCTCAACTTTATCAGTATTTATTGCCACCTTTCCCAACTTCTTTGTCACGTGTTGCTGGCATCAAATTCTAAAGTTAATGATTATTTGCAAAAAAAAAAAAATGTTCATCAGTTTGAACATCAAATATGTTGTCTTTGTAGCATATTCAACTGAATATGGGTTGAAAATGATTTGCAAATCATTGTATTCCGTTTATATTTACATGTAAATGATAAATAAATGGGTTGTACTTGTATAGCGCTTTTCTACCTTCAAGGTACTCAAAGCGCTTTGACACTACTTCCACATTCATCCATTCACACACACATTCACATTCACACACTGATGGAGGGAGCTGCCATGCAAGGCGCTAACCAGCACCCATCAGGAGCAAGGTTGAAGTGTCTTGCTCAGGACACAACGGACATGACGAGGTTGGTACTAGGTGGGGATTGAACCAGGGACCCTCGGGTCGCGCACGGCCATTCTTCCACTGCGCCACGCCGCACACAATTAACACAATTAACACAATTTCCCAACTCATATGGAAACGGGGTTTGTATTTTACTGCGGCTCCAGACAGATTTGGTCCAATATGGCTCTTTCAACATTTTGGGTTGCCGACCCCTCTGTGTACCGTACAACCCTAGTCAGAATTGTTGCGAATGTGAGGAAATCTAAAAAAATTTTTTTTATGTGTGCCAATCATACTTGCCAACCCTCCCGAATTTTCCGGGAGACTCCCGAAATTCAGCACCTCTCCCGAAAACCTCCCGGGACAAATATTCTCCCGAAAATCTCTCGATTTTCAGCTGGAGGCCACGCCCCCCCAGCTCCATGCGGACCTGAGTGAGGACAGCCTTTTTTCAGACGGGAACTAAATTATCCATACTAGAGATAAATTGTATTATTATGTTTATCTTACCTAAAAATAAATATATTTACTAATTAAAAAAACCAAAAACGAAATACATTTTTACTATATTTTGCTAAAAACATCAAAATTAATTGTATTTTTATTTGTATTTTTTCTGACTCCTTATTACATCCAGCCATAGAATTATACTTTAAAATAAAACATATTTGAAATAATTAATTTTAAATGATCATAATTCATTTAAAATGACCATATTTAATTATTAAAATAATTGCTTGTTTATCAACAACTTTAGCATTTTATTCATTACATTTTGAAGCTTTCAGAAGCCAAGTTATGTTATATTCCTTAAGATTTATTTATGCAAGTTTGAAGTATCAATTACCTAAACACAGTTTTGTTTGCATATTTTCAGGATATATATATATATATATATATATATATATATATATTTATGTATGAAATACTTGACTTGGTGAATTCTAGCTGTCAATATACTCCTCCCCTCTTAACCACGCCCCGCCCCACCCCTGACCACGCCCCCGCCCCCCACCTCCCGAAATCGGAGGTCTCAAGGTTGGCAAGTATGGTGCCAATTGTCTAATCTACTTATATTTCACCACATTTTCAATTATATTGTCAACTTTCAGCATGATATCCTATATCACCTCAAAGGAAATAGTAGTACATACTGTACCACACACACACACACACACACACACACACACACACACACACACACACACACACACACACACACACACACACACACACACCCACGCACGCACGCACGTGCAGGCAGTGTAATAAAGCGTGGACAGCTGGTGTTTCGGCGGGAAAGTGGAGCAGCTGTCAGTGTCAAGACACACACGTGACCCTGAGAGGATTTCCCACACACACAAAGTAACAACACAATTGTTACTTTGTCAGTAAGAAAGACCACAACATCATGGCCTTTGCGTGATGTTGCACCACACGTGTGTGCAGCGTCCGGTTATATGTCTCCCAAAGGACACAAGGAGACTTATACACAAGTACTAGTATGGGAATTGGTACTCGTGTTAGTGCTAGTATTGTTTTGTGTGCTTGGGAAAGGATGCTGCTAACTTGGGGGTAGCGTGGTAATAAAGGGTGAATAGTGAAAAGCATCCATTTATGGTGGCTCACTAAAGTCCCGGGGGACCCTCTGATGAAGACAATGAACAAGTTTGACACCATCCAATGACCCCGCCCCAACACACACACGCACACACACACACACACACACACACACACACACACTGGTTATCATTTAGAATGGGGAGCAAGTGTGTGATCATGACTTGTGGGGACCAGCCTTTCTACAGGTTGTGAAGGCATACAAAAAAATGGTGTAAAATGTCCACTGGCCAGTTAGCTCATACACGTCTTTAAATCTCTGGATTGATGAAGTCATGTGCTGATCATTCTTACTGGGGAACCTGGGGAAAAAGACTTCATATGCTTCATGGGGACCAAATTTAAATAATTTTGCATAAGTCACACAATTTTGTACGTGACTACTGAGGCCCATTTACAAAAAAATATATATAGTTCAAAGTAAATATGACATGATGGTCAGAATACAGCACTACAGCTGTCCTCTTATAGGAAGTTTCACCACTTAAATGTTCAAGATAATCCTGCATCTTCTGTGACATGACTGAAAACTGCTATTTAGCAGTCAGTGACGTGCAGTCACTAGAGGCAGGTGAGGCCCCGCATCATGGAAAGAAAAAAAAAGAAAAACATTTTTTTTTATTAAATTGTTATATGTATCCAGTGATTATACTATAAAGTTATTTTCCATTTAACTTCACCAGTTTTAGATTATTTTTATTAAAAATCGCTGAATTTTCACATTTGCCGTTCAAATACTGAGAAGAGACGGTGCGGTGAACAGCAGCCAGTTGAGGCACGTCACTCAGTTGTGCCTCAACATGGATTGCGGACTCGGCTAACTGCTGGTCTGCTGTGCAGTGAGACCGTATTGCTATATGAATTATATTATACATTTCCATAGTTTAGTTAGCTGAGGTATATAATGTACAGTGAATTTTGTCAACAACTGTATGTGTGTAACGTATTTATTGTGCTGAGCGATCATAAAACGGCTGCAAAAGACGCACTGGCTGAGGCTCGCAGTAATCCTGCCTCCTGCACCCCCGCCGTAGAATGCACCCCCTGACGGGAGTGTTATATCAACTAAAGCCCACACTTAAACTTTCCACGTGCAAGATTGAATCTATTTAAAAATGGTGTTTCATAAGAAGCCAAAAAGTGCAAAAACAATAATGTTCGTGTTGGAGGACTTGTGAATGACTGCAGGGCCACAACATTAGGTACACCTGCAGATTGCAGGTGTGCCTAATTCACAACTCCTCCAACACGAACATTATTGTTTTTGCACTTTTTGGCTTCTTATTAAATAACTTTTGTAACCTATTTTTATGGGCTTTCCTCTTTGTGATGTTAAGTTCCTGTTATGCGCTGTTATAAAGTATATGCCTTGAGCTCTTATTTTGAAGGCGCTAAGAGCGGAAGTGATGACACGTTGGAGTGGAGCGGAAGTTTTTGAAAGAAGGTGAATAAAGTGGTCCTCGTGTAAACTGGAGCCTCCGTGTTTGTTACTTTGTAGTTTCATACAGTATAGGCGACATTTATAAACCCTCGGTTACACTTTTTTAAATAGATTCAATCTTGCACGTGGAAAGTTTAAGTGAGGGCTTTAGTTGATATAACACTCCCGTCAGGGGTTGCATTAATCCAGCACAACAGCGGCGAATGGACTTCATTTATAAGTAAAGGTAAGACCATAATAACGTTTTTTTTATTAAATGTGCTTTTTTGTGTGCTACAGTTTGTATGTGTAAAGTTAAAGTTAAGTTAAAGTACCAATGATTGTCACACACACACTAGGTGTAATGAAATCTGTCCTCTGCATTTGACCCATCCCTTTGATCACCCCCTGGGAGGTGAGGGGAGCAGTGGGCAGCAGCGGCGCCGCACCCGGGAATAATTTTTGGTGATTTAACCCCCAATTCCAACCCTTGATGCTGAGTGCCAAGCAGGGAAGAATGCTGGTATGAGCTTTTAAACATAACCCGTTAACTGCTGCCAATCAAATGGTGAATAAGATACTCTTTAGGGTTCATATGTTTGTAAATCTGACTGTGATGAAGTCAGTGCCTCACCAGCCATCAACCTCACCGCACGTCACTGGGGTGTTACCATTTAGTGGTCAATTGTACGGAATATGTACTGAACTGTGTAATCTACTGATAAAAGTCTCAATCAATCAATCAAACTCTCGCAAACTTTATCTTTTTAGCCTGTTAGCAGTGAATTTCGCCGTGTTCTTGTCCGCAGTGTCTACTTTGTCTCACATCCAGGTGTCTTTCTTAGTGTGGAGAAGTAGTGATAATAACAATATTAATGGATTAGATGTTAGCCGTCAGTACAAACAGCAAGAAGTCAAGAGCTGTTTTTTTCTTGGAAGGTTCTTATGCCAATGCCGCAGGTTGCCTGTCCATCTGTAGCTTCTAGAACATTCTTCTTCTTGTCTTTTGCACTTTGTGCTCTCACTTTCCCACCCTCGTGTCTTTGTGGCTTTCTTTCTCCCGCTCCCTCCCCCACTTCTTCTCCCAGCGCCACGCTCCATCGGGAGCGCCACAAAGCTCAAGCTGCCTTAGCAACCGGGGCGCCGCTGCCTCTGCCCCGGCAACAGGCGATGGCCGGGCCTGCTGAACTCTGACCCCATCACAGCTGCTCAGCCGTCGCATATCCCACAATGCCCTGCTCTCCCTGTGACAAGGGCGGGGGGCGGTTGGTGCTTACATGTGGAAGAAGCCAAGAGGAGCGGAAAGACGGAGAAAAGTAGAAACCGAGGAGGTGAGAAGAAGGTAGAAAAGTTAATTCCATGCTTGGGGATAGTACAGTACTTCCTGTTTCCTGCATGGCCTAACCTGAATACTTTACATTAGTTTTGGGTGATACTACAAATTCTGGTATCGATCCAATACCAAGTAGTTACAGGATCATACATTAGTCATAATTCAAGGTGATAAACAATAAAAAATGACTGATTTTGAGATAATAAAAAATATCAATTGTAGTATTGACTATATGCAGATTTTGTACTTGGTATCGTTACAGTCGATCTATGTATAGATCCACCCATTTGTTTACATTCAGGAGTGCTAGCTTGCTATTAGTGACATACTTGCCAACCCTCCCGAATTTTCCGGGAGACTCCCGAAATTCAGCGCCTCTCCCGAAAATCTCCCGATTTTCAGCCGGAGCTGGAAGCCACGCCCCCTCCAGCTCCATGCGGAGTTGAGTGAGGACAGCCTTTTTTCATGACGGGAGGACAACAGGGTGATAAGAACTAAATCATCCAGACTAGAGATAAATTGTATTATTATGTTTATCTTACCTAAAAATAAATATATTAATTAATTTAAAAAAAAATAAAAAAAAATACATTTTTATTATATTTTGCTAAAAACATCAAAATTAATTTTATTTTTCTTTGTATTTTTTCCTGACTCCTTATTACATCCAGCCATAGAATTATACATTAAAATAAACATATTTGAAATAATTGATTTTGAATTATCATAATAATTCATTTAAAATGACCATATTTAATTATTAAAATAATTGCTTGTTTATCAACAACTTTAGCATTTTATTCATTACATTTTCAAACTCTCAGAAGCCAAGTTATGTTATATCCCTTAAGATTTATTTATGCAAGTTTGAAGTATCAATTATCTAAACACAGTTTTGTTTGCATAATTTCAGGATATATATATATATATATATATATATATATATATATATATATATATATGTGTGTATGAAATACTTGACTTGGTGAATTCTAGCTGTCAATATACTCCTCCCCTCTTAACCACACCCCGCCCCACCCCGACCACGCCCCTACCCCCCACTTCCCGAAATTGGAGGTCTCAAGGTTGGCAAGTATGATTAGGGATGAGCTATTGTATCCTCTTACGGTGTGTAGTGAAGCATGTTTAGCTATTCCTCGTCCAGCAGGAATGATATTTATAAGAAACTTACTTTATTTGTCGCCATGGAGGCGAGGATTAGAGATTTAGAAGTAGCTAATTAGCGAGGGACGTTAGCCGCTAGTTAGCTATGTTTTAAAGCACCCGTTTGCAGTGTTTATAGATTCACCTTTAGCCTTAGTTTTGAAGCCAAAATACGTCCATTCTCCCTCTTCTCTCTTTGCACTGTTTCCGCTTGACAGTGCTCTGTGTGTGTGCTGACTCACATACTCACAAAGTATTGGTATTTTTCAAAGGCAGTATAGTACCTTTTTTAATTCATTAGTACCGTCATATCGCACAACCATACACACACTTATTGTATGGCAAGACTACAAACCCCGTTTCCATATGAGTTGGGAAATTGTGTCAGATGTAAATATAAACGGAATCCAATGATTTGCAAATCATTTTCAACCCATATTCAGTTGAATATGCTACAAAGACAACATATTTGATGTTCAAACTGATAAACATTTTTTTTTTTGCAAATAATCATTAACTTTAGAATTTGATGCCAGCAACACGTGACAAAGAAGTTGGGAAAGGTGGCAATAAATACTGATAAATTTGAGGAATGCTCATCAAACACTTATTTGGAACATCCCACAGGTGAACAGGCAAATTGGGAACAGGTGGGTGCCATGATTGGGTATAAAAGTAGATTCCATGAAATGCTCAGTCATTCACAAACAGGGATGGGGCGAGGGTCACCACTTTGTCAACAAATGTGTGAGCAAATTGTTGAACAGTTTAAGAAAAACCTTTCTCAACCAGCTATTGCAAGGAATTTAGGGATTTCACCATCTACGGTCCGTAATATCATCAAAGGGTTCAGAGAATCTGGAGAAATCACTGCACGTAAGCAGCTAAGCCCTTGACCTTCGATCCCTCAGGCTGTACTGCATCAACAAGCGGCATCGGTGTGTAAAGGATATCACCACATGGGCTCAGGAACACTTCAGAAACCCACTGTCAGTAACTACAGTTGGTCGCTACATCTGTAAGTGCAAGTTAAAACTCTCCTATGCAAGGTGAAAACCGTTTATCAACAACACCCAGAAACGCCGTCGGCTTCGCTGGGCCTGAGCTCATCTAAGATGGACTGATACAAAGTGGAAAAGTGTTCTGTGGTCTGACGAGTCCACATTTCAAATTGTTTTTGGAAACTGTGGACGTCGTGTCCTCCGGACCAAAGAGGAAAAGAACCATCCGAATTGTAATAGGCGCAAAGTTGAAAAGCCAGCATCTGTGATGGTATGGGGGTGTATTAGTGCCCAAGGCATGGGTAATTTACACATCTGTGAAGGCGCCATTTATGCTGAAAGGTACATACAGGTTTTGGAGCAACATATGTTGCCATCCAAGCAACGTTACCATGGACGCCCCTGCTTATTTCAGCAAGACAATGCCAAGACACGTGTTACATCAACGTGGCTTCATAGTAAAAGAGTGCGGGTACTAGACTAGCCTGCCTGTAGTCCAGACCTGTCTCCCATTGAAAATGTGTGGCGCATTATGAAGCCTAAAATAGCACAACGGAGACCCCCGGACTGTTGAACAACTTAAGCTGTACATCAAGCAAGAATGGGAAAGAATTCCACCTGAGAAGCTTCAAAAATGTGTCTCCTCAGTTCCCAAACGTTTACTGAGTGTTGTTAAAAGGAAAGGCCATGTAACACAGTGATGAACATGCCCTTTCCCAACTACTTTGGCACGTGTTGCAGCCATGAAATTCTAAGTAAATTATTATTTGCAAAAAAAAAAAAGTTTATGAGTTTGAACATCAAATATCTTGTCTTTGTAGTGCATTCAATTGAATATGGGTTGAAAAGAATTTGCAAATTATTGTATTCCGTTTATATTTACATCTAACACAATTTCCCAACTCATATGGAAACGGGGTTTGTACATCAAATCGCTAACATGGTAATTCTTCAACCTTCATAGAGATCTCCACACTGCAGCCATCAACCTGTAAATGTGTGTGTGTGTGTGTGTGTGTGTGTGTGTGTGTGTGTGTGTGTGTGTGTGTGTGTGTGTGTGTGTGGTAGCACATAAATTGCTTCTGCCAATCAGGAAGAGGCCATGTGGAGAGAGAAACAACATAATCAACAGCGCCTCCCTGTGGGCACGCAAGCATGGACATCCCGCACTGTTGTAGTGTCGGATACAGGACTAGGACCAGATTATGACCAGGACTAGAACTAAAACCATAAATACAACCAGGACTAAGACTAGGATTTTTTTTTTAAAAGGACTAGGGCCGAAGACATGGGCGTAACCAGGCTGTGTCTCAATTTGGCCACTTCTATACTTAGACTAGAACCAACACCAAGACTAGACCCAGGTCTAGGACCAGGACTATGACTGAGACCAGCACTATAAGACTGTTAGTGTACTTTAGGTGTGTCCACATTTTTTTTTTCAACAACAGAAAAAATGGAAGGCAACATGGGTTCCACTTTGATACAGTTTGTACAATAAAGAAGCAAAAACCAATCCAATGTAGGTCAAATTGTGGTATCGGAACTTTTTGTAATTTCTTAGATTTTTACGAGTGAGTGTAATATAATATGTAAAAAAATATATCCAATTAATTCATTTTAATTTTACAATAAATACAAACATTGTAGTACGTAGGCATAAAATGGGTAATGAGAACATTGAACCATGAACAAAAAAAACTATTTTATATTGGGACAGAAAAGGAATTTAAAAAAAAAAGACTTCTGATACTTTGCTCACCGCTTTTGATGGCTAGCGACATCGCTGCAGCTGTGATCCTGCGGGCCGTCCGTTGGATCCTGGGGAATACTTTAAACTTTCCTGAATGTTATACTTTAAACCTTGCTGCACTCTATACTTTAGACTTTTCTGCACTTTATACTTTAAAGTTAGCTTTGCTCTAAACTTAGAGATCGCTAAGCGACACTTCCGCCATCACGTGCTGTGTTTACACTCAAAACATCGCGAGATTTGCCAAGACCAGCGAGAAACGTGACGATATTTGGACACAGTTTTCACGTCAGTTGTTTTTTTTATTAAAATCTGTATGTTTATGTATTTTTTTTAATGTATATATTATCATCTATTTTTTTATTTTAAATTTTGTTGTTTGATGATTATCTTATAATTATTTATTTGATTCATTTATGATATTTGTATTTGTTCTAATCACTATTACTTATTATATGTATTTATGATGATATACGTTTAGTGTTTATTTAGTATATTTATTGTGATATATGTATTTGCAAATTAATCACATGTACAAATTCACAGAAGACGGTGTCAATATTTTAGCATGCAGAGCAGAGATTGTCCGCTAGATGTCAGTGTTACCCTGTGATGATAGAGGCCATGGCTTTCACTTCCTTTATATATTTGCTCTTTTTTCTCTCTCTCACCTTTTCTTTGACCTCATCTTTGTCTGTACTCATCATCCCTCCATTTCTCTGCTGCCTTTCACCTTTGACCCCCCCCACACTTTTATTAAGGTCTGACGGTCCAGACTGGTGCACAACTGTCGTGTGTGTTGTACCATTCAACAACTACACTATGCACTACACAACACAAAGAGTTTTTGCTCCGAGCTAACGACAGTTTACATTATAAACAAAAAAAAAACATAAATATGTCAGTTCTTCCTTTCTAGGAATCTAACCGTTGTGTCATTCTTAAACCATTGAAGACAGCTTGAGCTTAGTGTTACATGTCTGATTTTTCCAGCCTAGTACCAGTGATTAGACGTACCAAAACACACATCAACGGCTCTAACGCAACAGATAGTAGTAATAAGTTGCATATTTATGTTTGCTTGATTACACAGTTTATAGTCAAATGAAATGAAATACAAATGTGTACATTTGAGTGTGTATTTGCTATATTATTAACTGTTAACACATTATTTTCTCATGGGAAAAATTGCTTCGATTTTTGCACAATTTGGTCTTCGTCGGACTTTTTGCAACGCGTTACTAACAAAAACCGAAGTATACTTAACCGCTTGATTAAATGTTTGATAAACAAAAGGTGATGAATCATCAAAGTGTCACTTCCTTTGAAGCAGAGGTGCCCAAATTTGGCCCTCAGAGTCGTTTTGTTTGGGCCACCAAAAATTGGGGGACTTTATTGCTTGCATTTAGGTTATTTGTGTTTCACACTTAGAATCAAGGTGTCCTGGTCCAATGTTGACATAAGATATTGGTGTGATATCAGCAAAAAATGTATAAATATGGGATGATATCAGTTTGCATTTAAAATGCACGATAAAAGTAGTTGTGCAGCGTGTTTACTTGTGCAAAACTAGACAGTTAACGTCTAAATGTCCTCCCATAAGTACACAATTTCTCCTATTTTACTCGGGGTTAGTGCATGTGCCTCACAATACGAAGGTCCTGAGTAGTCCTGGGTTCAATCCCGGGCTCGGGATCTTTCTGTGTGGAGTTTGCATGTTCTCCCAGTTGACTGCGTGGGTTCCCTCCGGGTACTCCGGCTTCCTCCCACCTCCAAAGACATGCACCTGGGGATAGGTTGATTGGCAACACTAAATGGGCCCTAGTGTTTGAATGTGAGTGTGAATGTTGTCTGTCTATCTGTGTTGGCCCTGTGATGAGGTGGCGAATTGTCCAGGGTGTACCCCGCCTTCTGCCCGATTGTAGCTGAGATAGGCTGCAGCATCCCCCGCAACCCCGAAGGGATTAAGCGGTGGAACATGGATGGATGGATGGATGGCATTTACAAAAAGATAAACAAGCTGGGCTATATGTTGGGTTCCTGTCGGAGGCAGATATTTACATATATCCGAATTTAAGTGTTACTACTTTTATTTCATAGTCATATTTGAAAACAGCTCGTGTTCTTCCAAAAGTGGTCTTTTGGTTGTCTGCAAAACTGTGTGCTTAACCTTGAAGTGAGGAATGTTAGAGAGAGCGATAATAAGCATTTGTTTTGGCTAAGAGAAACATGACTGCCAGGGGGGGAGGAAGAGGAGAGGGGTTTTGATCGGGGGAGACAGACCATTTTGGCGGCGCGATAGAATGTTCTATGCTGGACTGGTCTCAAAAATATATCTGCAAAGCTTTGCCAATATATTACAAAATACCTATTCTGTCTCTGGTGGTTTTTCAACTCAGCTTTAAGTGTCGTAAAGAGCTTGGGAGCGACTTGTGACTTGAATTCCCTGGGAGGAACAACTGGTCCAAAACGCAACAGTCCCGACCTGTTCTGCATCTTTACATAATCTGATGTATAGATTCATGTGTAGGACACTTTCTTTTGATGGTCTGAGTAATCCATTTTGCAGTTCTGTCAGATTTTCATCCAGACTGTGGAACAAAGTCTGTATGTATGTTGGACAATTAATATTAAAAGGGGTTTTGTATTTTTTTATATTTTTGTGTTTTTTTATTTTTTTATCTTAAATTTGCAATTTAGAATTTCAAATTTTTTGTTTAAAAATTTAATTTTTTGTAATTTTCAGATTTTTGGTATTGTATTTAAAATGCCTAATTTTGATTTCAATTTTTTTTCCTAATTTTTAGTTTAATTATACATTTTAAAATTACAATGTTTAATTTTTTATTAAAATTTGAAATGTTACATTTGAAATTTTAGAATTTAGATTTTAAATTGTAAATTAAAGTTGTTGTTTTTTTAAATGTAAAATTTTTAATTTTTAATTTTTAACTTAAAATGTTTAGTTTTACATTTTTTGCCTGTATTGCTTTATTGGTTTTGTTGTTGTTGTGCTGTTTTTGTTACTTTGTGCCGTCTCCTTCCCACTTGTCGTACGTAACAGTACGTTCCGGCCGTGATGGAACCAGACGGCACGCGGAGTTCTCAGGCCACCCCTCTTTCCCCGAGTCCCCTCGACACCTTATATTGACACATTTCTCAATATAAACAAGTATCAAATAATTATAGTTGCATATTACTTACACATACAAAGTCTCCAAGGCAGACGTGTATTACAAAGTATCCAGTACCAAACGTGTCCGCAACATTCAACTTACTGTGTAAACACCACTCCTGTTCAACCTAAAAGACAGCATAAGTCCATTCCAGACGGTAAATAATGCAAAAGTTAGTGTTTTTCATACCTAAAATTGTTTCCTGCTTGAATAATTTTACTTGATCAAACCTTTGCTAACATTCACACTACAGAATAATAAAAGTCAGTTTGATTTGTACTTCATCAGTATCGGTATCGGCCAATCCTCAAGGCTCTAATGTCTGTCACGTATAGGAAGTAGGGATGCCCGGTAATATCGAACTGCCGATATTATCGGCCGATAAATGCTTTAAAATGTAATATCGGAAATTATCGGTATCATTTTCAGAATTATCGGTATCAAAAAGTACAATTTATGACTTTTTAAAACGCCATCTGTGTACACGGACGTAGAGTAGTACAGAGCGCCAGTAAACCTTAAAGGCACTGCCTTTGCGTGCCGGCCCAGTCACATAATACCTACGGCTTTTCACACACACAACTGAATGCAAGGCATACTTGGTCAACAGCCATACAGGTCACACTGAGGGTGGCCGTATAAACAACTTTAACACTGTTACAAATATGCGCCACACTGTGAACCCACACCAAACAAGAATGACAAACACATTTCGAGAGAACATCCACACCGTAACACAACATAAATCACAACAGAACAAATACCCAGAACCCCTTGCAGCACTAACTCTTCCGGGACGCTACAATATACACCCCCTGCTAAAGTAGGGCCCCGGGCATACTTGCCAACCCTCCCGATTTTCCCGGGAGACTCCCGAATTTCATTGCCCCTCCCGAAAATCTCCCGGGGCAACCATTCTCCCGAATTTCTCCCGATTTCCACCCGGACAACAATATTGGGGGGCGTGCCTTAAAGGCACTGCCTTTATCGTCCTCTACAACCTGTCGTCACGCCTGCTTTTCCTCCATACAAATAGCGTGCTGGTCCAGTTACATAATATACACGGCTTGTTACACACACATATGTGAATGCATTCATACTTGGTCAACAGCCATACAGGTCACACTGAGGGTGGCCGTATAAACAACTTTAACACTGTTACAAATATGCGCCACACTGTGAACCCACACCAAACAAGAATCATTTGACAACGTTGTAAACTGTGAGTTAGATACAATCATTGAATATAATTACAGTCATGAGTAACATTATTAATTCAGTGTTAATAATTGAGTGGGCCCCGGAACCTCATGTAGTGGAAAAGTAGGGCCCCGGGCATACTTGCCAACCCTCCCGATTTTCCCGGGAGACTCCCGAATTTCATTGCCCCTCCCGAAAATCTCCCGAGGCAACCATTCTCCCGAATTTCTCCCGATTTCCACAATATTGGGGGGCGTGCCTTGAAGGCACTGCCTTTAGCATCCTCTACAACCTGTCGTCACGTCTGCTTTTCCTCCATACAAACAGCGTGCCGGCCCATTTACATAATATACGCGGCTTGTTACACACACATAAGTGAATGCAAGGCATACTTGATCAACAACCATACAGGTCACACTGAGGGTGGCCGTATAAACAACTTTAGCACTGTTACAAATATGCGCCACACTGTGAACCCACACCAAACAAGAATGACAAATACATTTCGGGAGAACATCCGCACCGTAACACAACATAAACACCATCCATCCATCCATCCATCTTCTTCCGCTTATCCGAGGTCGGGTCGCGGGGGCAGCAGCCTAAGCAGGGAAGCCCAGACTTCCCTCTCCCCAGCCACTTCGTCCAGCTCTTCCTGTGGGACCCCGAGGCGTTCCCAGGCCAGCCGGGAGACATAGTCTTCCCAACGTGTCCTGGGTCTTCCCCG
This sequence comes from Nerophis lumbriciformis, assembly GCF_033978685.3. Lineage (NCBI taxonomy): Eukaryota > Metazoa > Chordata > Actinopteri > Syngnathiformes > Syngnathidae > Nerophis > Nerophis lumbriciformis. Next base: position 11,761,294 of record NC_084564.2, on the reverse strand, counting down.
CGGCCTCCTACCGGTCGGACGTGCCCTAAACACCTCCCTAGGGAGGCGTTCGGGTGGCATCCTGACCAGATGCCCGAACCACCTCATCTGGCTCCTCTCGATGTGGAGGAGCAGCGGCTTTACTTTGAGCTCCCCCCGGATGGCAGAGCTTCTCACCCTATCTCTAAGGGAGAGCCCCGCCACCCGGCGGAGGAAACTCATTTCGGCCGCTTGTACCCGTGATCTTGTCCTTTCGGTCATAACCCAAAGCTCATGACCATAGGTGAGGATGGGAACGTAGATCGACCGGTATATTGAGAGCTTTGCCTTCCGGCTCAGCTCCTTCTTCACCACAACGGATCGATACAGCGTCCGCATTACTGAAGACGCCGCACCGATCCGCCTGTCCATCTCACCATCCACTCTTCCCTCACTCGTGAACAAGACTCCGAGGTACTTGAACTCCTCCACTTGGGGCAAGATCTCCTCCCCAACCCGGAGATGGCACTCCACCCTTTTCCGGGCGAGAGCCATGGACTCGGACTTGGAGGTGCTGATTCTCATCCCAGTCGCTTCACACTCGGCTGCGAACCGATCCAGTGAGAGCTGAAGATCCTGGACAGCATAAACATAAACACAACAGAACAAATACCCAGAAGCCCTTGCAGCACTAACTCTTCTGGGACTCTACAATACACACTGTCGTTGGCGCATGTTCACTGGGAGGCAAAAAGTGGGCGCACCCCCACCTTAAAGTGTTTGAACGCTGCCAAAAGGGTTTCGGAGATGTTGATGGTTTGTAAACAACGTCTTTGATCCTCCGCTTCTCACCTGCTGGCAACGTTTGACAGGCGCTCATCAACAAAAGGTTAGTCATGGCGGGCGGGGCACGACGGCAGGCGCGAGGAAGAGAGGACGTCGGAGAAGCGGCGTTGGTATGCCAAAGCGCAAATGTTGAGCGCTCGTGCCAAAGTGTCTCCCAGAAGAGCAGATTAGCACATTTCACCAACAAAAGGAACATTAGCGCGCGCCATAAAAACAGTAAAAACATCAAGCGCATGAAAAACGAGGCCACTCTTTAGAGGAAAGCTTTTCATCCTTTCTCTACGGTTGAAGCCCAATTTGTATCTTGTGTGTGCGTGTGTGTGTCTCTTTGTCTGTGTGTGTGTGTGTGTGTGTGTGTGTCTGTGCATGTGTGTGTGTGTGTGTGGTCTCTGCCAGGCACTTTAAAGGTGATGTGCTTGTTCATGTTTATTGTTCATGTGTAATTAACATGTAATTAGCATGTTCAGTCTGTGTGTGTTTTGATTGATTGATTGATTGAGAAGTTTATTGACATCTTAAAGAACTGAATCCATGTAATGCTTTAAAAAGGTAAATTGATGGCACAAAAAGCCAAAAGGCTTGTTTCCATTGTGGGATCCATTAAATATTCATCACATTTGACACATTCAATAATAAAAGATATGACCCCGAAAAGGAATAAGCGGTAGAAAATGGATGGATGGGTGGATATAACCTGTAACATGTATATAAAAGATTACGTAAAAAAATTGATGAATGATGTACATATTGCGCTGTCAAAACCGATTGACCTCAACTTATTTAAAGGGGAACATTATCACCAGACCTATGTAAGCGTCAATATATACCTTGATGTTGCAGAAAAAAGACCATATATTTTTTTAACCGATTTCCAAACTCTAATTGGGTGAATTTTGGCGAATTAAACGCCTTTCTGTTATTCGCTCTCGGAGCAATGACGTCACAACGTGGCGTCACATCGGGAAGCAATCCGCCATTTTCTCAAACACCGAGTCAAATCAGCTCTGTTATTTTCCGGTTTTTCGACTGTTTTCCGTACCTTGGAGACATCATGCCTCGTCGGTGTGTTGTCGGAGGGTGTAACAACACGAACAGGGACGGATTCAAGTTGCACCAGTGGCCCAAAGATGCGAAAGTGGCAAGAAATTGGACGTTTTGTTCCGCACACTTTACCGACGAAAGCTATGCTACGACAGAGATGGCAAGAATGTGTGGATATCCTGCGACACTCAAAGCAGATGCATTTCCAAGGATAAAGTCAAAGAAATCTGCCGCCAGACCCCCATTGAATCTGCCGGAGTGTGTGAGCAATTCAGGGACAAAGGGCCTCGCTAGCACGGCAAGCAATGGCGGCAGTTTGTTCCCGCAGACGAGCGCGCTAAACCCCCTATCGACCCTAGCTTCCCTGGCCTGCTGACATCAACTCCAAAACTGGACAGATCAGCTTTCAGGAAAAGAGAGCGAATGGGGGTATGTCTACAGAATATATTAATTGATGAAAACTGGGCTGTCTGCACTCTCAAAGTGCATGTTGTTGCCAAATGTATTTCATATGCTGTAAACCTAGTTCATAGTTGTTAGTTTCCTTTAATGGCAAACAAACACATACCAATCGTTGGTTAGAAGGCGATCGCCGAATTCGTCCTCGCTTTCTCCCGTGTCGCTGGCTGTCGTGTCGTTTTCGTCGGTTTCGCTTGCATACGGTTCAAACCGATATGGCTCAATAGCTTCAGTTTCTTCTTCAATTTCGTTTTTGCTACCTGCCTTCACACTACAACCTGTCAGGCTTGTCCCTGACAGTTTGACTGTGTTTTAGTTTTTTCTCTGCGTTTGTCTTAGTTTTCTGTCAGCGCTTTTATTTTGTCTTCATTTCCCGATTGTCTCCCTGAGTGCTGCTTCCCCTCAGCTGTGGCTGATTGGCATCTGGCCACACCTGGTGTCAATCAGCCAGCTGCTATTTAAACCTGCCTTCCCCTCCAGTCAGTGCTGGATTATTGTCTTTCCTACTTGTCGATGCCAGTGTAGCTGTAAGCGGTAGCGGTAAGCTATTTATTGAAGATGTTTGTAGCTTGCTGTCTTTTTGTTCCTCGTCTTCCAGTTCCTGTTTTCCTGGCATCCTGTTTCCTGTTCCTCGTTCCTGGTTTGTGTTTTTTCCTTTATTTTATAAACATTAAATCTTGTTTTCCCGCACAATGCCTTCCACCTTCTCTGCATCTTGGGGTTCGTGTCCTACAAACTCTGACACAACCATCCGTTTCAATACATGCGTAATCTGTTGAATCGCTTAAGCCGCTGAAGTCCGAGTCTGAATCCGAGCTAATGTCGCTATAGCTTGCTGTTCTTTCTGCCATGTTCGTTTGTGTTGGCTTCACTATCAACCGCCCATTCCACAGTACTTGCCCATGTCTATCTCTCGCCTGATGTAGTCAGTTAGGTACAGTAGGCATGTGATTGTCTGAATCCTGATTAAAATTCAAATAGGAGCTTGCGATTTGCTAGATAATTATCTATTTGCTCATATATTAACCTCTCTATAACCTTCGAGATGGAGCAAAGGATGGAAACAGGGCGGTAGCTTCCCTTTTTACACAGAGGTGATATTCTCGCGAGCTTCTATTCTTGTGGGACGTGACGCTGATTGATAGACAAGTTGGTGATATGAGCAACCATGGGGGGGGGCAATCGTGACATCTGCGTCTCTGAGAAATCTGCTGGGAATATTCTCATGTCCTGTGGCTTTGTTTGGCTGCAGCCAGCTGAGTTTCTTTAACACATCATCAGGTTTAACTTTGACAAACTTGAAGACATCCTTGCGTACCTCTTTGTTTTTGCAAAAGTCTTGGATGTGCTGTTCACCGCAGAGGCCTGAATGGGAGAGCAATTTGCATACCAACGTGGAAGCGATGGTTGAGTAAAATCTCTTAAAGCAATTTGCCACTTTCAGTTTGTCTGTGATGAGTGAGCCCTTTATTTTCAACTTGAGGTTGGTG
>NC_084564.2:11740000-11755000 GCF_033978685.3 Nerophis lumbriciformis | reverse complement strand
ATTTTGTGTGTAGGCGTGTGTCTTTTGTGTTTGTGTGAGAGGTCCTGTGTGTCTTGGTGCACATGTGATTGTGTGTATTTTGCGTGTAAGTGTGTGTATTTTGTGTTAGTGTAAGAGATGTCTTTGTGCTTCATTGGGCCGTCATTGTGTGTATTTTGTGAATCAATTTTGATTGTGTGAGTGTATTTTGTGTGTAGGTGTGTGTCTTTTGTGTTTGTGTGAGAGATTCTGTGTGTCTTGGTGCACATGTGATTGTGTGTATTTTGTGATTATGTTTTTGATCGTGCATGTGTTTGAGATGTTGAGGTATCTTCTCTCGTGTGTGTGCTTTTGTTTTGTTTTGGAACTCGCGCACACACACACACACACTCACACACACACACACACACACACACACACACACACACACACACACACACACACACACACACAATGATTGATTTGTGCTAAATGCCAAGTATTTAATCTCCTCAGGGTTTTTATTTTTCCTGGAGTATTTTTGTTACATCAGCAATAACAACAGGCTGGGGGTCAAAGGTCACGCTCACTTGTGGTCTGCCTTGAAATTGATGCGACAGAATGATGCTCTCTGGCATCCATTGATCATCCTGTTTGTTGCTGAGTCTCCTTCATTGCGTGTTGCTTTATGGCGAGTGCTCGCCGTGATGAAACATTGATGGCGCGTACGTGCACGCGGGCTTGTTGTCTTTTCAAGTCCTCGCTGCTTCTTTTTTACCCCTTCGTCGCTTACGTCCTCGTTTACCCTGCTCAGGCAAGGCCACGCCCCCTCCGGGACACAGCTCAACACGGCTCCGCCCACTTCGTCATGGACCAAAGACGACGTGAACAAATGGAGCGAGACAACGAGTGATGAACATAATTAATGAAACAACTAAAAGCTTCTTGGCTTTCATCTTCACTACAATGCGTGTGTGTGTGTGTGTGTGTGTGTGTGTGTGTGTGTGTGTGTGTGTGTGTGTGTGTGTGAATGTGTGTAGTGCTAAGTAGATTGGCGGTCATTAGCGCAGAATGACCTCATGTGATGAATTTTACACACACACACCTCACATTTGATGTTGTGTGTGTGCATGTGTGTGTGCGTGTGTGTGTGATGTGTGTGTGTGTGTGTGTGTGGTCTGCAGCAAGGAAAGAAGTGAGAGAAGTGAACATTGTTCTTTTTTCCATTCAGGCATATATGCTTTGACAACTTGTGTTGTAATTGCTCACAGGCGGGTTTCATCATGCTAGCTAACGAGCTCATTAGCATGATGCTAATGAGCTAATTAGCACCGTCTTCACTTTGTCAGTCACGTGCACGCCCCTCGCTAGGAGCGTGCGCACAAGGAGGACGATGATGCAATCATAAAAAAAAAAAAAAAAAAGATTTCCCTTGAACTTTCATTCAAGTCACATGCTGAGTCATCCCAGCGTGTGATTGGCTGTTTACAAGAGGTGGGCGGAGCCGCAGCCCCCACTTATATGTAAACGTCCTTTGCAGGAAGTGTTTCATACCACGCTAACATGTTTGATTCCCTCGTCTTCAGATTCTAAAAAGCTTCTAGGATCTAAGCGAGGACGACACTGCTTGAATTTTCAAACACTTTTACTCTGCGGCCAACATGTGCGCCAACACCAGAACTAATGCACTTCCTGTCCAACATGTGCACCAACATCGGAACTAATGCACTTCCTGTCTAACATGAGGACGAATGCACTTCCTGTCCAACATGAGGAATAATGCACTTCCTGTCTAACATGAGGACTAATGCACTTTCTGTCCAACATGAGGATTAATGCACTTCCTGTCTAACATGAGGACTAATGCACTTCCTGTCCAACATGAGGAATAATGCACTTCCTGTCTAACATGAGGACTAATGCACTTTCTGTCCAACATGAGGATTAATGCACTTCCTGTCTAACATGAGGACTAATGCACTTCCTGTCCAACATGAGGAATAATGCCCTTCCTGTCTAACATGGGGACTAATGCACTTCCTGTCTAACATGAGGAATAATGCACTTCCTGTCCAACATGAGGACTAATGCACTTCCTGTCTAACATGAGGACTAATGCACTTCCTGTCTAACATGAGGACTAATGCACTTCCTATCTAACATGATGACTAATGCACTTCCTGTCTAACATGAGGAATAATGCACTTCCTGTCTAACATGAGGACTAATGCACTTCCTGTCCAACATGAGGAATAATGCACTTCCTGTCTAACATGAGGACTAATGCACTTCCTGTCCAACATGAGGAATAATGCACTTCCTGTCCAACATGAGGACTAAAGCACTTCCTGTCTAACATGAGGACTAATGCACTTCCTGTCCAACATGTGGACCAACATCAGGACTAATGCGTGCACTTCCTGTCCAACACGAGGACTAATGCATTTCCTGTCCAACACGAGGACTAATGCACTTCCTGTCCAACATGTGGACCAACATGACAACTTTGGACCGTCCTGTCCAACATGAAGACTAATGCACTTCCTGTCCAACATGTGGACCAACATCAGGACTAATGCGTGCACTTCCTGTCCAACACAAGGACTAATGCACTTCCTGTCCAACATGTGGACCAACATCAGGACTAATGCGTGCACTTCCTGTCCAACACGAGGACTAATGCATTTCCTGTCCAACACGAGGACTAATGCACTTCCTGTCCAACATGTGGACCAACATGACAACTGTTGACCGTCCTGTCCAACATGAGGACTAATGCACTTCCTGTCCAACATGTGGACCAACATCAGGACTAATGTGTGCACTTCCTGTCCAACACGAGGACTAATGCACTTCCTGTCCAACATGTGGACCAACATCAGGACTAATGCGTGCACTTCCTGTCCAACACGAGGACTAATGCATTTCCTGTCCAACACGAGGACTAATGCACTTCCTGTCCAACATGTGGACCAACATGACAACTGTTGACCGTCCTGTCCAACATGAGGACTAATGCACTTCCTGTCCAACATGTGGACCAACATCAGGACTAATGTGTGCACTTCCTGTCCAATACGAGGACTAATGCACTTCCTGTCCAACATGTGGACCAACATGACAACTGTTGACCGTTCTGTCCAACGTCAGGACTAATGCATGCACTTCCTGTCCAACATGAGGACTAATGCACTTCCTGTCCAACATGTGGACCAACATCAGGACTAATGCGTGCACTTCCTGTCCAACACGAGGACTAATGCATTTCCTGTCCAACACGAGGAATAATGCACTTCCTGTCCAACATGTGGACCAACATGACAACTTTGGACCGTCCTGTCCAACATGAGGACTAATGCACTTCCTGTCCAACATGTGGACCAACATGACAACTTTGGACCGTCCTGTCCAACATGAGGACTAATGCACTTCCTGTACAAAATGTGGATCAACACCAGGACAAATGCATTTCATGTCTAACAGGTGCACCCACACTGGGACTAATGCACTTCCTGTTCAACATGTGGACCTACATGAGGACTATCGAACTTCCTGTCCAACATGAGGACTAATGCACTTCCTGTCCAACATGTGGAACAACAGCAGGATTAATGCACTTCCTGTCCAACATTGTTTTTAAATAGAAAAAAAAGGTGATCGGGTGTGTGTGTAAGAGAGAGTGCTTCTAAGGTATTTGATTTCTTTTTCTAGTGCTGCAGCATAAAATGTGAAATGATGCAGTCACACACACACACACACACACACACACACACACACACACACACACACACACACACACACACACACACACACACACACACACACACGCACGTCTGCTTTTTTAGCAGCTGTTTGATGTCATGACCCAACATCCAATTATGTGCAACACACACACACACACACACACACACACACACACACACACACACACACACACACACACACACACACACACACACACACACACACACACACACACACACACACACACACACACACAGGTGTCCAAAAAAAAATGTACAGCTAGAGAAATGAAATCTGGAGCGCAGTAGGGAAGTAAAAGGGGGGGTGGTGGTGGGGGGTATTGATATTTAGACCAGCCAGAGGGGAGATCAGGTCAGTGAGAATTTTGTTGACGAAAAATGTTCGTCAACAAACATTTTTCAACGACCAATTTTTCCTTGACGAAATGATGAAAACAAAAGCACGTTGACTCAAACAATGACAAAATGAATGGATAATTCAGTCAACAAATAAAAACGAGAAGAAAGTGCTGCCAGAGAGGACATCCAATCATTTAGTCTTTGAAGCGGGTGGGACAAAACATCCAATCACAGTTGCAAGTGGCACAAGGGCGGGGCATAAATGACGATGGGTATCCAATCAGAACTACTGATAAGACACAGTTTTTCAAGCTGACACACAAAGAAGTATACGCTATATATAAACTATATATACGCCAAGACGCCAATTACCTTAAATTCTGGACTGTAAGCCGATACTTTTGTCCTTCGCTTTGTACCCTGCGGTTTATAAAACGGTGCGGTTAATTTATAGATTTTCCTTCGCTGACAGCCATCAAAAAACTGTTTACATGAAGCACGTGAAAATTACATGTTATTCTGTCTGTGTTGGCCCTGTGATGAGGTGGCGACTTGTCAAGGGTTTACCCCGCCTTCCGACCGAATGTGTCACGACTTGGACTATGGAGTTTTTGTTTTCCCAAGATGCAAGTGAATTTGGATCGGACATGGCTTGAAGGTGGGTACAGGATTTATTTATTACTATCAAAAAGGAAAAAAACGAAAAGCGCGCACAATGGCGGAGGTAAAAAAAACTTGGCGAATGGAAACAAAACTTGCACAAAGGCAGAAACTGGACACGAAATAAAAAACACTTACTGTGGCATGGGACCGTGAACAGGGCTTGAAACGAGAGGATAGCAGGGTTAGAAAAGATATGACACCAGGACGAACAACAGAAAATGAAAAGCTTAAATAACACAGACATGATTAACAACAGGTGCGTGACTCAAAACAGGTGCGTGACATGACAGGTGAAAACTAATGGGTTGCTATGGTGACAAACAAGAGTGCATAATGAGTCCAAACGTGGAACAGGTGAAACTAATGGGAAACCATGGAAACAAGACAAGGGAGTGAAAAGCCAGAAACTAAAGAGTCAATAACTAAACAAAACAAAACATGACTAATACAAAACATGGTCACACAGACATGACAGAATGCAGCTGAAATAGGCTTCAGCACGCCCCGCGACCCCAAAAGGGACAAGCGGTAGAAAATGGATGCATGTTTGTGCTATGGCGCCATCTTTTGGATGAATTCGCTCACTGCAGGTGCTGCTGGGTGAATGCCTATAAGTGTTTCCTGCTGTTTAAAGATTTGAACCGGAAGTACAAGTGCCATTCGGTCTTCTAATCATCCACAACGTTTCTACACGTACGGATTCTTCATTCAACACTCAAAGTGATTGTGGAGGGAAGTGCGTCAGCGCGCCGGCAGGAGCAAAGGTCACCGCCTCTGGCAATGATGTCGAGGGCGGAGCACCATCAGCTAGGGGCGGGGCATGTGCGGGACGGCGAGACACAGCTGGCAGGTGATTAGATTTCACAGGTGGGACGTGTTGATCTAACCATCTGTTGTCTTTAACAGTAAGCGGCCGGGAGCAGAGGAGGAGCGAGGATTGGGAGTGACGGCAACGTCACGACATGCGGAAAGATATTTTTGAAAATCTTGTGACAAAACATTAAAACTTTGTTAAACCTGCACGCTTGGCTCTTGTGCCGTGTCTACTGTGGAGCTGCTAGGAAGCGACTTCCACAGCGATGTTTGTAAGTTTTACAACGCAACTCAAACAAGTCTTACCTACTAAACCGTCCCATGTGTGATGTAGAAGTGTTTTCATGCATATTTGAACCTGCTATCGTAATGTTAGCATTAGCTAATATGCTAACACGTTTATTATTATTAACTTACAATGGCGTTCTTTATATGTTGTTTCAGTTTTGTAAATTCAGCAAAACGTCACCGTGGAGTTATTGAGTCTGTTTAGTTGATTAGAGAGCTAGCTTCCGCAGCTAGTGGGTCCATGACCATGACTTCTGTTTTGTTTGATCAGCCGTTTTACTGCCATGTTACAGACACCGTTTGGAAACAATTAAGGTATGTAAATAAACATTTACATAATATTTCTGTGTAAATAACTCATTTCGCAACGTATATATCTGCGGCTTATAGTCTGGTGCGGCTAATATATGGAAGAAAATAATTATTCTAAAATATATATTCAGATTCATTGAAAAGCATCTGTATATGCTAATTTATGCAGCGTTTATTTATTACTTTGTATAGTATTAATTCAAAGGTGCTTTTTCCTTCATACTTTCTTTTTTAATCAACAAAATTTACGACTAAAACTAAATCAATTTTTGTCAGGGGTTCTTAACCTTTTTGACCCCGGGGCCCTACTTTTCCCCACTACAGAGGGTTCCGGGGCCCACTCAATTATTAACACTGAATTAATAATGTTACCCTTGACTGTAATTATAGTCAATGATTGTATCTAACTCACAGTTTACAACCTTGTCAAATGATAATGAAACGTTTCTTAGTTATTTATTTAACACATAAATCTTAGGCTTAGGTCAGGCTGATTAGAAAAATAACCAAATACGCTGCATAAGAAGGGACTCAAATAATAGTAGCTTCACCAATTTAGTCATACTTTTTTTGCGCTTAAGAAACTTCAACGACTTGACCTCCAGACTTCTTCTGTTTGGGATTGTCATTACTGCCACAAGTGGTGGAAAAGTGTATTACAACAACAATGGGCCCTATGGTTAAGAAACACTGATTTATATTATAAAACCAACATATTTTTTTTACCAAAAGATTACGACTAAATCTAAACTAAAAACCGTCGTCAAAACTAACACTGGAACAGGTGGAGCGGGTCCTCATCTTCCTCCACGCTCTCGAGCACGCAGTGCAGTGCTGCTGCCGGCCTGCAGGGGGCGACGAGTGGCTCGTGGGGTCTTTAGGACAACAATGCTGCAAATGCGCCAAAAGATGCTGCGTTCTCATTGGCTTGCCACACGCACACACACACACACACACACACACACACACACACACACACACACACACACAAAAAAGGTCAGCGTGAGTGCCAGCATAAAAAAACAAAGTTTACACAGTTTGACAACACATTGGAGAAGATGACAAAAAATTGGGACACGATGAATAAATGATGGAGCAGAAGTTCCATGAGGTCCTCCAGGGGGGCATTGGACCACGGAAACATGTTGTCTTTTGTAGCGACATCTCTGTCTTCTTCATCATAGTCTTTCCCTCAAGTCTTCCTGTGCACTCTATGTGTGTGTGTGTGTGTGCGCGTCGGAAGCATCACACGTGCACGTCTAGGCCACCTGGCACTTTGTGTGTATATGTATATATATATATATATATATATATATATATATATATATATATATATATATATATATATATATATATATAGTGACGGGCCCCGTTTGTTGTCTGAGCCGACTTCCTGCTGAGGTCTGAAGGCGGGCCTCGGAATTATTAACGAGCAGACGTCGGGACGTGTCAGCTTGAGACTTCCTCCCAGGACGTCCACGTACAGGAACATTCTTTTCACGACGCCCAGGTGGGGAAGTTCATGGCCAACCGAAGACAAAAGACAAAGTGAGGAACATAAAAGGAATCGTCATGGCCAAGGACATGGACACTTTTAAAATAATTCGGTTTTCCAAAGAAATGTTTGCCAAAAATGTTCCAGCCTTACACTCTTAGAAATAAGCAGAGGTGGGTAGAGTAGCCAGAAATTGTACTCAAGTAAGAGTACTGTTACTTTAGAGATTTATTACTCAAGTAAAAGTAAGGAGTAGTCACCCAAATATTTACTTGAGTAAAAGTAAAAAGTATGTTGTGAAAAAACTACTCAAGTACTGAGTAACTGAATCATATATATATATATATATATATATATATATATATATATATATATATATATATATATATATATATATATATACTGTATATATATACATACATTGATATATACAGTATATAGTTTATATTTATTTATTTTGCCGTTTTTGTTTACATGTTAAAGGTGTTTTAATGAATATACATGCATGTTTAACATATAGATTCCTTTCTTTCATGAAGACAAGAATATAAGTTGGTGTATTACCTGATTCTGACGACTTGCATTGATTGTAATCAGACAGTTGTGATGATTACGTCCTCGTTTTCAAATGGAGGAGAAAAAAAGTTCCTCCTTTCTGTCTAATACCACATGAAAGTGGTTGCTTTTTGGCATCTTATTTGTCCAGCTTCCATATTCGTTTTTATACACTTTACAAGAAATACATTGGCGGCAAACTCCGTAGCTTGCTAGCTTGTTTGCGCTGGCTTTCGGAGACTCTTATTTTGAAAGCGCAGGCGCCATGGAGCGGCACATTTATTGTGAAGACAGGAACTGTGCAGTCAGTCTTTAGGCTTTTGACGGGATGTACGGTTGAAATAAAAAAAGGGTCTTTTTTCCTTCACACTTTTGATTGATTGATTGGAACTTTTATTAGTAGATTGCACAGTACAGTACATATTCCGTACAATTGACCACTAAATGGTAACACCCCAATACGTTTTTCAACTTGTTTAAGTCAGGTCATGTGACCACTGGCTCTGTTTGATTGGTCCAACGTCACCAGTGACTGCATCTGATTGGTGGAACGTAGTGAACGTCACCAGTGACTGTATTTGTTGAAACGCAGGCACTATGAAGGTCTGTCTGACAGACCAAAACAAACAAAGCGTGCATTAACAGATCGATAAAAATTAGTAGCGAGTAGCGAGCTGAATGTAGATAAAAGTGGCGGAGTAAAAGTAGCGGAGTAAAAGTAGCGTTTCTTCTCTATAAATATACTTAAGTAAAAGTAAAAGTATGTTGCATTAAAACTACTCTTAGAAGTACAATTTATCCCAAAAGTTACTCAAGTAGATGTAACGGAGTAAATGTAGCGCGTTACTACCCACCTCTGGAAATAAGGGTTCTAAAAGGGTTCTTCTACAAGGGCTGAGGTTCTAACTGGAACCATTTGCTTCTTTCCCGAAGAAAGGGTTTTTCAAGGGTTCTTGGTAACGCTAATGGTTCCAGTAAGAACCATTTTGATCCAGAGAACCCTTTAAAACCCCTTTTCTGAATAATTGGTTTTAAAAGGGTTCTCACTAACACTAAGGGTTCCAGTAAGAACTATTTTGATCCAGAGAACCGTTTTTGGAAGAAAGAGTTCTTCAGGGATTGTTGAAAGCATGGGTAAGATCCTGTGTCACCAGGGACATACTTCCTGATAACATTTGCCAATAATGGTGCCTATCTTTAAATAAATGTTTTTCTCATTAAAATGTTTTGAATGTTTGTTCAATGTCAACATGATAAATGATCACAATATAATATGAAATAAACTGATCTGTAGAATACAATATGGTTCTTTATAGAACCCTCAGAAGACAAGACGGTTATCGGTGAAAACCTTTGAAAAGGGATGTTTTTAGAACCCCCTGTGTCAGGTCTAGATGAAACCCTTGAAACATGAAAGAGTTCTTTGTGGAACTCCCTGTGTGGGTTCTAGATGAAACCCTTGAAACATGAAAGGGTTCTTAGTGGAACTCCCTGCATGGGTTCTAGATGAAACCCTTGACAAACGAAAGGGTTCTTAGTGGAACTCCCTGTGTGGGTTCTAGATGAAACCCTTGAAACATGAAAGGGTTCTTAGTGGAACTCCCTGCATGGGTTCTAGATGAAACCCTTGACAAACGAAAGGGTTCTTAGTGGAACTCCCTGTGTGGGTTCTAGATGAAACCCTTGAAATACGAAAGGGTTCTTAGTGGAACTCCCTGCGTGGGTTCTAGATGAAAGTCTTGAAATACAAAAGGGTTCTTAGTGGAACTCCCTGTGTGGGTTCTAGATGAAACCCTTGAAATATAAAAGGGTTCTTAGTGGAACTCCCTGTGTGGGTTCTAGATGAAACCCTTGAAACATGAAAGGGTTCTTAGTGGAACTCCCTGCGTGGGTTCTTTGTAGAACCTCTCATGGGGGGTTCTGGGTGGAACCTTACACACACAGTTCTAGGTAGAACCCTCCAAAAGGGTTCCAGGTGGAACCTTTATAAAAAGGTTCTACCTGGAGCCAAAAAGGGTTCTCCTATGAGGACGAGCCGAAGAACCTTATATGGTTCTACTCAGCACTTTTATTTCTAAGAGTGTAGTTATCGTACAACCAAACATTGCATATAAGAAACTACCATATTTTCCGAATTACAGGCCGTGAATTTTTTCCAACGCTTTGAATCTTGCGGCTTATGGAACGGTGCGGCGAATTTATGTATTTTTCTTTGCTCACGGCCATCATGTTTTGTGTTCAACAAATACTTACTTAGACTTAGTTCCTCCGGTTCCTATTGGAACATTGGGCGACAAGTCCCCTCCATTTTCTCTGGTCTCTAGCGGCTCTTCTTGCTCCGTGCCAGTTCAATGTTTATCACTGTTTATTTATATAGCCCTAAATCACAAGTGTCTCAAAGGGCTGCACAAGCCACAACGACATCCTCGGTACAGAGCCCACATAAGGGCAAGGAAAAACTCACCCCAGTGGGACGTCGATGTGAATGACTATGAGAAACCTTGGAGAGGACCGCATATGTGGGTAGGTTGCTGTTGGTATGACCACTGACCTGTAGAGGCGTAGCTTAATGATCGTTGTGATGGCTTTGGACGACCAGATGTTTCAGAGCCATTGGAACACTCCTGCAGCTTTGCCAATTCTGTTATTGACGTCTTTCTCCACATCTCCTGTACTTGAGATGTTACTTCCAAAATAGGTGAAGTCGTCAACATACTCTATGTCATGTTCGTCTATAGTGAGTGGTGGAAAGTGTTGTATTTGTCCAACGGCGACGGCCTTGGTCTTTTCTTGGCTTATCGGTAGTCCAACTTTTTCTCCGTACTCATGGAGATTGTTGGTCATTTCTTGGAGTACACGGTGAGTATGGCTAACCAGAGCCAGGTCATCCGCAAAGTCTAGGTCGATTAATCTGCCCGCTCCCCACTTGATGGAAAATTTTGCCCCGGTGACGGACTTCTTCATCACAAAGTCAATGACAATTATGAACAGCAATGGCGACAGGATGCAACCGTGCCACAAACAGGTCACAATGTCGAAGTCATTGGTTGTGCCGCTGTTAGTTTTGACTCTGCAAGTAGAGTTGTGAACTGAAGATGTTAATATACTTTGGTGGTATGCCATATAGCTGAATGATCTGCAACAGATGCTCTCGAAAGCTTTCCTGAAATCGATGTAATTGACCATGAGGAGTGTCTGATGTTCTTTGCACTGTTCAATGATGTTGCGAAGTGTGAAGATTTGCTCAGAGCAGGACCTCCCGTTCCTAAAGCCAGCTTGCTCTTCCCTTAAGATGTTATCCACCTCGTGCTTTAGGCGTTGGAGCATCACACTGCAGAATACCTTGCCAGTGGTAGACAGCAGTGTGATACCCCGCCAGTTATTACAGTCCCAGAGGTTTGCCTTCTTAGGCAGCGTAACCATGATCCCACGTCTCCAGTCGGCTGGGACCTCTTCAGCATGTCAAATCATGTTGAAAAGGCGAATGAGGCACACCACAACAACCTCCTGACCGGCGCCTTGTTATTTATGAGGCTCTTGATTGCTCTGGCAACCTCATCTGAAGTGACGTTGAGAGTTGGAGCGGTTGTTTCCTGGTCAAAAGTGAAGAGCATGGGCGGAGTTGGCTGGTTAAGAACCTCTTTGAAATGCTCCACCCACCTTGCCTCCTGCTCTCCGTCAGTCAGAAGTGCTCTGCTATCCTTGCTCTTGACTGGCACACCAGAGCTGCTCCTGGAGCCGGTTAGCTCCCGCACAATCCTGCACAGGGTTTTTGTGTTGTTCTTTTCCGCTGCCTCCTGTGCCTCCCTTGCCTTTTCCTCCAGTCAACACTTTTTGTCCTTCCTGCAGCTCTTTTTCACTTACCTGTCTCCTTATCATCCATCCTCCAATACCGGAGCTTCCTTTTCTGTTCTCTTTTTACCCTGGCCATCTTTCTTTCATCTATCAATTTCCACGTCTTGTCTGTTATCCACATACTTGCCAACCCTCCCGGATTTTCCGGGAGACTCCCAAAATTCAGCGCCTCTCCCGAAAATCTTCCGGGACAAATTTTCTCCCGAATATCTCCCGAAGAACAGGCGGAGCTGGAGGCCACGCCCCCTCCAGCTCCATGCGGACCTGAGTGACCTGTCGACAACCTGTTTTCACGTCCACTTTCCCACAATATAAACAGCGTGCATGCCCAATCACGTTATAACTGTAGAATGATGGAGGGCGAGTTCTTGGTTTCTTATGTGGGTTTATTGTTAGGCAGTTTCATTAACGTCCTCCCAGCGCGGTAACAACACACAACAACAGCAGTCACGTTTTCGTCTACCGTAAAGCAGTTCGTCTGCCGTAAACAGCAATGTTGTGACACTCTTAAACAGGACAATACTGCCATCTACTGTACATGCATATGTGACAATAACATCTACGGCTTTTAGAGAGTGCAGTACACAACTGCGCACACAACAAGGAGACGAAGCAGACGAACGAGGAAGATACAGCCGTGGCGACGCCGACGACGAGTAAGATGAAGAAATACGCTTGTAAGTTTCAAGCCGCAGCTGCGATTGGACCTGGATAGCCTCCGGGGAAAAGTAGTGGAGTACCAAGTGCTTGGCAGTGAAGATCTTCCTCAGGAAGCAACGATTGACCGGTTTTGGGCCATGCTAGGGAGAGATGGAAGATTCCAGACTCTAGTGCATTTGATGAAAACACTTTTGTGCGTGCCACACAGCAATGCATCATCAGAGAGGGTGTTCAGCATGGTTAGAAAAATAGTGACAGAGAATAGAACAAGGATGGACAATTCAACCCTTAACTCAACAATGAGTAGATGAGTGTTATGTGTTTGTATATGTGCAAATAAATGAACACTGAAAGTCAAGTATTTCTTATATATATATATATATATATATATATATATATATATATATATATATATATATATATATATATATGAAATACTTGACTTGGTGAATTCTAGCTGTAAATATACTCCTCCCCTCTTAACCACGCCCCCAACCACGCCCCCCGCCCCCCACCTCCCGAAATCGGAGGTCTCAAGGTTGGCAAGTATGGTTATCCACCTTTCTTTGTTGGTACCTCTCCTTCTGCCCAAGACGGACTCCGCAGTCTCAGGCCCCTAAGGTTATCCAGGGTAAATCCCACCGAACCTTATCCTTGTCCACACACACACAATGGTCGTTTAAGACTCCCTCAACCTCTCCGTCAGCCGGCGCAAACGCGTCCTAATACGCTGTGGGGCCCTATTATAGTGAATCACAATCATCATACAAACGTGTAAATTAATCAAATCTTTATTGGACACGAAAGTACACAATGTGACAGAGAACATTTGACAACAATCAATCTAGGGATCTAGATATCTGGTCAAGACACTCCTCACTCTTTTGTCTTCACCTTCATTGTCCATTCGTTTTGGTGACTTATATACTCTGGACCTAGACATTGGCGGACAATAACTGATAGTCTGCTTTGCCAGTCCAAAAGCATTCACAGTTTTCCCTAGTCTTCCTTTGACGGCCAGGTAATACAAAGCACACGCTACCTTTTTTTTATCACACCACGGGAGCCCGCATTCTCGTTGACTCTCCTTCGACAAATGGACAAAGTTTTTCGGTAAGTAGAATCATAGCTGACCTCGACATTTGAAAGTTGTCTTGCTGTCTGAGAAGTGTTGTATCCGAAATAGCTGCAATCGCTTTCTCTTAAGGTATTCATGTGTGATTTCCACAAGTGTCTGTACACAGAAACATGGGCATGTCTGGATGACTCGCTTCCATCTTTCCAGTGGTTACCTCCGAGTTACGAAACTGCTTTATTATGAAGCTAGCTGTGGTGCGTTCTTTCTGAGGTCACTTCCTGTGTGGGGCGCGGTCTTTCTGGCGTCACTTCCTCTCCGAACTCAGTTTGTAAACGATCAATGAGTCCATACAAAGCTAAGAGCCGGAGATTCAAGAAATAGACGGCGCACTTACCCGTGTAAAAAATTATCCAAGGATGGGAACCTTAAATGATGAATTAGTGTGGCCGAAACGGGGCTTAGGCTAAATAATTATTCGTTTAAGGGGTTATCCGGCTTAGTGTAGACATAGCCTCAGAGATGGCACGAGAGAACAGGCCCCACTGCCTCTCAATGGTTGAAGGATGTTGCCATTCTTCAAGCTTCCTCCTCAATTCCTCATGGTAACGTTCTGAAATGTTGGTGTTCTTCAACTGGTCCACTGCGTAAGGTCTCTTGGGCTGTACCTTCCTCACCTTCTTCAGCTTCAGCTTGATTTTACCCACCACAAGGAAGTGGTCTGAATTGTTGCGCCGACCAGCTCTGCCTCCCAGGGAATCTAAGTTACTGGTCAATCCCAAGTTCTTTCGATGACATTTATGCTGAGTAAGAAGGACCATCAAGACAGAATTTGAATATTTTCAAGTTTAAACCAAAGCATTAGGAGATCAGCTTAACCAATACATTCATATCGGCTGCTCTAGTTGATCTGGCATTCCAACGGAAAAGGCAACTCCTTTGCACAAAAAGAAAACCCCCATCTCCCCCTCGCACCACTGATAAGGAACTAGTAGGAGAGGTCTTCACATTCCAACGTAAGACACAAAACAGACCTCTGAACACAAGAGAAACTAGTAGAATATAAAAAGGAAAAGTACTAGATACTCTAAACATGGCTATGTAAAAAGAAAGAACTCTTAAATATATATGCATCCTCCACAGAACCTACATCTGCACCCCTGTAGGAGCGAACGTCTAGCAGTGATGAGCGCCACCATGCGATTGTTAGCATGTTAGCTTTT
>NC_084564.2:11720000-11735000 GCF_033978685.3 Nerophis lumbriciformis | reverse complement strand
CCACTAGAACCGCTGTAGCTATTGGAGCCTCGAGAACAACTAGAACCAGTACAAAAGTTGAGACCAAATCACCCACTGGATTTTCGTAGAACTACTAAAACCGCCGGACCCACTGGAACCTCTAAAACCGTTAGAACCATTAACAACTGGACCCTGTTGAAGCCATATGAACCAGTAGGACCACGAGACTCACTAAAACCACAGAACCCACTGGAACCACTAGAACCAGTAGAAACACATCTGGATCTACTGGAGGCACTGATGCCACTAGAACCAGCAGAACCACTAGACCCAGTAGAACCCTGGTAAACCCAGTGGAAGCTATAGGAACCAGTGGGATAACTAGAATCACTGAAACCAGTAAAACCATTAGCACCCCTCAACCCCGTAGAAGCTATAAGAACCAGTAGGACCGATAGAATCACAAGAAACAGTAAAATCACAGAACCGGTAGAACCATTGAACCCACTACCACTAGAACCAATCGAGTCACTAGACCCACTGGAACTATTGGAACCACTTGAAACGCTAGGTTAATTCAAACCACTGGACCCACTAGAACCGCTGTAGCTATTGGAGCCTCCAGAACAACTAGAACCAGTACAAAAGTTGAGACCAAATCACCCACTGGATTTTCCTAGAACTACTAAAACCGCCGGACCCACTGGAACCTCTAAAACCGTTAGAACCATTAACAACTGGACCTTGTTGAAGCCATATGAACCAGTAGGACCACGAGACTCACTAAAACCACTAAAACCACAGAACCCACTGGAACCACTAGAACCAGTAGAAACACAACTGGATCTACTGGATGCACTAATGCCACTAGAACCAGCAGAACCACTAGACCCAGTAGAACCCTGGTAAACCCAGTAGAAGCTATAGGAACCAGTGGGATAACTAGAATCACTGAAACCAGTAAAACCATTAGCACCACTCAACCCCGTAGAAGCTATAAGAACCAGTAGGACCAATAGAATCACAAGAAACAGTAAAATCACAGAACCGGTAGAACCATTGGACAACACTACCACTAGAACCAATCGAGTCACTAGACCCACTGGAACTATTGGAACCACTAGAACCGCTAGATCTACTCAAACCACTGGACCCACTGGAACCGCTGTAGCTATTGGAGCCTCCAGTACAACTAGAACCAGTACAAAAGTTGAGACCAAAACACCCACTGGATTTTCGTAGAACTACTAAAACCGCCGGACCCACTGGAACCTCTAAAACCGTTTGAACCATTAACAACTGGACCCTTCTGAAGCCATTTGAACCAGTAGGACCACTAGACTCACTAGAACCACTAAAACCACAGAACCCACTGGAACCACTAGAACCAGTAGAAACACATCTGGATCTACTGGAGGCACTGATGCCACTAGAACCAGCAGAACCACTAGACCCAGTAGAACCCTGGTAAACCCAGTAGAAGCTATAGGAACCAGTGGGATAACTAGAATCACTGAAACCAGTAAAACCATTAGCACCACTCAACCCCGTAGAAGCTATAAGAACCAGTAGGACCGATAGAATCACAAGAAACAGTAAAATCACAGAACCGGTAGAACCAGTAGGACCACAAGATAAAAACTTGATAGGAGAACCACAAAACCTAGTAGAACCTCTGTAGCCATTAGAACAATTAGCACCACTAAAACCAGTAGAGGCTATAGGAACCTGTAGTATAACTAGAATCACAGTAACCAGTATAACCATTAGCACTACTAAACCTGTAGAAGCTATGGAACCAGTAGGACCACTAGAATCACAAGAACCAGTAAAACCACTGGACCCACTAGAACAGTTGAAACTATTAGAACCACTGATGTGGCTAGAAAAGCTAGAACTAGTAAGACTACTCGATTCACTGGATTCACTAGAACCACTAAAACCAATAGCTCCACTGGACTCACTAGATCCAGTAGAATCATATGACCCACTGGAACCACTAGAACCACAGGAACCACCAGGGCTATTAGAACCATTATCACCACTAGACCTACTAGAACCTATAAGAACAAATAGGATTATTAGAATCACAGGAACTCCTAGAACCAGTAGAATTGCAAGAAACAGTAGAACTATTAGCACCACTGGACCCAGTAGAATCTATAAGAACCAGTAAGACCACTAGAATTATTAGATCCACTAGAACAGGGGTTCTTAACCTTTTTGACCTCAGGGCCCAACTTTGCCACTACACAGGGGCCCGAACCTCCTAAATTATTCAGACGATAATAAAATGTATGTTTCTTAACCAAAGTGTGAATAAAATTTCATGTGCAAATTAAAATACAGCTTCACCACTTTAGTCATAATTTTTGCGCTTAAGAAACTTAAGACTTCTTCTGTTTGTTTGATATTGTCATTACTGCCACAAGTGGTGCAAAAGTGTATTACAGCTGAGGACCACTGCGGCCCCATACGGACAACAGCTGGTGGCCCATTAGGGGGCGCTCGCGGCCCAAAAAGAAACTGCACTAGAACCATGAGCTCCGCTAGAATCAGTGGAACCACCTGACCCGCTGGAACCAGTAGAACCATTAGCACCACTGGACCCACCGGAACCTATAAGAACCACTAGAATCACAGGAACCCTAGAACCAGTAGAATTACAAGAACCAGTAGAACCACAGGAAGGTGCTATTGTGGTCATGGAGGGAAACAATGTTTTCCGTGCAGTGCATATTTTACTCGCACACACACACACACACACACACACACACACACACACACACACACACACACACACACACACACACACACACACACACACTTATGATGTTTAATGGTTGTGTGTTGCATGACTGTCAAGAGACACCCTAACACACACACACACACACACACACACACACACACACACACACACACACACACACACACACACACACACACACACACACACACACACACATTTATAGTGGTGAGGGAATATTGTGGTCTTAAACTTTATTACTTTGCTTCACTCATTCACACTCTATTAGGGGGCCCGGGCGCTGTGAGGGGAGGTCGGTGTGTGTGTGCGTGTGTGTGTGTGTGTGTGTGTGTGTGTGTGTGTGTGTGTGTGTGTGTGTGTGTGTGTGTGTGTGTGTGTGCAGTGAAAGCAAAGTGGCGACGATGAGAAGACAAAGGAGCAGATGAAGAGCAGTCAAAGATGAGGTGAAAGCAGCATGAGATGGCCAGCATGCAGTGAGTGCTGTGCTGTTGTGTTGTCGAGGGGAAGGAGCGCGAGAGAAGATGTTCCTCTTCATGACGTGTGGAGCAAGAAGGAGGACATGATATGAAGTCTCCATGACCCACGTGTCACTTCCATTTGGTCTCACACCTCATTTTTATTCTGCTGTCGTCTCCTTTCTGTCTCTGAGCTCCACTTGGCCTCACACTAGCAGCCTCCTCATCTTCATCCTCCTTCTCATCCTCATCATCCTTCTCATCCTCATCATCCTCATCTTCATCCTCCTTCTGATCCTCATCATCCTTCTCATCCTCATCATCCTCATCTTCATCCTCCTTCTGATCTTCATCATCCTTCTCATCGTCCTCATCCTCATCATCTACATCCTCATCATCCTCATCTTCATCCTCCTCATCCTTATCCTCATCTTCATCCTCCTCATCCTCATCACCACCCTCCTCATCCTCATCATCTACATCCTCCTCATCCTCATTATCCTTCTCATCCTCATTCTCCTCACCCTCTTCATCTTCATCCTCCTCATCCTCATCATCCTTCTCATCTTCATCCTCATCTTCATCCTCCTCACTCTCCTTACCTTCCTCATCCTCTTCATCTTCCTCATCCTCCTCACCCTCCTCATCCTCCTCACTCTCTTCACCTTCGTCATTCTCTTCACCCTTTTCACCCTCCTCGCCTTCCTCATCCTCCTCATCCTCCTCATTGTCTTCGCTCTTCTCATCCTCCTCAGCCTCCTCATCCTCCTCACCTTCCTCATCCTCCTCATTGTCTTCGCTCTTCTCATCCTCCTCACCCTCCTCATCCTCCTCACCTTCCTCATCCTCCTCATCATCCTCACCCTCCTCGTCCTACTCACTCTCTTCACCTTCGTCATTCTTTTCACCTTCTCACCCTCCTCACCCTCCACACCCTCCTCAGCTTCCTCAGCTTCCTCACCCTCCTCATCCTCCTCACCCTCCACAACATCCTCACCTTCCTTACCCTCCTCATCCTCCTCACCCTTCTCATCCTCCACACCCTCCTCACACTCCTTATCATCCTCATCCTCGTCACCATCCTCACACTCCTTATCATCCTCATCCTCGTCACCATCCTCATCTTCATCATCCTCACTCTCCTTACCTTCCTCATCCTCTTCACCTTCCACATCCTCCTCATCCTCCTAATCCTCCTCACCCTCGTCATCCTCCTCACCCTTCTCATCCTCCACACCCTCCTCACCCTCCTCATCCTCCTCACCCTTCTCATCATCCACACCCTCCTCACACTCCTTATCATCCTCATCCTCGTCACCATCCTCATCTTCATCATCCTCACTCTCCTTACCTTCTTCATCCTCTTCACCTTCCACATCCTCCTCATCCTCCTAATCCTCCTCACCCTCATCATCCTCCTCACCCTTCTCATCCTCCACACCCTCCTCAACCTCCTCATCCTCCTCACCCTTCTCATCCTCCACACCCTCCTCACCCTCCTCATCCTCCTCACCCTTCTCATCATCCACACCCTCCTCATTGTCTTCACCCTTCTCATCCTCCTCACCTTCCTCACCCACCTCACCTTCCTCATCTTCCTCATCCTCCTCACCCTCCTCATTCTGCTCACCTTCTTCATCCTCCTCATTCTCCCCACCCTCCTCATCCTCCTCACTCTCTTCACCTTCGTCATTCTCCTCACATCCTCACCCTCCTCATCGTCCTCACTCTCTTCACCTTCATCATTCTCCTCACATCCTCACCCTCCTCATCCTCCTCACCTTCCTCATCCTCCTCGCCCTCCTCATCCTCCTCACCTTCTTCATCCTCCTCATCCTCCTCATCCTCCTCACTCTCTTCACCTTTGTCATTCTCCTCACCTCCTCACCCTCCTCACCCTCCTCACCCTCCTCGCCCTCCTCATCCTCCTCACCTTCTTCATCCTCCTCATCCTCCTCACCCTCCTCATCCTCCTCACCTTCCTCATCCTCCTCATCCTCCTCACCCTCCTCATCCTCCTCACCTTCTTCATCCTCCTCATCCTCCTCACCCTCCTCATCCTCCTCACTCTCTTCACCTTCGTCATCCTCCTCACCCTCCTCATACTCCTCACTCTCCTCACCTCCTCACCCTCCTCATCCTCCTCACCTTCTTCATCCTCCTCATCCTCTTCACCCTCCTCATCCTCCTCACTCTCTTCACCTTCGTCATTCTCCTCACCTCCTCACCCTCCTCATCCTCCTCTCCTTCCTCATCCTCCTTGCCCTCCTCATCCTCTTCACCTTCTTCATCCTCCTCATCCTCTTCACCCTCCTCATCCTCCTCACTCTCTTCACCTTCATAATTCTCCTCACCTCCTCACCCTCCTCATCCTCCTCACCTTCCTCATCCTCCTCGCCCTCCTCATTCTCCTCACCTTCTTCATCCTCCTCATCCTCCTCACCCTCCTCATCCTCCTCACTCTCTTCACCTTCGTCATTCCCCTCACCTGCTCACCCTCCTCATCCTCCTCACCTTCCTCATCCTCCTCGCCCTCCTCATCCCCCTCACCTTCTTCATCCTCCTCATCCTCCTCACTCTCTTCACCTTCGTCATCCTCCTCACCCTCCTCATACTCCTCACTCTCCTCACCTCCTCATCCTCCTCACCTTCTTCATCCTCCTCATCCTCTTCACCCTCCTCATCCTCCTCACTCTCTTCACCTTCGTCATTCTCCTCACCTCCTCACCCTCCTCATCCTCCTCTCCTTCCTCATCCTCCTTGCCCTCCTCATCCTCTTCACCTTCTTCATCCTCCTCATCCTCTTCACCCTCCTCATCCTCCTCACTCTCTTCACCTTCATAATTCTCCTCACCTCCTCACCCTCCTCATCCTCCTCACCTTCCTCATCCTCCTCGCCCTCCTCATTCTCCTCACCTTCTTCATCCTCCTCATCCTCCTCACCCTCCTCATCCTCCTCACTCTCTTCACCTTCGTCATTCCCCTCACCTGCTCACCCTCCTCATCCTCCTCACCTTCCTCATCCTCCTCGCCCTCCTCATCCCCCTCACCTTCTTCATCCTCCTCATCCTCCTCACCCTCCTCATCCTCCTCACTCTCTTCACCTTCGTCATTCTCCTCACCTCCTCACCCTCCTCATCCTCCTCTCCTTCCTCATCCTCCTCACCCTCCTCACCCTCCTCATCCTCCTCACCTTCTTCATCCTCCTCATCCTCCTCACCCTCCTCATCCTCCTCACTCTCTTCACCTTCGTCATTCTCCTCACCTCCTCACCCTCCTCATCCTCCTCTCCTTCCTCATCCTCCTCATCCTCCTCACCTTCTTCATCCTCCTCATCCTCCTCACCCTCCTCATCCTCCTCACTCTCTTCACCTTCGTCATTCTCCTCACCTTCTCACCCTTCTCACCCTCCACACCCTCCTCACCCTCCATCTCTCCCCCACCCACGACTCCCCCCCAGGTGCGATTCCCTCCTCCTCTGTCTTCTCTCGCCTCCTATTACTAAGTGACCTTGTTCCAGAAAGTGTTTCCTGTTCCTGCTGCGGTACACTTCCCTTCCAAGTCTGGGTGCCAAGTGGTCCCTGTCTCGGTTCCAGCGAGGCCAGCGAGGCCAGCGAGGCCAGCGAGGCGTTCCCCAGACCAGGCGAAAGAGATGTCGGAGCCTCCTGATTGGTCGTCTCACTCGCTCCTGCTGCTCCTGGCGGGGCCTGGTGATGACGACTCAGCAGATTAGCGTGGAATGATCGATCCCAGCCCACCGTCTGTCGGGAAAGATTTAGCGATTTCAGGAGCGATGGCGTTGGTGAATGATGTAGTGCGTACGGGATGGTCGGTGATCCGTGAAGACAGCGAGGCACGTGCTGGGAACATGTTTACTGCACTTGATTGCTCGTTAGCAGCCTCAGAACAACCCCCCCGCCGCCCACGCACTCCGCTTCCTTCTCACTCTTCCTTCATCCCGTCTTCGTCTTTTCTTCTTTTTTTTTTTTGGGTCCTCGGTCACCCCGGCAACGGACCCCATCCCACCCGCACCCCCGAGTGGATCTCATGCTGTTGTTCCAAAAGTTTCCAGCAGGGATGGAGGGGGAGGAAGAGGAGTGACAGATTGGTTCACAGGATGAAGCAGATGTCTATTTTCCATGAATACACACACACACACACACACACGCACACACACGCACACACACACACACACACACACACACACACACACACACCTGGTGACACGTGCACATCACGCTTATCCTTCCTCAAATAGACGTGTTATTTTTTTCACCAAGAGTGCAAATTTAACAAGCATATTTTTATGACTGTCAGCAGCTAATTAGCATATTTGTCATGTGACGCCTCCATCTTGCTTGGGTCTCCTCTCACCTTTTGGACATCAGCACCTCTTTATTACCCGCTACACACACACACGCTCACACACACACACACACACACACACACACACACACACACACACACACACACACACACACACACACACACACACACACACACACAGTAACACACACAGTTACACCTGCTGACACCTGCACCTCACACTTGCTTTTCCTTAAATAGACGTGGGTTTTTTTTCGCTAAGCGTGCTAATCTAACGAGCACGTTTTCAGCAGCTAATTAGCATGTTGGTGGCAGATCTCTTAAAAACTAAAGTAGCAGTAGAGTGGAAAAACGATTTGCCTCTGTACTGAGGTTATTATCTGATTTATGACACCAAAAGACTTCCAAAGTTAGCAAATAAATAGATATGATCAAAATAGTATCATTGCTGAGCCATTTTGAGAGATAATGAGGAAGCCAGTCATGTGTGACATAGAGGAGGAACCTTCGATCCCTTCACCATCAACAACAATGCTAAGCAAGCAGACTTTGTGAGAGCCTACAACGATTACTTTTGGGAAAAATTACCTCATATTTTTGAGCCCGAACATAAAGAGGATGAGCAATGAATTTTAGAAGCCGAGTCATGGATGCAGTTTTATTGTGACACTATAGCATTAGCAGTAGGGCTGTGAATCTTTGGGTGTCCCACGATTCGATTCAATATCGATTTTTTTTCCCGGATTCAAAAGGATTGTCTATTCATTCAATACATAGGATTTCAGCAGGATCTACCCCAGTCTGCTGACATGCAAGCAGAGTAGTAGATTTTTGTAAAAAGCTTTTATAATTGTAAAGGACAATGTTTTATCAACTGATTGCAATAATGTAAATTTGTTTTAACTATTAAATGAACCAAAAATATGACTTATTTTATCTTTGTGAAAATATTGGACACAGTGTGTTGTCAAGCTTATGAGATGCGATGCAAGTGTAAGCCACTGTCACACTATTGTTCTTTTTTATAAATGTCTAATGATAATGTCAATGAGGGATTTTTAATCACTGCTATGTTGAAATTGTAAATAATATTGATACTGTTGTTGATAATATTCATTTTTGTTTCACTACTTTTGGTTTGTTCTGTGTGGTGTTTGTGTCTCCTCTCAATTGCTCTGTTTATTGCAGTTCTGAGTGTTGCTGGGTCGGGTTTTGGAATTGGATTGCATTGTTATGGTATTGCTGTGTATTGTTATTAATTTAAAAAAAAAAAAAAAAAAAAAATGTTTTAATTAAAATAAATAAATACAAAAATACAAAAATCGATTTTTTAAAAATGAGAATCGATTCTGAATCGCACAACGTGAGAATCGAGATTTGAATTCGAATCGATTTTTTCCCACACCCCTAATTAGCAGCATTGCTAAGTGCTAAACATATACACTAACCATAATAAGCCATAATAAAACAAACACTTACTGTAATATTTCCACTCTCTCTGGGATGCCGACCGACGGGACGCTCACATAATTCCGTTTAGATGAAGAATCAATCACAATCCTCCCGAAGGGTTAAAAAAAAATGTTCCTTCAGAAATCGTCCTGTTGTGTCTTTTTCGCCATCTCGGGGGTGTGAAAGTGGGACAGCCTGTCAGTCCATGGTCACATTTGTCTACTAGCAGGTGGGAGATGCTAGAAGGTACTTTTAGCAAGTTTGAGATGAAGCAGCTCGGTTCAGTGTGTCAACAATCAATCAATCAATCAATCAATGTTTATTTATATAGCCCTAAATCACAAATGTCTCAAAGGGCTGCACGAGCCACAACGACATCCTCGGTACAGATCCCACATAAGGGCAAGGAAAAACTCACAACCCAGTGGGACGTCGATGCGAATGACTATGAGAAACCTTGGAGAGGACCGCATATGTGGGTGACCCCCCCTCCTCTAGGGGAGACCGAATGCAATGGACGTCGAGTGGGTCTGACATAATATTGTGAAAGTCCAGTCCATAGTGGATCTAACATAATAGTGAGAGTCCAGTCCATAGTGGATCTAACATAATATCAATCAAGGTTTATTTATATAGCCCTAAATCACAAGTGTCTCAAAGGGCTGCACAAGCCACAACGACATCCTCGGTACAAAGCCCACATACACCGTTGCCTTCCGGAAAAACAAACCCCAAGGACCAAGTCCTGACATTATGTTGCCAGCCAGACTAACTGAAAACAATGGACTTAAATACTACAGACATGATTGACAACAGGTGTGTGAGACCGAACGTGAAAACAGGTGCAACTAATCGGTCGTCATGGTGACAAAACAAGAGTGCACAAATAGTCCAAAAACAAAACCGAACATAACTAAAACAAAACATGATCACACAGACATGACAAAGAAAAACCTACAAAAAAAAAAAAAAAAAAATGGCGACCAGCTGTAACGTAGAGATCATAACTTATTAGTACATACTAGTGTTGTCCCGATATCAATATTTTAGTACCAAAATTATTTCTCTATTTTTCGGTACTTTTCGGTACTTTTCTAAATAAAGGGGACCACAAAAAAATGGCATTATTGGCTTTATTTTAACAAAAAATCTTAGGGTACACTAAAAATATGCTTCTTATTGTCCTTAAATAAAATAGTGAACATATAAGACAACTTGTGTTTTAGTAGTAAGTAAGCAAACAAAGGCTCATAATTAGTCTGCTGACACATGCAGTAACATATTGTGTCATTTTACATTCTTTTATTTTGTCAAAATTATTAAGGACAAATGGTAGAAAATGAATTATTAATCTACATGTTTATTTACTGTTAATATCTGCTTACTTTCTCTTTTAACATGTTCAATCTACAATTATGTTAAAATGTAATAATCACATATTCTTCTGTTGTTTGGATGCTTTACATTAGTTTTGGATGATATCACACATTTGGGTGCCAATCCGATACCAAGTCGTAACAGGATCATACTGTCAGGTTCAAACACTGATGACATCTATTAAACAAGACAAGAAGCAAAGAATCAAACAGAGGCAGACTTCAATTTTTCTCAATTGAAGAGAAACGTGTCGACCTGTAACCTCTCGAAAGATTGTACACCACCTCTTTTTATTTGGACTTTCCCTGTTTACATAACAACATCTGTTTCTAAAGGAATGGGGAGTATGTAAACAGTCATTGTTTTCTGTCACATTAAAACAAAAGAAAAAGATGCCTCTGGCTCGGGCTGGTCCTGGCTTCAGCCTTGGGCAGGTCTTCGATGACAATACATAACCCCCCTCCCGTCTCCTTCCATCGTACATAATGGAATTTTCCAAGCCTTTGCTTGGTGCAACAAAAACAGCCTCTTGTCTGTTCATTGGGAACTGAGAGAACAGAAAGTTTTTTGGATAATTTACATACAATTTTTCCGACACATACAATGGTCATATTCAAAGTGCTCATGTGTCCAGGGAGTTTTTAAACATAATATACATTTTAGTACCGAATATGATTCATTAGTATCGCGGTACTATACTAATACCGGTATACCGTACATCCCTAGTGCATACTGTATTTCCATTTTAGGTACCGCCCACTGAGTGTGACGTTATTCCCCACCTGCTAACCCCGCCCTTTGACCTTCCCATGACCCCATCTCAATCCCCTGCTGGCCCGCCCCTTAATAGGTGGAGCCTATTTGGACTATCAGCACCTCTTCATTACCTGTTGCAAACACACACATGCAACCAGATACGAGGACACGTCGAGTGTGTGTGTGTGTGTGTGTGTGTGTGTGTGTGTGTGTGTGTGTGTGCGTGTGTGCGCGTACGTGTGTGTGTGTGTGTGGTCGTATCACGTTCCCAACAGGCTCTGATTTACAGCCTGAGTGCACGTGCGCGTGCATGAGCTGTGATTGCGCTTGTTTGCAGCTGAATGTGTGGCAGCCTCGGTTAGCATCCTCCTGACGACACACACTGTCCTCCACAGCCAAGTAATCCAATTACACACACACACACACACACACACACACACACACACACACACACACACACACACTCACACACACACACTGATATCAGACACCACAGGATTGCTGTAGGTGGGGGCCAGGGGAAGGGAGGGGGTTTGCTAAATCCTAGAGAAATATTGCTGGGCTGCAAACAGGATGATACTGCTACACACGCACACACACACACACACACACACACACACACACACACACACACACACACACACACACACACACACACACACACACTGGTTATCATTTAGAATGGGGACCAAGTTTTTGATCATGACTTGTGGGGACCAGCCTTTCTACAGGTTGTGGAGGCATAAAAAAAAGGTGTAAAATGTCCACTGGCCAGTTAGCTCATACACGTCTTTAAAGCTCTGGATTGATGAAGTCATGTGCTCCACCTATTAAGGGGACCACATTTGAATAATTTTGCATAATTCACACAAATTTGTTCGTGACTACTGAGGACTGTTTAAAAAAAAAAGTAGGGATGTCCGATAATGGCTTTTTGCCGATATCTGATATTCCAATATTGTCCAACTCTTTAATTACTGATACCGATATCAACCGATACCGATACATATACAGTCGTGGAATTAACACATTATTATGCCTAATTTGGAAAGCCAGGTATGGTGAAGATAAGGTCCTTTTTAAAATAAAATAAAAAAATAAAATAAGATAAATAAATTAAAAACATTTTCTTGAATAAAAAAGAAAGTAAAACAATATAAAAACAGTTACATAGAAACTAGTAATTAATGAAAATGAGTAAAATGAAGTGTTAAAGGTTAGTACTATTAGTGGACCAGCAGCACGCACAATCATGTGTGCTTACGGACTGTATCCCTTGCAGACTGTATTGATATATATTGATATATAATGTAGGAACCACAATATTAATAACAGAAAGAAACAACCCTTTTGTGTGAATGAGTGTAAATGGGGGAGGGAGGTTTTTTGGGTTGGTGCACTAATTGTAAGTGTATCTTGGGTTTTTTATGTTGATTTAATAAAAAAAAAAAAAAAAAAAAAAAAAAAACGATACCGATAAAAAAAAACGATACCGATAATTTCCGATATTACATTTTAAAGCATTTATTTGTCACATAAAAAAAAGTTCCAATTAAATATGACATGATCCTCAGAATCATTTATAAAGGTTTCCCTTTAGGGCAGTGGTCCCCAACCACCGGAGCCGCGGCCCGGTACCGGTCCGTGGATCGATTGGTACCGGGTCGCACAAGAAATAATTTAAAAAAAACTTTTTAAAATTTTAAAATTTTTTTTAATTTTATTAAATCAGCATAAAAAACACAAGATACACTTACAATTAGTGCACCAACCCAAAAAAACTCCCTTTTTGTTATTTTATTTTTTTTATAAAGAAATACAATCATGTGTGCTTACGGACTGTATCCCTGCAGACTGTATTGATATATATTGATATATAATGTAGGAACCAGAA
Organism: Nerophis lumbriciformis; assembly: GCF_033978685.3. Classification (NCBI taxonomy): domain Eukaryota; kingdom Metazoa; phylum Chordata; class Actinopteri; order Syngnathiformes; family Syngnathidae; genus Nerophis; species Nerophis lumbriciformis. Next base: position 11,722,012 of record NC_084564.2, on the reverse strand, counting down.
TAATAATAACAGAAAGAAACAACCCTTTTGTGTGAATGAGTGTAAATGGGGGAGGGAGGTTTTTTGGGTTGGTGCACTAATTGTAAGTGTATCTTGGGTTTTTTATGTTGATTTAATAAAAAAAAACAACAACAAAAAAACCGATACCGATAAAAAAAAAACGATACTGATAATTTCCGATATTACATTTTAAAGCATTTATTTGTCACATAAAAAAAAGTTCCAATTAAATATGACATGATCCTCAGAATCATTTAAAAAGGTTTCCCTTTAGGGCAGTGGTCCCCAACCACCGGAGCAGCGGCCCGGTACCGGTCCGTGGATCGATTGGTACCGGGTCACACAAGAAATAATTATTTTTTATTTTTTTTAATTAATTTTTTAAATTTTTATTAAATCAACATAAAAAACACAAGATACACTTACAATTAGTGCACCAACCCCAAAAAATTCCCTCCCCCACTCATTCACACAAAAGGGTTGTTTCTTTCTGTTATTAATATTCTGGTTCCTACATTATATATAATACAGTCTGTAAGGGATACAGTCCGTAAGCACACATGATTGTATTTTTTTAATGAAAAAAAACAAAAACAATTTATTTTTTTATTTTTTTGTCCGTGGGACAAATTTTCAAGCGTTGACCGGTCCGCAGTTACAAAAAGGTTGGGGACCCAACCTTTTTATTTATTTATTTTTATAAAGAAATACAACCATGTGTGCTTACGGACTGTATCCCTGCAGACTGTATTGATATACATTGATATATAGTGTATATATTCTGTTTTTATGTAGATTTAATTAAAAAATATTTTTTATTTTTTATTTTATTTTTTTTTCTTGTGCGCTCTGTTTACACAGTCACCTTTAGGGGACCTCTGACGGTATGGGGACAAAAAAACTGGTCCTCTAAAGCATTTTTTAATTAAAAAAAAAAAATGCTTTAGAGGACCATTTTTTTTGTCCCCATACCGTCAGAGGTCCCCGAAAGGTGGAAACCTGCACTGGCTTCCTGTGCACTTAAGATGTGACTTTAAGGTTTTACTACTTACGTATAAAATACTACACGGTCTAGCTCCGTCCTATCTTGTCGATTGTATTGTACCATATGTCCCGGCAAGAAATTTGCGTTCAAAGAACTCCGGCTTATTAGTGATTCCCAGAGCCCAAAAAAGGTCTGCGGGCTATAGAGCGTTTTCTATTCGGGCTCCAGTACTATGGAATGCCCTCCCGGTAACAATTAGAGATGCTACCTCAGTAGAAGCATTTAAGTCCCATCTTAAAACTCATTTGTATACTCTAGCCTTTAAATAGCCCCTCTGTTAGACCAGTTGATCTGCCGTTTCTTTTCTTTTCTCCTCTGCTCCCCTATTCCTTGTGGAGGGGGTGGGGGGGAGCTCAGGTCCGGTGGCCATGGATGAAGTGCTGGCTGTCCAGAGTCGGGACCCGGGGTGGACCGCTCGCCTGTGCATCGGCTGGGAACATCTCTGCGCTGCTGCCCCGTCTCCGCTCGGGATGGTGTCCTGCTGACCCCACTATGGACTGGACTCTTACTATTATGTTGGATCCACTATGGACTGGACTCTCACAATATTATGTCAGACCCACTCGACATCCATTGCTTTCGGTCTCCCCTAGAGGGGGGGGGGGTTACCCACATATGCGGTCCTCTCCAAGGTTTCTCATAGTCATTCACATCGACGTCCCACTGGGGTGAGTTTTTCCTTGCCCTTATGTGGGCTTTGTACCGAGGATGTCGTTGTGGCTTGTGCAGCCCTTTGAGACACTTGTGATTTAGGGCTATATAAATAAACATTGATTGATTGATTGATTGAGAAGTCCCCGAAAGGTGACTGTGTAAACAGAGCGATGTCCCCATTAAGTAAGCATTGCCAGAACACACACACACACACACACACACACACACACACACACACACACACACACACACACACACACACACTTGGTGTGAGGTCGCCATGGCAGCCAAAAGTGGCCCTTGTTGAGTTTCA
>NC_084564.2:11560000-11715000 GCF_033978685.3 Nerophis lumbriciformis | reverse complement strand
GATGATGATGATGATGATGGTAATGATGATAATAAAGATGATGAAGAAGACAGTAATGTAGGATGAAGATGACAGTAATGGTGATGAAGATGATAGTGGTGATGGGGATGAGGATGGTGATGATGATGATGAGGATGATGATGATGATGATGATGATGATGATGATGATGATGATGGTAATAAAGAATGCGGATGAAGGTGGAGTTGATGATGACCATGGTGAGGATATGAATGAAGATGGGAATGATGAGGATGACAGTGTTAGATGATGATAATGAGGGTGATGATGAAGATAATGATCATGGTGATGATCTGGGTGAGAATGTGGCTGGAGTGATGAAGATAATGATGATGTGATAATAAAATGATGAGGATGATAAGGATGATGATGATGATGATGATGATGTTTACATGTTGATGAGGATGATGAGGATGATATAAGGATGCAGATAATAAGGATATGATAAGGATGAGGATGATGATGATGATAATATTATGATGAAGATGGTAAGGATATGATAAGGATGATGATGATGTTTATATGTTGATGATGATGATGATGATGATGATGATGATGATGATGATGATGATGATGATGATGATGATGACATGATAAGGATGAGTATGATGATGATAGTGGTGATGCGGATGAGAATGAGTATGATGATGATGATGATGATTATGATTATGATGATGATGATGACACGAAATTTCGTTGTACTTGTGCAATGACAATTGTGGAGGGTGCAGATATGTTTAAGAGTTCTTTCTTTTTACATAGCCATGTTTAGAGTATCTAGTACGTTTCCTTTGTTCCTTCTACCAGTTTCTTCAGACATTTTATATGCCTGGTTAGTGTCTTCACCTTTGGAATGTGAAATACAACACCCACTTTTCCCTTATCAGTGTTGCGAGGGGGAGAGATGGGGGTTTTCTTTGTGTGAAAAGAAGTTGGGTTTTCCCTTGGAATGCCAGATCAACTAGAGTAGCCGATATGAATGTATTGGTTAAGCTGATCTCCTGAAAATGTCAGTAAAACTTGAAAATATTCCAATTCTGTCTTGGTGGTCCTTCTTACTCAGCATATATGTCATCGAAAGAACTTGGGATTGACCAGTAACTTAGATTCCCTGGGAGGAAGAACTGGTCTGACGCAACACAATAAAGATCAAAATTTGAAATGAAATGGAAATTTCATAATGATACAGATGATAAGGATGTGGATAATGCTGCTGATTATGATACGGATGATGATGATGAGGATGTAGATGCGACACGGGTGATGAAGATGATAGTGTTAGATGGTTATGATGAGGATGAGGATGATAATGATGATGATGAGGATGTAGATGCGGCATGGGTGATGAAGATAATAGTGTGAGATGTTATGATGAGGATGATGTTGATGATGATGAAGATGACAATGAGGATGATGATGGCAAGAACGATGACGATGATGATGGCAAGAAGGATGGAGATGATGATGATAATGATAAAGAGCATTGGAGTGAAGGATGAAAGGAAATATAATATCATCAACAAATGTTTGTATCACGTGTCAAATAATCAATCAATCAATCAATGTTTATTTATATAGCCCTAAATCACAAGTGTCTCAAAGGGCTGCACAAGCCACAACGACATCCTCGGTACAGAGCCCACATAAGGGCAAGGAAAAACTCAACCCAGTGGGATGTCAATGAGAATGACAATGAGAAACGTGTGTGTGAGTGTGTCTGTGTACATCAAACTTTGTCTCCATGTAAAAGACACACACTTCAAAGCTCCGCCCCCGAAAGCGGCACACGTGTAATGTATGATTACACGCCACTGCCATGATGCCACTCCCCCCCCCCCAAACTGGAGGCTTCAGCTGCTGACATCAAAGTGTTGCCGTGTAATTATCATTATTTCATTTCAAGCTTTTTAAAGCTCCGAGCTCCTCCCCCTCCAGCAGGCGTGCCATCAGTGAACACGCCACACTAATAACACGCTGTCCACACACTCGCCTTGCATCGTGAACGTGTTCTCCTCCACGGCAGCGTTCTAACAATCCTCTCCGCGGGCCACGGCAGTGAGCACTCGCCAGCCGGCACAATGAATTCTGGGTAAATGTTGACTTAAGCAATACACAGCAGCGAGCAAACACACACACACACGCACACACACACACACACACACACACACACACACACACACACACACACACACACACACACACACACACACACACACACACACACACACACCACAATCTTCTGTAGCTTTTGTAGTGTGTGCGTGTAGTGTGTGTGTGTGTGTGTGTGTGTGTGTGTGCGTGCATGATAGAGCAGCAGCTGGCTGACTGAGACAAGAAGCAAACAAGATAAAGTCAAGGAACAAGCACATGCACACACACACACACACACACACACGCTAACACAAACCAACACACACACACGCACGCACACACGCTCATCTTGAACAAGGATAATGTCAGGGGGCGGGGCCGTGGTGGCCATTGATCTTTCAGCAGTAGGTGTCCATCATGATGCCTGATGTTGGTGACCAGTGCGGCCTCCAAATCTCCACAGAAGGAGTCTTGCCAAGCCAGGACGAGGACACATCAGGTCCTGGTCCAAGTCACGTTTGTTCAAGACACACGACGCTCCAGCATTGTCCATGTTTAAATACGCACCAGTTTGCCATGATTTTTCCCCAAACAAAGTCATTTACCTTATTTGAGTTTCGCACTTACAAGTAGGGTGTCTGACGTATCAGATATCAGTGTGATATCAGCACGTATCGGATGATATCAGTTTGCATATAAAATGTGCGATACAGGTAGTCCTGCAGCGTGTTTACATGTGTGTGATATCCATACTTGCCAACCTTGAGACCTTCGAATTCGGGAGATTGGGGACGGGGAGGGGGGTTGAGGTGTGGTGGGCGGGGTTTGGTGGTAGTGGGGGTGTATATTGTGTCGTAGGCAGATATTTACATATATCCGAATTCAAGTTGTACTTCTTTCATTTCTTAGTCATATTTGAAAACAGCTCGTGTTTTCCATTTCTTCTCTTGATGCTCTGTCAGCAAGTAAACTGTGTATGTTAACCTTGAGTTCTTTGGAATGTATTATGGCTAGGGAGACGTTGTGCTTGTATTATGGCTAAGGAGGGGGAAGGAAAAGAGGGGTTTTTGGCGTTGGGAGGACAGACCATTTTGGGAGGCGCAATAGAATGTTCTAGGGTTAGACTGGTCTCAAAATGTATATTGGCAAAGCTTTGAAAATATACAACAAAATACTTATTCTGTCTCTGGTGGTTTTTCAACTCAGCTTGAAGTGTCATAAAGAGCTTGGGAGCGAATTGTGACTTGAATTCCCTGGGAGGAACAACTGGTCCAAAACGCAACAATGTCCCATCTGGGGTACCAGAAGGGGGAGGAGGTGAGGGTGGATTCAGACTTTTGGATTCAGACTTTTGGATTCAGACTCGGTACAACAATTGTAGCCCGTCAAGAGTTAGGGATGCAAGGGATTCTGGGTTTATGTTGTGTTACGGTGCGGATGTTCTCCCGAAATGTGTTTGTTATTCTTGTTTGGTGTGGGTTCACAGTGTGGCGCTTATTTGTAACAGTGTTAAAGTTGTTTATACGGCCACCCTCAGTGTGACCTGTATGGCTGTTGATCAAGTATGTCTTGCAGTCACTTTTGTGTGTATGCAGAAGCCGCATACAACATGTGACTGGGCCGGCGTTGACTCTTTTTAGGGACCGAGTCCCTTTGGGACAGAGGACCCTATTGTATTTCTAGCGTTTTATTATTATACCGCCGCCTCTTTGAGCTGTAATTTGACCCCCTTAACATGCTTCAAAAACTCACCAAATTAGACACACACATCAGGACCGGCGAAAATTGCGATCTAATCAAAAAACCAAACCCCAAAACTCAAAATTGCGCTCTAGCGCCCCCTAGGAAGAAAACACAGACAAAACTGCCTGTAACTCCCAGTAGGAATGACGTAGAGACATGAAACAGAAACCTCTATGTAGGTCTCTGACCACCCCCAGCAAAAATCAACAGGCAGTTTGCAATTCCCCCTTCAAAACAAAAGTTGAGTAAAAACAGTCACCTTTTTTCAAACATGATCTCCTCTGAGTGCGTTTGTCGTGTCGGCTTCAAATTAGCATAGGAGAGAGATTGAACCCTTCTGATTAAAAGTTGATGAAAGAGTTTTAATTACTGCTCCGGTTTGGATTTTATGAGCCCTCAAAGTGGGTCCCGTCCATCGCTGCTTTAATTCTATTTATCTTTTTGCCTTGTTTATGGACTGTTCTACTAGTCACTGAGCTACACCTTTTGTTAGCATTTTTCCCTGGCTTTTTGCCACAGCTTGTGTTAGCATTTTCCCTAACTTTTTGCTCCACCTTTTGTTAGCATTTTCCCCTAACTTTTTGCTACACCATTTGTTAGCATTTTTCCCTAGTTTGTTTGCTAAACCTTTTCTTGGCATTTTCCTAGCTTGTTTGCGACATATTTTGTTAGCATTTCCCCCTAACTTTTTGCTACACCTTTTGTTAGCATGTGTTGCCCTAGCCTTTTGCTATACCTTGTGTTAGCATTTTCGTCTAACTTTTTGCTACACCTTTTGTTAGCATTTTCGTCTAACTTTTTGCTACACCTTTTGTTAGCATTTTCCTCTAACATTTTGCTACACCTTTTGTTAGCATTTTCCCCTAACTTTTTGCTACACCTTTTGTTAGCATTTTTCCGTAGTTTGTTTGCTAAACCTTTTCTTGGCATTTTTCCCTAGCTTGTTTGCTACATATTTTGTTAGCATTTTCCCCTAACTTTTTGGTAAAACCCTTTGTTAGCATTTTTTGCCCTAGCCTTTTGCTACACCTTGTGTTAGCATTTCCCCTGACTTTTTGCTACATCTTGTGTTAGCAATTCCCCCTAACTTTTTACTACACCTTTGGTTAGCATTTTTACCCCTAGCCTTTTGCTACACCTTTTGTTAGCATGTTCCCTAACGTTTTGACACACCTTGTGTTAGCATTTCTCCCTGGCTTTTTGCTACATCTTGTGTTAGCATTTTCCCAAATTTTTTGCTACACTTTTGATTTTTTTTAAAGCATTTTTCTCTAACTTTTTGCTACACCTTTTAGCATTTTTCCCTAACCTTTTGCTACACCTTTTGTTAGCATTTCCCCTGACTTTTTGCTACATCTTGTGTTAGCATTTCCCCCTAACTTTTTACTACACCTTTTGTTAGCATTTTTACCCCTAGCCTTTTGCTACACCTTTTGTTAGCATGTTCCCTAACTTTTTCAGACACCTTGTGTTAGTATTTTTCCCTGGCTTTTTGCTACATTTTGTGTTAGCATTTTTACCCCTAGCCTTTTGCTACACCTTTTGCTAGCATGTTCCCTAACTTTTTCAGACACCTTGTGTTAGTATTTTTCCCTGGCTTTTTTCTACATTTTGTGTTAGCATTTTTCCCTAACTTTTTGCTACACTTTTTTTTAAAATTTCTTTAGCATTTTTCTCTAACTTTTTGCTACACCTTTTGTTAGCATTTTTCCTTAACCTTTTGCTACACCTTTTGTTAGCATTTCCCCTGACTTTTTGCTACACCTTTTGTTAGCATTTTTACCCCTAGCCTTTTGCTACACCTTTTGTTAGCATGTTCCCTAACTTTTTCAGACACCTTGTGTTAGTATTTTTCCCTGGCTTTTTGCTACATTTTGTGTTAGCATTTTTACCCCTAGCCTTTTGCTACATCTTTTGTTAGCATGTTCCCTAACTTTTTCAGACACTTTGTGTTAGCATTTTTCCCTGGCTTTTTGCACATTTTGTGTTAGCATTTTTCCCTAACTTTTTGTTACACTTTTTTTTTTATTTTTTTTTTTAGCATTTTTGTCTAACTTTTTGCTACACCTTTGTTAGCATTTTTCCCTAATTTTTTGCTACACCTTTTGTTAGCATTTCCTCTGAGTTTTTGCTACACCTTTTGTTAGCATTTTTACCCCTAGCCTTTTGCTACACCTTTTGTTAGCATGTTCCCTAACTTTTTCATACACCTTGTGTTAGAGCATTTTTCCCTGGCTTTTTGCTACATCTTGTGTTAGCATTTTTCCCTAACTTTTTGCTACACTTTTTTTTTTAAATTTCTTTAGCATTTTTCTCTAACTTTTTGCTACACCTTTTGTTAGCATTTTTCCCTAACCTTTTGCTACACCTTTTGTTAGCATTTCCCCTGACTTTTTGCTACACCTTTTGTTAGCATTTTTACCCCTAGCCTTTTGCTACACCTTTTGTTAGCATGTTCCCTAACTTTTTCAGACACCTTGTGTTAGTATTTTTCCCTGGCTTTTTGCTACATTTTGTGTTAGCATTTTTACCCCTAGCCTTTTGCTACATCTTTTGTTAGCATGTTCCCTAACTTTTTCAGACACCTTGTGTTAGCATTTTTCCCTGGCTTTTTGCACATTTTGTGTTAGCATTTTTCCCTAACTTTTTGTTACACTTTTTTTTAAATTTTTTTTTTAGCATTTTTGTCTAACTTTTTGCTACACCTTTGTTAGCATTTTTCCCTAACCTTTTGCTACACCTTTTGTTAGCATTTCCTCCGAGTTTTTGCTACACCTTTTGTTAGCATTTTTACCCCTAGCCTTTTGCTACACCTTTTGTTAGCATGTTCCATTACTTTTTCATACACCTTGTGTTAGAGCATTTTCCCCTGGCTTTTTGCTACATCTTGTGTTAGCATTTTTCCCTAACTTTTTGCTACACTTTTTTTTTTCCAACATTTTTCTTTAACTTTTTGCTACACCTTTTGTTAGCATGTTCCCTAACTTTTTGATTCACCTTTTATTAGCATTTTCCCTGTATTTTTGCTACATCTTGTGTTAGCATTTTCCCCTAGCTTGTTTACTACACATTTTGTAAGCATTTTTCCCCCTAGCCTTTTGCGACACCTTTTTTGTTAGGACTCTTACCTACTCTTTTTGTGGATACACTGACTTTTTGGATCTTATGCAAGACTTTTGTGTTTTGCAAAAACCTCTGCCTCGCATCTTGGGTTCAGCTGCACTGCTGCCTGTGACAATTGGCTCTTGTGCATCCCCGGCGTCCACGATCCCAAGCAACAGTTATTTATTCCCTCTAGCGTGTCTTGTGTCTGTCCTGAGGCCTCCTCCAGGGTTGGACATGTCTGCAACAACGATGGAATAATACACAACCGCAACACGTAACCCCGAAATAACGATCTCACACACACACACACCCTTTTGCACTTCCTCCGGTGTCCGGTTTACAGCGCTTTAGATTTAAGGGTTTCATCTTCTGTCTGGGTGTGTGTGTGTGTGTGTGTGTGTGTGTGTGTGTGTGTGTGTGTGTGTGTGTGTGTGTGTGTGTGTGGGGTCACCTTTAAGATAGCAATTTAACAGCTGAGCAACACACAGACCCACACACACACACACTACACGTCTTGATACACACTAGGGAGCTCGGACAGCGTCACAGTTAGATGACCTGATAGAAAGAGACGGCTTTACTCTGTGCGTGCGTGTGCGTGTGTGTGTGTCTGTATGTGTGTGTGCGCGTGTGTGTGTGTGTGTGCAGAGAATTAGAGCCGTCACCAGTCTGATAACAATGTGAAGTCCACAAAGTGTTCCTAACACACACACTATAGTGACAGGAAAGGTGACTTTTGACGGGGAATGTTCCAGAAGGAGAGAAAGGACGGAAAACATGAACAAAATGTTTCAGCGATGAAGACTATGATCGTTATCCTCCTCCTCATCGTCATGAGTGAACCAGGTGATTGACAGCTGTCGCGATGCAAAGACAGTCGACATCTTTAATCGATATTTACAACTTTGACTGATGATCATTTTTTTTCCACATAGAATACGACAAAGTGAGACATTGTGTGTGTGTGTGTGTGTGTGTGTGTGTGTGTGTGTGTGTGTGTGTGTGTGTGTGTGTCTGCGTGACATATAGAAAAAGCCACAATTGCTTTCACCACAACAAATGTGGTTGACTTCATCTTTTTCTTCCTGCTTTTTTACAGCAGCGACACAGGAACATTGTAACACACGTGTACACACACACACACACACACACACACACACACACACACACACACACACACACACACACACACACACACACACACACACACACTCGCCCGTCAAGGTAAAGTGAGGGTCAAAAGCAGGTGTGTGTTTTTGTGGCTATGAAAGGGTCACAGGTCGATGATGGAGGATCTGAGAGATGCGGGAAGAGGAAGGTGAGAGCACCACTTCCTGTTTTTTCTACCACCTGTTTATTTGTGTGTGTGTGTGTGTGTGTGTGTGTGTGTGTGTGTGTGTGTGTGTGTGTGTGTGTGTGTGTGTGTGTGTGTGTGTGTGTGCGTGCGTGCGTGTTGACGACATCAAAGGCCGAGCATCCCCAGGTGACACTGTGTCAAAAGTGTGTCCTCTTCTCCAAGGGAGGCATCAAAAGCTCAAAACTCCCACTGCACTTGAAGTACACGCACACACAGAGTCGAAGTCTTGATGTGTGTGGCTATGAAAGGGTCAAAGGTGAATAATGGAGGATCAGAGAGATGCGGGAAGAGGAAGGTGATGGAACCACTTCCGTTTTTTTTTCTTCCCACCTGCTGGCTGGGAAGGCGTGTGTGTGTGTGTGTGTGTGTGTGTGTGTGTGTGTGTGTGTGTGTGTGTGTGTGTGTGTGTGTGTGTTGACAACATCTAAGGCCTAGCACCCCTGGATAACATTATGCCTAAAGTGTGTAGTCTTCTACAATGGAGGCATCAATAGCTCAAAACTCCTACTGCACTCAAAGTATACACACACACACACACACACACACACCCGCACTGTCATCATACAACAGCTTGATGGCGTTGTCCTTGGCCCGCATCGTGTCGCCATGACAACCAGGATGTAAAGTACACAATAGAAAATAGAACATTTTATTTTCAGCAGAAAAGATCTGTGTTACCACGGCAGCCACATGGACACTTAACAAGCACTCTACTGTGTGTGTGTGTGTGTGTGTGTGTGTGTGTGTGTGTGTGTGTGTGTGTGTGTGTGTGTGTGTGTGTGTGTGTGTGTGTGTGTGTGTGTGTGTGTAAAGATACCAGGTGACATTTAGGAGGAAACTTGGCAACAAGACTCATTCCTCATCTGGCCCTTCCAACTTGCCTCTGAGGGCGGCTAATGGCTCACTGAGGTCCACACACACACACACACACACACACACACACACACACACACACACGCACACACACACACACACACACACACACACACACACACACGCGCGCGCACACACACACACACAAGCACACAAGCGTATTAGTGGTCAAAGGACAGGGTTTGTAGCGATAGCAAATGGCTCACCTGCCACACCTTGGCACCAGCGCTAACGATGCGCCAGGGAGCCGTGGTCCTTCTGACACTCAGAAGCAGAACCTGCACACTTTCTTGTGTGGACTAGGACTACTTCAACTGGCATGTGGAGTGTCGCTTTCATATGAGGGGCCGCTAGGGACATTATTCAGAATTACCTCTTACATACACTACTGAAATGCTCTCACATAAACAACTGAAATGTTTTTCTCTCACACATACTACTGAAACATTCTTATACACACTACTGAAACACTCTTATACACACTACTGAAATGCTCTCACATAAACAACTGAAATGTTTTTCTCTCACATACACTACTGAAACACTATTATACATGTGGTGACATTAGATGACATGAAGTGACATGAGAAGACATGTGGTGACATGAGGGGACATGAAGTGACATGAGAAGACATGTGGTGACATGAGGGGACATGAAGTGACATGTGGTGACATGAGGTGACATGAAGTGACATGAGGGGACATGTGGGGACATGTGGTGACATGAAGTGACATGTGGTGACATGAGGTGACATGAAGTGACATGAAGGGACATGTGGTGACATGTGGTGACATGTCGTGACATGAAGTGACATGTGGTGACATGTGGTGACATGAAGTGACATGTGGTGACATGAGGGGACATGTGGTGACATGTGGTGACATGTGGTGACATGAAGTGACATGTGGTGACATGTGGTGACATGTGGTGACATGAAGTGACATGTGGTGACATGAGGTGACATGAAGTGACATGAGGGGACATGTGGTGACATGAGGGGACATGTGGTGACATGAGGAGACATGAGGAGACATGTGGTGACATGAGGGGACATGTGGTGACATGAGGGGACATGTGGTGACATGTGGAGACATGTGGTCACATGTGGTGACATGAGGGGACATGTGGTGACATGAGGGGACACGTGGTGACATGTGGGGACATGTGGGGACAAGAGGGGACATGTGGTGACATGAGGGGACATGTTGTGACATGAGGGGACATGTGGTGACATGTGGGGACATGTGGGGACAAGAGGGGACATGTGGTGACATGAGGTGACATGAAGTGACATGTGGTGACATGAGGGGACATGTTGTGACATGAGGGGACATGTGGTGACATGTGGGGACATGTGGGGACAAGAGGGGACATGTGGTGACATGAGGTGACATGAAGTGACATGAAGTGACATGTGGTGACATGAGGTGACATGAAGTGACATGAGGGGACATGTGGTGACATGTGGTGACATGAGGTGACATGAAGTGACATGAGGGGACATGTGGTGACATGTGGTGACATGAGGGGACAAGAGGGGACATGTGGTGACATGAGGTGACATGAAGTGACATGAGGGGACATGTGGTAACATGTGGGGACATGTGGTGACATGAAGTGACATGTGGTGACATGAGGTGACATGAAGTGACATGAGGGGACATGTGGTGACATGTGGTGACATGAGGTGACATGAAGTGACATGAGGGGACATGTGGTGACATGTGGTGACATGAGGGGACATGAGGGGACATGTTGTGACATGAGGGGACATGTGGGGACATGTGGGGACATGAGGGGACATGTGGTGACATGAGGGGACATGTGGTGACATGTGGTGACATGTGGTGACATGAGGGGACATGTGGAGACATGAGGGGACATGTGGTGACAAGAGGGGACATGTGGTGACATGAGGGGACATGTGGAGACATGAGGGGACATGTGGAGACATGTGGTGACATGTGGTGACATGAGGGGACATGTGGAGACATGTGGTCACATGTGGTGACATGAGGGGACATGTGGTGACATGTGGGGACATGTGGTGACATGAGGCGACATGTTGTGATATGAGGGGACATGTGGTGACATGTGGTGACATGAGGGGACATGTGGTGACAAGAGGGGACATGTGGGGCATGTGGTGACATGTGGGGACATGTAGTGACATGAGGGGACATGTGGGGACAAGAGGGGACATGTGGTGACATGAGTGGACATGTGGTGACATGAGGGGACATGTTGTGACATGAGGGGACATGTGGGGACATGTGGGGACATGAGGGGACATGTGGTGACATGTGGTGACATGTGGAGACATGTGGTGACATGTGGGGACATGTGGGGACAAGAGGGGACATGTGGTGACATGTGGGGACATGTGGAGACATGAGGGGACATGTGGTGACATGAGGGGACATGTGGTGACAAGAGGGGACATGTGGAGACATGAGGGGACATGTGGTGACAAGAGGGGACATGTGGTGACATGAGGGGACATGTGGTGACAAGAGCGGACATGTGGTGACATGAGGGGACATGTGGAGACATGAGGGGACATGTGGTGACATGAGGGGACATGTGGAGACATGAGGGGACATGTGGTGACAAGAGGGAACATGTGGTGACATGAGGGGACATGTGGAGACATGAGGGAACATGTGGTGACAAGAGGGGACATGTGGTGACATGTGGTAACATGTGGAGACAAGGAAAGGACTGAGTGTTGACAGGAAACAACATGGAGGCTGACAGGAAGTGTCATCAAACAGCAATTAGCGAGGAGGAGAAGATCAGTCTCGATTATCTGCAGGCTTTAAAGACGGGGGAGGGGCGCAGACGGAGAAGATTGATTTCAAAGCTCCGCCAACAAACGGGCCTTGAAATAAAAGACGAACTCATCAATATTCCGAAGGAAAAAGCATCCAGGCAGCTGGCGTCCTTTTGAGCGCCGCTCGCGCCGCTCTGAAGTGGATCTTTGAATCGATCACGTGGCCAACATGGCGGCAGGCCCGCTTCAGCGCTTCTTCAGTCACGGTCTCCCGTCACGACCGCCGCTCAAATATTTACTCCAGTTGCTTCCAAAGTGCTCCTGCAAGGAACTTCTTCTCGCTGCTGCCGGGATGTGACATCCTTCCAGAGACACATTTACACCTGTGCTGGCTACCTCATAAAGAGCACGCACAATTTTATATATTTATTTTTTTGTCATAAAAAAATATAATCATGTGTGCTTATGGACTGTATTCCTGCAGACTGTATTGATATATATTGATATATAATGTAGGAACTACAATATTAATAACAGAAAGAAACAACCCTTTTGTGTGAATGAGTGTAAATGGGGGAGGGAGGTTTTTTGGGTTGCGGCACTTATTGTAAGTGTATCTTGTGTTTTTAATGTTGATTTAAAAATTAAAAAAATAAAATAAAATAAAATAAAATAAAAAATAAAAAATAAAAAATAAAAAATAAAAAAAATAAAATAAAAAATGAAAAATTGAAAAATTAAAATTTCTTTTTTTTCCTTTTTTTTCTTTTCTTGTGCGGCCCGGTACCAATCGATCCACGGACCGGTACCGGGTCGCGGCCCGGTGGTTGGGGACCACTGCCTTAGAGCGTCGGTTGGAACTGTAACTAAGTGTACAGCCCAATACGTCTCTCCTCATTGAGCTAAATTGAACTCTGTCTCTGCATGATTCCTTGCTTCTTGTCTGTTTAATAGATGTCATCAGTGTTTGAACCTGACAGTGTTTAACACGTTGAATAGCGTGTTTAGCAATTTGAATAGCGTGTTTAGCATCTTGAATAGCATTTTGGATAGCGTGTTGAATAGTGCGTTGGATAGCGTGGTGAATACCGTGTTAGTTATCATGTTTAGCACCTTGAATAACATTTTGGATAGCATGTTGAATAGCATGCTAAGAATGTTGAATAGTGTGTTGAATAGTATGTTGGCTAGCATGATTTAGCATGTTGAGTAGCATATTTAGCATGTTGATTAGCATTTTTAGCGTGTTGCATAGCATGCTAAGAATGTTGAATAATGTGTTGACTAGCATGTTGATTAGCGTTTTGAGCGTGTTGAATAGCATGCTAAGAATGTTGAATAATGTGTTGACAAGCATGTTGAAAAGTATGTGGGCTAGCTTGTTTAGCATGTTGAATAGCGTTTTTAGCATGTTAAATGGCATCTTTAGCATGTTGACTAGCATGCTAAGAATGTTGAATAATGTGTTGAATAGCATGTTGAAAAGTATGTTGAAAAGTATGTTGGCTAGCATGGTTTAACATGTTGAATCGCGTGCTTAGCATCTTGAACAGCATTTTGGATAGCGTGTTGAATAGTACGTTGGATAGCGTGGTGAATAGCGTGTTAGTTATCATGTATAACATCTTGAATAACATTTTAGATAGCATGTTGAATAGCATGCTAAGAATGTTGAATAGAGTGTTGAATAGTATGTTGGCTAGCATGATTTAGCATGTTGAGTAGCATATTTAGCATGTTGAATAGCGTTTTTATCGTGTTGAATAGCATGCTAAGAATGTTGAATAATGTGTTGACTAGCATGTAGAGTAGCGTTTTTAGCGTGTTGACTAGCATGCTAAGAATGTTGAATAATGTGTTGGCTAGCATGTTGATTAGCGTTTTTAGAGTGTTGAAAAGCATGCTAAGAATGTTGAATAATGTGTTGACTAGCATGTTGAAAAGTATATGGGCTAGCTTGTTTAGCATGTTGAATGGTGTTTTCAGCATGTTAAATGGCATCTTTAGCATGTTGACTAGCGTGCTAAGAATGTTGAATAATGTGTTGAATAGCATGTTGAAAAAGTATGTTGAAAAGTATGTTGGCTAGCATGGTTTAACATGTTGAATAGCGTGTTTAGCAATTTGAATAGCGTGTTTAGCATCTTGAATAGCATTTTGGATAGCGTGTTGAATAGTGCGTTGGATAGCGTGGTGAATACCGTGTTAGTTATCATGTTTAGCACCTTGAATAACATTTTGGATAGCATGTTGAATAGCATGCTAAGAATGTTGAATAGAGTGTTGAATAGTATGTTGGCTAGCATGATTTAGCATGTTGAGTAGCATATTTAGCATGTTGATTAGCATTTTTAGCGTGTTGAATAGCATGTTAAGAATGTTGAATAATGTGTTGACTAGCATGTTAAGAATGTTGAATAATGTGTTGACTAGCATGTTGAATAGCGTTTTTAGTGTGTTGAATAGCATGCTAAGAATGTTGAATAATGTGTTGGCTAGCATGTTGAAAAGTATGCGGGCTAGCTTGTTTAGCATGTTGAATAGCGTTTTTAGCATGTTAAATGGCATCTTTAGCATGTTGACTAGCGTGCTAAGAATGTTGAATAATGTGTTGAATAGCATGTTGAAAAGTATGTTTGCTAGCATGGTTTAACATGTTGAATAGCGTGATTAGCAATTTGAATAGCGTGTTTAGCATCTTCAATAGCATTTTGGATAGCGTGTTGAATAGTGCGTTGGATAGCGTGGTGAATACCGTGTTAGTTATCATGTTTAGCATCTTGAATAACATTTTGGATAGCATGTTGAATAGCATGCTAAGAATGTTGAATAGTGTGTTGAATAGTATGTTGGCTAGCATGATTTAGCATGTTGAGTAGCATATTTAGCATGTTGAATAGCACTTTTAGCGTGTTGCACAGCATGCTAAGAATGTTGAATAATGTGTTGACTAGCATGTTGAATAGCGTTTTTAGTGTGTTGAATAGCATGCTAAGAATGTTGAATAATGTGTTGGCTAGCATGTTGAAAAGTATGTGGGCTAGCTTGAATAGCCTTTGTCAGGTTCAAACACTGATGACATATATTAAACAAGACAAGAGGCAAAGAATTAAACAGAGACAGAATTCAATTTGGACTCAATCGAGGAGACACGCCTGGACACACTGTACCCTTGTACAGTATCTTTTGGACCCTCCCCGACCACATGGCCACCTTTGTTTCCAAAGGACAAAGGTCGCAAAAAGTTCACAGACAAGGTCGTAAACAATTCACAGGAAAGGTCAGTTCAAAAAGAGTTTGTAAAATAGTTCAAAGAGAGTTCCATAAAATAGTTCAAAAGGAGTTTGTCAAATACTTCAAAAAGAGTTCGTCTGGAAATTGGGCAGATCCTGTCATCTCTCCGCTTTGAAGTCCTTGGGCCAGAACAACATCCTTCTGTTAATTACCATACATGAGAGAAAACAGAAAACCTTTCATGTGGCTCTCCCCCTTACACAGTGGAGTTCTACGAGCCTTACTCTTGGTAGGCCTCAAAGACAGCCCCTGTCCTTTTGCCTGGAACTCATTTCAACACAAAGTTTTTTGTCATAACTTACAAACCCCGTTTCCATATGAGTTGGGAAATTGTGTTAGATGTAAATATAAACGGAATACAATGATTTGCAAATCATTTTCAACCCATATTCAGTTGAATATGCTACAAAGACAACATATTTGATGTTCAAACTGATAAACTGGATTTTGTTTTGCAAATATTCATTAACTTTAGAATTTGATGCCAGCAACACGTGACAAAGAAGTTGGGAAAGGTGGCAATAAATACTGATAAAGTTGAGGAATGCTCATCAAACACTTATTTGGAACATCCCACAGGTGTGCAGGCAAATTGGGAACAGGTGGGTGCCATGATTGGGTATAAAAACAGCTTCCCAAAAAATGCTCAGTCTTTCACAAGAAAGGATGGGGCGAGGTACACCCCTTTGTCCACAACTGCGTGAGCAAATAGTCAAACAGTTTAAGAACAACGTTTCTCAAAGTGTAATTGCAAGAAATTCAGGGATTTCAACATCTACGGTCCATAATATCATCAAAAGGTTCAGAGAATCTGGAGAAATCACTCCACGTAAGCGGCATGGCCGGAAACCAACATTGAATGGTCGTGACCTTCGATCCCTCAGACGGCACTGTATCAAAAACCGACGTCAATCTCTAAAGGATATCACCACATGGGCTCAGGAACACTTCAGAAAACCACTTTCACTAAATACAGTTGGTCGCTACATCTGTAAGTGCAAGTTAAAGCTCTACTATGCAAAGCGAAAGCCATTTATCAACAACACCCAGAAACGCCCCCGGCTTCTCTGGGCCCGAGATCATCTAAGATGGACTCATGCAAAGTGGATAAGTGTTCCACATTTCAAATTGTTTTTGGAAATATTCGACATCATGTCATCCGGAACAAAGGGGAAGCGAAACATCCAGACTGTTATCGATGCAAAGTGGAAAAGCCAGCATCTGTGATGGTATGGGGGTGTATTAGTCCCCAAGACATGGGTAACTTACACATCTGTGAAGGCACCATTAATGCTGGAAGGTACATACAGGTTTTGGAACAACATATGCTGCCATCTAAGCGCCGTCTTTTTCATGGACGCCCCTGCTTATTTCAGCAAGACAATGCCAATCCACATTCAGCACGTGTTACAACAGCGTGGCTTCGTAAAAAAAAGAGTGCGGGTACTTTCCTGGGCCGCCTGCAGTCCAGACCTGTCTCCCATCGAAAATGTGTAGCGCATTATGAAGCGTAAAATACGACAGCGGAGACCCCCGGACTGTTGAACGACTGAAGCGCTACATGAAACAAGAATGGGAAAGAATTCCACTTTCAAAGCTTCAACAATTAGTTTCCTCAGTTCCCAATTGTTTATTGAGTCTTGTTAAAAGAAAATGAAATGTAACACAATGGTGAACATGCCCTTTCCCAACTACTTTGGCATGTGTTGCAGCCATGAAATTCTAAGTTAATTATTATTTGCAAAAAAAAAATAAAATTTATGAGTTTGAACATCAAATATGTTGTCTTTGTAGTGCATTCAACTGAATATGTGTTGAAAATAATTTTCAAATCATTGTATTCCGTTTATATTTACATCTAACACAATTTCCCAACTCATATGGAAACGGGGTTTGTACAAACAATTATTCTAACAGCTTTTTTAGCATGCTAAATGGCATCTTTAGCATGTTGACTAGCATGCTAAGAATGTTGACTAATGTGTTGAATAGCATGTTGAAAAGTATGTTGAATAGCGTGTTTAGCATGTTGAATAGCGTGTTTAGCATGTTGAATAGCGTGTTTAGCATGTTGAATAGCGTGTTTAGCATGTTGACTAATGTGTTGAATAGCATGTTGAAAAGTATGTTGGCTAGCATGGTTTAGCATGTTGAATAGCGTGTTTAGCATGTTGAATAGCGTGTTTAGCATGTTGACTAATGTGTTGAATAGCATGTTGAAAAGTATGTTGGCTAGCATGGTTTAGCATGTTGAATAGCGTGTTTAGCATGTTGAATAGCGTGTTTAGCATGTTGACTAATGTGTTGAATAGCATGTTGAAAAGTATGTTGGCTAGCATGGTTTAGCATGTTGAATAGCGTGTTTAGCATGTTGAATAGCGTGTTTAGCATGTTGACTAATGTGTTGACTGGCATGTTGAAAAGTATGTTGGCTAGCATGGTTTAGCATGTTGAATAGCGTGTTTAGCATGTTGAATAGCGTGTTTAGCATGTTGACTAATGTGTTGAATGGCATGTTGAAAAGTATGTTGGCTAGCATGGTTTAGCATGTTGAATAGCGTGTTTGGCATGTTGAATAGCGTGTTTAGCATGTTGACTAATGTGTTGAATAGCATGTTGAAAAGTATGTTGGCTAGCATGGTTTAGCATGTTGAATAGCGTGTTTAGCATGTTGACTAATGTGTTGACTGGCATGTTGAAAAGTATGTTGGCTAGCATGGTTTAGCATGTTGAATAGCGTGTTTAGCATGTTGAATAGCGTGTTTAGCATGTTGACTAATGTGTTGAATAGCATGTTGAAAAGTATGTTGGCTAGCATGGTTTAGCATGTTGAATAGCGTGTTTAGCATGTTGACTAATGTGTTGAATAGCATGTTGAAAAGTATGTTGGCTAGCATGGTTTAGCATGTTGAATAGCGTGTTTAGCATGTTGACTAATGTGTTGAATAGCATGTTGAAAAGTATGTTGGCTAGCATGGTTTAGCATGTTGAATAGCGTGTTTAGCATGTTGAATAGCGTGTTTAGCATGTTGACTAATGTGTTGAATGGCATGTTGAAAAGTATGTTGGCTAGCATGGTTTAGCATGTTGAATAGCGTGTTTAGCATGTTGAATAGCGTGTTTAGCATGTTGACTAATGTGTTGAATGGCATGTTGAAAAGTATGTTGGCTAGCATGGTTTAGCATGTTGAATAGTCTGTTTAGCATGTTGAATAGCGTGTTTAGCATGTTGACTAATGTGTTGAATAGCATGTTGAAAGGTATGTTGGCTAGCATGGTTTAGCATGTTGAATAGCGTGTTTAGCATGTTGAATAGCGTGTTTAGCATGTTGACTAATGTGTTGAATAGTATGTTGAAAAGTATGTTGGCTAGCATGGTTTAGCATGTTGAATAGCGTGTTTAGCATGTTGAATAGCGTGTTTAGCATGTTGACTAATGTGTTGAATAGCATGTTGAAAAGTATGTTGGCTAGCATGGTTTAGCATGTTGAATAGCGTGTTTAGCATGTTGAATAGCGTGCTTAGCATGTTGAATAGCGTGTTTAGCATGTTGAATAGCGTGTTTAGCATGTTGAATAGCATGGTTTAGCATGTTGAATAGAGTGTTTGGCATGTTGAATAGCGCGTTTAGCATGTTGACTAATGTGTTGAATAGCATGTTGAAAAGTATGTTGGCTAGCATGGTTTAGCATGTTGAATAGCGTGTTTAGCATGTTGAATAGCGTGTTTAGCATGTTGACTAATGTGTTGACTGGCATGTTGAAAAGTATGTTGGCTAGCATGGTTTAGCATGTTGAATAGCGTGTTTAGCATGTTGAATAGCGTGTTTAGCATGTTGACTAATGTGTTGAATAGCATGTTGAAAAGTATGTTGGCTAGCATGGTTTAGCATGTTGAATAGCGTGTTTAGCATGTTGAATAGCGTGTTTAGCATGTTGACTAATGTGTTGAATGGCATGTTGAAAAGTATGTTGGCTAGCATGGTTTAGCATGTTGAATAGCATGTTTAGCATGTTGACTAATGTGTTGAATGGCATGTTGAAAAGTATGTTGGCTAGCATGGTTTAGCATGTTGAATAGCGTGTTTAGCATGTTGAATAGCGTGTTTAGCATGTTGACTAATGTGTTGAATGGCATGTTGAAAAGTATGTTGGCAAGCATGGTTTAGCATGTTGAATAGTCTGTTTAGCATGTTGAATAGCGTGTTTAGCATGTTGACTAATGTGTTGAATAGCATGTTGAAAAGTATGTTGACTAGCATGGTTTAGCATGTTGAATAGCGTGTTTAGCATGTTGAATAGCGTGTTTAGCATGTTGACTAATGTGTTGAATAGTATGTTGAAAAGTATGTTGGCTAGCATGGTTTAGCATGTTGAATAGCGTGTTTAGCATGTTGAATAGCGTGTTTAGCATGTTGACTAATGTGTTGAATAGCATGTTGAAAAGTATGTTGGCTAGCATGGTTTAGCATGTTGAATAGCGTGTTTAGCATGTTGAATAGCGTGCTTAGCATGTTGAATAGCGTGTTTAGCATGTTGAATAGCGTGTTTAGCATGTTGAATAGCATGGTTTAGCATGTTGAATAGCGTGTTTAGCATGTTGAATAGCGTGTTTAGCATGTTGACTAATGTGTTGAATGGCATGTTGAAAAGTATGTTGGCTAGCATGGTTTAGCATGTTGAAAAGTATGTTGGCTAGCATGGTTTAGCATGTTGAATAGCGTGTTTAGCATGTTGAATAGCGTGTTTAGCATGTTGACTAATGTGTTGAATAGCATTTTGAAAAGTATGTTGGCTAGCATGGTTTAGCATGTTGAATAGCGTGTTTAGCATGTTGAATAGCGTGTTTAGCATGTTGAATAGCGTGTTTAGCATGTTGACTAATGTGTTGAATGGCATGTTGAAAAGTATGTTGGCTAGCATGGTTTAACATGTTGAATAGCGTGTTTAGCATGTTAACTAATGTGTTGAATGGCATGTTGAAAAGTATGTTGGCTAGCATGGTTTAGCATGTTGAATAGCGTGTTTAGCATGTTGAATAGCGTGTTTAGCATGTTGACTAATGTGTTGAATAGCATGTTGAAAAGTATGTTGGCTAGCATGGTTTAGCATGTTGAATAGCGTGTTTAGCATGTTGAATAGCGTGTTTAGCATGTTGACTAATGTGTTGAATAGCATGTTGAAAAGTATGTTGGCTAGCATGGTTTAGCATGTTGAATAGCGTGTTTAGCATGTTGAATAGCGTGTTTAGCATGTTGACTAATGTGTTGACTGGCATGTTGAAAAGTATGTTGGCTAGCATGGTTTAGCATGTTGAATAGCGTGTTTAGCATGTTGAATAGCGTGTTTAGCATGTTGACTAATGTGTTGAATAGCATGTTGAAAAGTATGTTGGCTAGCATGGTTTAGCATGTTGAATAGCGTGTTTAGCATGTTGAATAGCGTGTTTAGCATTTTGAATAGCGTGTTTAGCATGTTGACTAATGTATTGAATGGCATTTTGAAAAGTATGTTGGCTAGCATGGTTTAGCATGTTGAATAGCGTGTTTAGCATGTTGACTAATGTGTTGAATGGCATGTTGAAAAGTATGTTGGCTAGCATGGTTTAGCATGTTGAATAGTCTGTTTAGCATGTTGAATAGCGTGTTTAGCATGTTGACTAATGTGTTGAATAGCATGTTGAAAAGTATGTTGGCTAGCATGGTTTAGCATGTTGAATAGCGTGTTTAGCATGTTGAATAGCGTGTTTAGCATGTTGACTAATGTGTTGAATAGCATGTTGAAAAGTATGTTGGCTAGCATGGTTTAGCATGTTGAATAGCGTGTTTAGCATGTTGAATAGCGTGCTTAGCATGTTGAATAGCGTGTTTAGCAAGTTGAATAGCGTGTTTAGCATGTTGAATAGCATGGTTTAGCATGTTGAATAGCGTGTTTAGCATGTTGAATAGCGTGTTTAGCATGTTGACTAATGTGTTGAATGGCATGTTGAAAAGTATGTTGGCTAGCATGGTTTAACATGTTGAATAGCGTGTTTAGCATGTTGAATAGCGTGTTTAGCATGTTGACTAATGTGTTGAATGGCATGTTGAAAAGTATGTTGGCTAGCATGGTTTAGCATGTTGAAAAGTATGTTGGCTAGCATGGTTTAGCATGTTGAATAGCGTGTTTAGCATGTTGAATAGCGTGTTTAGCATGTTGACTAATGTGTTGAATAGCATGTTGAAAAGTATGTTGGCTAGCATGGTTTAACATGTTGAATAGCGTGTTTAGCATGTTAACTAATGTGTTGAATGGCATGTTGAAAAGTATGTTGGCTAGCATGGTTTAACATGTTGAATAGCGTGTTTAGCATGTTGAATAGCGTGTTTAGCATGTTGACTAATGTGTTGAATGGCATGTTGAAAAGTATGTTGGCTAGCATGGTTTAGCATGTTGAATAGCGTGTTTAGCATGTTGAATAGCGTGTTTAGCATGTTGACTAATGTGTTGAATGGCATGTTGAAAAGTATGTTGGCTAGCATGGTTTAACATGTTGAACAGCGTGTTTAGCATGTTGAATAGCGTGTTTAGCATGTTGAATAGCGTGTTTAGCATGTTGACTAATGTGTTGAATGGCATGTTGAAAAGTATGTTGGCTAGCATGGTTTAACATGTTGAACAGCGTGTTTAGCATGTTGAATAGCGTGTTTAGCATGTTGAATAGCGTGTTTAGCATGTTGAATAGCGTGTTTAGCATGTTGAATAGCGTGTTTAGCATGTTGACTAATGTGTTGAATGGCATGTTGAAAAGTATGTTGGCTAGCATGGTTTAACATGTTGAACAGCGTGTTTAGCATGTTGAATAGCGTGTTTAGCATGTTGAATAGCGTGTTTAGCATGTTGAATAGCGTGTTTAGCATGTTGAATAGCGTGTTTAGCATGTTGACTAATGTGTTGAATGGCATGTTGAAAAGTATGTTGGCTAGCATGGTTTAACATGTTGAACAGCGTGTTTAGCATGTTGAATAGCGTGTTTAGCATGTTGAATAGCGTGTTTAGCATGTGGGCCATGGTATGCAGACTGAAGGTCAGCACTTTAGCTAATCAGCCAGTCGTGTGTCATGTTCCAAACAGGAACTCCTTCGCCGTGTCTGACATGCTAATCACGCGTCGCACTCCCGCTCTCTTCCGCCACGGCGATAGCATCTCCGCCGCCGCCGCCGTCTTATCCAAGCTACAATGTGGCGGCGCGCGGAGACGCGTCCTCTTATCTGCGACACAAGAGGTGCCACAAAAGGAAATACGACTCATTCATCCGCGGCCCTCGCGCAGCGTGCACAATGGCGGGCACGGCGTCACACACAATGGCGTGCTCGGTGGCGGGCACAATGGCGCGTGGGCGGCGCCGGTGCTATCGGCGTTATCGGCGCCTCAGCACCCGTAAGGTCACATGGTGTGTTGACGTCCTGATAAGACAACTTCAGACGTGTCACTTCCTGTTTACGTGGTCATTAGGACGGTTGCTATACTCGCATCGTGTGTGTGTGTGTGTGTGTGTGCGTGTGTGTGTGTGTGTGTGTGTGTGTGTGTGTGTGTGTGTGTGTGTGTGTGTGTGTGTGTGTGTGTGTGTAAGGTGAGTGATCCTGTTGTTGTTTGATGCTTCCCCCCACAGGAAGTGGTTAGAAAAGAGCTCCAGAGATGGCGGTCAATACCGCCGCCACACTTCCCCGAGGCCCCCGACTGCTACCTAAACACACACACACACTGCTACACTAACACGCACACACACACACACACACCAACAACACCCATCTGGCGTCCATATCTGACATCTTGTCCAGCAAGCTTACATACCTGATGAGGCTGGAGGAGGGCGGGGGCGGAGTTTCCTGCAGGTGTGACAACTGCTCACTTCCTGTGTGCCTACTAATCACAGGTACCTACGTATATACACACTACATATACTACTATAGTACATATACTACTATATACACACTACATATACTACTATATACACAGAACATATACTACTATATACACAGTACATATACTACTATATACACAGAACATATACTACTATATACACAGTACATATACTACTATATACACAGTACATATACTACTATATACACAGTACATATACTACTATATACACAGTGAATATACTACTATATACACAGTACATATACTACTATATACACAGTGAATATACTACTATAGTACATATACTACTATATACAAAGTACATATACTACTATATACACAGTACATATACTACTATATACACAGTGAATATACTACTATAGTACATATACTACTATATACAAAGTACATATACTACTATATACACAGTACATATACTACTATATACAAAGTACATATACTACTATATACACAGTACATATATTACTATATACACAGTACATATACTACTATATACACAGTACATATACTACTATATACACAGTACATATACTACTATATACACAGTACATATACTACTATATACACAGTACATATACTACTATATACCCAGAACATATACTACTATATACACACTACATATACTACTATATACACACTACATATACTACTATATACCCAGAACATATACTACTATATACACAGTACATATACTACTATATACACAGTGAATATACTACTATATACACAGTACATATACTACTATATACACAGTGAATATACTACTATATACACACTACATATACTACTATATAAACAGTACATATACTACTATATACACAGTACATATACTACTATATACACAGTACATATACTACTATATACACAGTACATATACTACTATATTCACAGTACATATACTACTATATACACAGTGAATATACTACTATAGTACATATACTACTATATACAAAGTACATATACTACTATATACACAGTACATATACTACTATATACACAGTGAATATACTACTATAGTACATATACTACTATATACAAAGTACATATACTACTATATACACAGTACATATACTACTATATACAAAGTACATATACTACTATATACACAGTACATATACTACTATATACAAAGTACATATACTACTATATACACAGTACATATATTACTATATACACAGTACATATACTACTATATACACAGTACATATACTACTATATACCCAGAACATATACTACTATATACACAGTACATATACTACTATATACCCAGAACATATACTACTATATACACAGTACATATACTACTATTTACCCAGAACATATACTACTATATACACAGTACATATACTACTATATACACAGTACATATACTACTATATACACAGTACATATACTACTATATACACAGTACATATACTACTATATACACACTACAAATACTACTATATACACAGTACATATAATACTATATGCACAGTACATATACTACTATATACACAGTACATATACTACTATATACACACTACATATACTACTATATACACACTACATATACTACTATATACACACTACATATACTACTATATACACAGTACATATACTACTATATACACAGTACATATACTACTATATACACACTACATATACTACTATATACACACTACATATACTACTATATACACAGTACATATACTACTATATACACAGTACATATACTACTATATACACAGTACATATACTACTATAGTACATATACTACTATATACACAGTACATATACTACTATATACACAGTACATATACTACTATATACACAGTACATATACTACTATATACACAGTACATATACTACTATATTCACAGTACATATACTACTATATACACAGTACATATACTACTATATACACAGTAAATATACTACTATAGTACATATACTACTATATACAAAGTACATATACTACTATATACACAGTACATATACTACTATATACACAGTACATATACTATTATATACACAGTACATATACTACTATATACACAGTACATATACTACTATATACACAGTACATATACTACTATATACACAGTACATATACTACTATATACACAGTACATATACTACTATATACACAGTACATATACTATTATATACACAGTACATATACTACTATATACACAGTACATATACTACTATATACACAGTACATATACTACTATATACACAGTACATATACTACTATATGCACAAAACATATACTTCTATATACACAGTACATATACTACTATAGTACATATACTACTATATACACAGTACATATACTACTATATACACAGTGAATATACTACTATATACACAGTACATATACTACTATATACACAGTACATATACTACTATATACACAGTACATATACTACTATATACACAGTACATATACTACTATATACACAGTACATATACTACTATAGTACATATACTACTATATACACAGTGAATATACTACTATATACACAGAACATATACTACTATATACACAGTACATATACTACTATATGCACAGTACATATACTACTATATACACAGTACATATACTACTATATACACAGTACATATACTACTATATACACAGTACATATACTACTATATACACAGTACATATACTACTATATACACAGAACATATACTACTATATACACAGTACATATACTACTATATGCACAGTACATATACTACTATATACACAGTACATATACTACTATATACACAGTACATATACTACTATATACACAGTACATATACTACTATAGTACATATACTACTATATACACAGTGAATATACTACTATATACACAGAACATATACTACTATATACACAGTACATATACTACTATATGCACAGTACATATACTACTATATACACAGTACATATACTACTATATACACAGTACATATACTACTATATACACAGTACATATACTACTATATACACAGTGAATATACTACTATATACACAGTTCATATACTACTATATACACAGTGAATATACTACTATAGTACATATACTACTATAGTACATATACTACTATATACACAGTGAATATACTACTATAGTACATATACTACTATATACACAGTACATATACTACTATAGTACATATACTACTATATACACAGTACATGCATTTAATACATTTACACACAGTATATATACACAATATATTTACTACTGTATACACATTGTATTTACTACACTTATGTACAGTTTCTAGCAACTTATGTTTTTGTCCTTGTCTCCAAAGGACGACGTAGAAAGATCTAGAACATGGTGAACATTCTGTGCTGAGACACCAGCTCTTTGTTAGTCATGGAGGGAGGGAGGGAGAGGTGATCTACATTAGAACAAAACACCAGCTGGGTCTCTCATCGATGCACTGTCTGTCTGTCTGTCTGTCTGTCTGTCTGTCTGTCTGTCTGTCTGCCTGTCTGTCTGTCTGTCTGTCTGTCTGTCTGTCTGTCTGTCTGTGTGTGTGTGTGTGTGTGTGTGTGTGTGTGTGTGTGTGTGTGTGTGTGTGTGTGTGTGTGTGTGTGTGTGTGTGTGTGTGTGTGGTAGCAGAAGTGTTGCTAAGCTAGTTAGCGCTTCATGATGAGATTGAAGAGCGCAATGGGATGTTTTGATGTTTCTCATCACATGATGTTCTTCATGGTCGTCTGCTTCTCATGACAACATTTTGCTCTTGTCATTGCATGTCTCATCTCATGTCTTTATGGTTATCATGACAGGATTTTGCATGTCTCATCTCATGTCATTATGGTTATCATGACAGGATTTTGCTCTTGTCATTGCATGTCTCATCTCATGTCATTATGGTTATCATGACATGATTTTGCTCTTGTCATTGCATGTCTCATCTCATGTCATTATGGTTATCATGACATGATTTTGCTCTTGTCATTGCATGTCTAATCTCATGTCATTATGGTTATCATGACATGATTTTGCTCTAGTCATTGCATGTCTCATCTCATGTCTTTATAGTTATCATGACATGATTTTGCATTTCTCATCTCATGTCATGATGGTTATCATGACATGATTTTGCTCTTGTCATTGCATGTCTCATCTCATGTCATTATGGTTATCATGACAGGATTTTGCATGTCTCATCTCATGTCATTATGGTTATCATGACAGGATTTTGCTCTTGTCATTGCATGTCTCATCTCATGTCATTATGGTTATCATGACATGATTTTGCTCTTGTCTTTGCATGTATTATCTCATGTCATTATGGTTATCATGGCATGATTTTGCTCTAGTCATTGCATGTCTAATCTCATGTCATTATGGTTATCATGACATGATTTTGCTCTAGTCATTGCATGTCTCATCTCATGTCTTTATAGTTATCATGACATGATTTTGCATGTCTCATTTCATGTCATGATGGTTATCATGACATGATTTTGCTCTTGTCATTGCATGTCTCATCTCATGTCATTATGGTTATCATGACATGATTTTGCATGTCTCATCTCATGTCATTATGGTTATCATGACATGATTTTGCTCTAGTCATTGCATGTCTTATCTCATGTCTTTATAGTTATCATGACATGATTTTGCATGTCTCATTTCATGTCATGATGGTTATCATGACATGATTTTGCATTTCTCATCTCATGTCATTATGGTTATCATGACATGATTTTACTCTTGTCATTGCATGTCTCATCTCATGTCATTATGGTTATCATGACAGGATTTTGCATGTCTCATCTCATGTCATTATGGTTATCATGACAGGATTTTGCTCTTGTCATTGCATGTCTCATCTCATGTCATTATGGTTATCATGACATGATTTTGCTCTTGTCTTTGCATGTATTATCTCATGTCATTATGGTTATCATGGCATGATTTTGCTCTAGTCATTGCATGTCTAATCTCATGTCATTATGGTTATCATGACATGATTTTGTTCTAGTCATTGCATGTCTCATTTCATGTCATGATGGTTATCATGACATGATTTTGCTCTTGTCATTGCATGTCTCATCTCATGTCATTGTGGTTATCATGACATGATTTTGCTCTTGTCATTGCATGTCTCATCTCATGTCATTATGGTTATCATGACAGGATTTTGCATGTCTCATCTCATGTCATTATGGTTATCATGACAGGATTTTGCTCTTGTCATTGCATGTCTCATCTCATGTCATTATGGTTATCATGACATGATTTTGCTCTTGTCTTTGCATGTACTATCTCATGTCATTATGGTTATCATGGCATGATTTTGCTCTAGTTATTGCATGTCTAATCTCATGTCATTATGGTTATCATGACATGATTTTGCTCTAGTCATTGCATGTCTCATCTCATGTCTTTATAGTTATCATGACATGATTTTGCATGTCTCATTTCATGTCATGATGGTTATCATGACATGATTTTGCTCTTGTCATTGCATGTCTCATCTCATGTCATTGTGGTTATCATGACATGATTTTTGCTCTTGTCATTGCATGTCTCATCTCATGTCATTATGTTTATCATGACATGATTTTTGTCATGCTTTTAGGTGTCTCACCACAGGTTATTATGGTTATCATGACATGATTTTGCTTTAGTCATTGCATGTCTCATCTCATGTCATTATGGTTATCATGACATGATTTTTGTCATGACTTAGTGTCTCATTTCATTCCATTATTGACATCATGTTCCTCATAGGCGCATGCTTTACATGGCACTGACTTTCTCATCACATGATGTTCCTCATGGTCATCTGCTTCTCATGACATTATTTTGTTCTTGTCATTGCGTCTCTCATCTCATGTCATTACGGTTATCATGACATCATTTTTGTCATGCCATTATGTGTCGCCTGACCTAAATATTGTCATTATTTTTCTCATGCCATTACTGTATGATTCTCATGACAAGGTGTTCCTCATAAAAATATGCTTTTGATTATATCAAATTTCTCATGCTTTTATGTTTATCATGACGTGATTTTTGTCACGCTCTTAGGTGTCTTGTTTCATGCCGTTATGTTTCTCATGATACCCTGTTCCTCATAGTCATGTGCTTTTTATGACATTGACTTTCTCTCACCGTTATGTTTATCATGACATGATTTTAGTCATGCAGAAGTGTTGCTAAGCTAGTGAGCACTTCATGAGATTGAAGAAAGCAATGTCAGCCCATTATGTGTCTCATTCCATTACTGTGTCATTTTCATGACAAGGTGTTCCTCATATGTTTCTCATGCCATCATGTTTATCATGACGTGATTTTTGTCATGCAGAAATGTTGCTAAGCGAGTTAGCGCATCATGACGAGATTGAAGAGAGCAATCTGATGTTTTGATGAGTCTCATGCCATTATGTTTCTCATCACAATATGTTCTTCATGTCATGACATGACTTTGCTCTTGTCATTGCGTGTCTCATCTCATATCAATGTAGTTATCATGACATGATCTTTTTCATGCCATTATGTGTCTCATTTCATGCAATTATGGTTATCGTTACATGATTGTTGTGTGTCTCATTTCATGTCATTATGTTTCTCATCACATTATGTTCTTCATGGGCGTCTGCTTCTCAAGACATGATTTTGCTCTGGTATGTGTCTCATCTCATGCCATTGTGGCTATCATTACATGACATTTGTCAAGCCATCATGTGTCTCATGCCATTACTGTATGATTCTCATGACAAGGTGTTCCTCATAAAAATATGCTTTTGATTATATCAAATTTCTCATGCTTTTACGTTTATCATGACGTGATTTTTGTCATGCTTTTAGGTGTCTTGTTTCATGCCGTTATGTTTCTCATGATACCCTGTTCCTCATAGTCGTGTGCTTTTTATGACGTTGACTTTCTCTCACCGTTATGTTTATCATGACATGATTTTAGTCATGCAGAAGTGTTGCTAAGCTAGTGAGCACTTCATGAGATTGAAGAAAGCAATGTCAGCCCATTGTGTGTCTCATTCCATTACTGTGTCATTCCCATGACAAGGTGTTCCTCATATGTTTCTCATGCCATCATGTTTATCATGACATGATTTTTGTCATGCAGAAATGTTGCTAAGCGAGTTAGCGCATCATGATGAGATTGAAGAGAGCAATCTGATGTTTTGATGATTCTCATGCCATTATGTTTATCATCACAATATGTTCTTCATGTCATGACATGACTTTGCTCTTGTCATTGCGTGTCTCATCTCATATCAATGTAGTTATCATGACATGATCTTTTTCATGCCATTATGTGTCTCATTTCATGCAATTATGGTTATCGTTACATGATTGTTGTGTGTCTCATTTCATGTCATTATGTTTCTCATCACATTATGTTCTTCATGGGCGTCTGCTTCTCAAGACATGATTTTGCTCTGGTATGTGTCTCATCTCATGCCATTGTGGCTATCATTACATGACATTTGTCAAGCCATTATGTATCTCGTACCATTACTGTATGTTTCTCATGACAAGGTGTTCCTCATTTAGTAGCATGCTTTTCATGAAATTAACTTTCTCTTGCCGTTATGTTTGTCATGACATGATTTTTGTCATGCAGAAGTATTGCTAAGCTAGTTGGCGCTGCATGAGATTGAGGAAAGCAATGTGATGTTTTGATGTTTCTCATCATTTCTCAGGTGTTGTGTGTTTCTCATGTTTCTCATTGTCATGTTTCTCATTACACGACTTTTCTCATGAGGGGTGTGATGTTCTGCATACCAACTTTTTCATCATGGCATGATAGGCCCTCATGTTGTCATGACATGTGTGTGTGTGTGTGTGTGTGTGTGTGTGTGTGTGTGTGTGTGTGTGTGTGTGTGTGTGTGTGTGTGTGTGTGTGTTGTTAATTTTCACACTGAAACTGTTTCATTTGCCAGAAAAGTGCACGTGCAGTGGAGCAAAAAGGAGTGCACGTGCACAAGCAAGGCCCGTGTGTGTGTGTGTGTGTGCGTGTGTGTGTGTGCTTGTGTGTGTGTGTAAGGCCAATGAGACCAAAAAAAAAAACTGTCATGCAGGTCCTCATTGGCACCGAGTCTCAGTTGAGCGCTGAGGTGTGTGGACGTGATGAGAATCCAAACGTGCACGAAGCTAAATAATGAATTCCCAGTGAGAGTGCACGGAGACTCCA
Source organism: Nerophis lumbriciformis (assembly GCF_033978685.3). Classification (NCBI taxonomy): domain Eukaryota; kingdom Metazoa; phylum Chordata; class Actinopteri; order Syngnathiformes; family Syngnathidae; genus Nerophis; species Nerophis lumbriciformis. Next base: position 11,683,660 of record NC_084564.2, on the reverse strand, counting down.
TGTTGGCGTGCTCGCGTGAGCCAGATGACCAAATGTAGCGTTGTCGTTTGGGGAAGACACGCATGACTTAGTGCAGCCTGTGCACCTCCATGCACGCACACACACACACACACGCGCACACACACATGCACTGACACCACAGTAAAAAGTCTCACAACGAAACAACACACACACACAGACACTAGTCACACCAGCAGGTGTTTGCAGGTGCTGTGGTCACACACACACACACACACACACACACACACACACACACACACACACACACACACACACACACACACACAGAGAGAGAGAGACACTAGTCACATCAGCAAGTGTGTGCAGGTGCTGTCGTCACACACACACACACACACACACACACACACACACACACACACACACACACACACACACACACACACACTCACACACACACACTCGCATGCACAAAATTTTACAAGAAAAACTGAACATTTGTGCAATTTTATGAAAAGAGTCAATTTTACTCGACAAAAGTCACAATTTTCGAAGAAAACCTTAACAATTTAGTAATATTATAATAATAATCAGAATTTTACTTAACAAAATGATGACAAAAGTCATCATTTTACCCCAAAAATGTCACTATCTTACAAGAACGACCAAAAAAATTGGCAATATTGCGATAAAAGTCTGAATTTTATATGACAAATGTCACCATCTTGCATTAAAAAGTAATCATTTTACATTTTAAAAAAAAGTAATCATTTTACGAGAAAATATTGCAATATTACAGCGACAGAAAAAATATGAGAAATTGTTCCAAATTTTTTAAGGAAAAAGTCAACACATTGTGAGAAAAAGACTGATTTTAGGTAATTTTTTTAGTTTTTTTAATTTTTTGTTTGGAATTGTTTTTTAATCTTCATTATTTACTTCAAGTTATTACAGTATGACTCTATATACATTTTTTTTTTCATTTTTTTAATTACTTTTGTCCAAAGGGGGCACATTTCAATGTCTTACACACACTTGTTATTACATATGTTGACAAGAGGGGGCGCACTTCAAATTTTTACACACACTTGTTATTTCATATGTTGGCCAGAGGGGGAGCACAGTCAACTTGAAAAAATCCCTCCTTTTTGGGACCACCCTCATTTTGATAGATTTCACCAGCAGGGGTGCAAATGAGACATTCTCTATTAGATGCAATGTTATTGGGACCATGATTTATGTTCACACCTCCTCATATGGAAGATACTTTTCCTTCTTCATTTCTCAAGAAGGGTAGAGATACAACACACACACACACACACGCACACACACCCACACACACACACGACATGTGACTGAAGATTTAATATTGAAACAAAGCAAATAAAAGTTTATTCCTGAATCACAATTCAAAGACTTGACAGGAGAAATAAACAAAAAGATCATAAGAATAATCATGAATTCATTAAAAGTGTCAATGAAATACTTTCACTTGTCATTTTGGCAGATAAATACAAATATTTGAAGCCTAAATTGGATTAAACGTTGATTAAAACATTTTTCAACATACAAGTGATGTTTAGTCCTGATCCTGGAACACTTCCTGAGGTTCTTAGGTGGCTCACATAGGACTTCTTACCCAACCCCATAGACTCTGTTTAAGATGATTTAGTGGTCCTAAAGGTAGCTGAAGTACTCCAACCATCCATCTTGTGAAGTAGTCCACACATCCATCTTCTTCCACTTACCCCAGGTGGGTCACGGGGGCAGCAGCCTAAGCAGACTTCCCTCTCCCCAGACACTTAGTCCAGGACAGCCAGGAGACATAGTCTCCCCAACGTGTCCTGGGTCTTCCCTGTGGTCTCCTACCGGTTGGACTAAACACTTTGACCAGATGCCCGAACCTCCTCATCTGAGTTCTCTCTGAGGGAGAACCCTCATTTTGACCACTCTATACTTAGCTCGTCAAAACCATAGTGTAATGCCATTAGAAGCTAGCTAGCTAGTGTGGAGAATGCATATATATGTTTAAGAGTTATTTCTTTATTCATAGTCATGTTTAAATCAGCTAGTGTTTTTCCATTTGTACTCTTTCTATTTTTTCATTTCATGTCCGCAAGTGTGTGTTACCTTGAAGACTTGGAATGTAGGAGTTGACTGATCACTAGTAATAATTGCTAAATGCCAACCAGTGTGCTAATCGCTAGCTGACAACTGGTGCGCTAATTCCTAGCTGGCAACTGGCATGTTAATCATTAGCTGTCAACTAGTGTGCTAGTTGCTAGCTGACAACAGGTCTGCTAATCACTAGCTGTCAACTGGCATGCTAATCACTAACTGACGAGTAGCGATAATAGCGAGCTGGCAACTAATGCGCTTATCACTCGCTGACAGCTGGTACCCAAATCACTAGCTGTCAACTGCCATGCTGATCGCTAGCTAATAACAAGTGATAATCGGTAGCTGATAACTAGTGATAATCACTAGCTGATAACTAGTAATAATTGCTAAATGCCAACTAGTGCGCTCATCACTAGCTGTCAACTGGCATGCTAATCACTAACTGACGAGTAGCGATAATAGCGAGCTGGCAACTAATGCGCTTATCACTCGCTGACAGCTGGTACCCAAATCACTAGCTGTCAACTGCCATGCTGATCGCTAGCTAATAACAAGTGATAATCGGTAGCTGATAACTAGTGATAATCACTAGCTGATAACTAGTAATAATTGCTAAATGCCAACTAGTGCGCTCATCGCTAGCTGACAACTGGTGCGCTAATTCCTAACTGGCAACTGGCATGCTAATCACTAACTGTTAACTAGTGTGCTAATCGCTGGCTGGCAACTGGCATGCTAAGGGCTAGCTGACAACTAGATTAAAGGCTAGTTGATACGGGTTCTGCTGTTTGAATGTTGCTTTGCTTTCCAACATAAAAGCAAAGACAAGAATAAAATGAAAATAAACAAAATATCCCAACTGACTTCCAGACGTCAATTTTTATTCAATGTTATTTTTCAGTGGAATCTGCAGCCGGAGAGAAAAAGTAGACTTTTGTGAATTGATTTCAAATAAATAAAGTAGTAAAGCGGCGAAAAGATCGACCACTTTGTCATTTGTCAAATGAAAGGCTGCCGAGTGGAAGTGGAAGACTTCTTCTTTCCCTGCAGGTCACGTGGGTAGTGACGGTCGATGGTCGCCATGGCGACTGTGAGAGACTGTAATGTTTGTTTTGCTGTCATCTTTTACTTCTCATTCTTATTCAACTAACATCACTGCACTGTGTTAGAAACCACACAATGTACACTAACTTTGGGACAACTTCCTAATAACTTTGTGTTAACTTCTTACTAACTTTAGGCTAACTTCCTAATAACTTTGTGCTAACTTCATACCATACTTGCCAACCTTGAGACCTCCGATTTCGGGGGGTGGGGGCGGGGGCGTGGTCGGGGGTGGGGCGGGGGGCGTGGTTGTGGTTGTGGGCGTGGTTAAGATATATATATATATATATATATATATATATATATATATATATATATATATATATATATATATATATATAAGAAATACTTGACTTTCAGTCAATTCTAGCTATATATATATATATAAATAAAATAAATACTTGAATTTCAGTGTTCATTTACAAACTACAACTCACAAACACTTTAGAGTTAGGCTCCACCATCAGAATGTGTACTTAAACTTATAAAGATCACATGGATATTATTCAGTGAGTTGATTCACCAAAACTAACCTGTTATACAGGAGGAAAAAGCACACAGGACGTTTCAATTGTTCACAGACTGGTCGCGCTCATCAGAATGACAAGACACTTCCGGTCTGCAGGTGATAGCATTCAATTGGGAAGAAACGCCCTACTGCCCCCTACTGACCAATGTGAATACTGATAAATGTGTAATGACAGCTCCAAAAACGAATTCAAACCACAAAATCAAATAAATAAATCAACACAAAAATGTGACACTTTATGGGTGGGTCACATATGCATGTACAGTAGATGGCAGTATTGTCCTGTTTAAAAGTGTCACAACATTGCTGTTTACGGCAGACGAACTGCTTTACGGTAGACACTGTTGTTGTCCGCCTGAATTTCGGGAGTTTTTCGGGAGAAAATTTGTCCCGGGAGGTTTTCGGGAGAGGCGCTGAATTTCGGGAGTCTCCCGGAAAATCCGGGAGGGTTGGCAAGTATGCTTCATACTAACTTTGTGACAACTTCATACCAACTTTATGCTAACTTCTTACTAACTTTGTGCTATTTTCATACTAACTTTATGCTAAATTCCTACTAACTTTGTGCTAACTTCTTACTAACTTTACTTTTACACTGTCTTCATGCTAACGTTACACAAACTGTATGCTATATTTATGCTAACTTTATGCCACGTCATCTCCATGCTAATTTACTGTCATCATGCTAACGTAACGCTAATAGTTGTCTTCATGCCAACTTTTTGCTAACTTCTTAATGCTTTCTTCATGCTAATTGTGCTAATAATGCTAATCTGATGCAAACGTTACACTAATTTCATGCTAACGTTACACAAACTTAATGCTACATTTATGCTAATTTACTGTCATCATGCTAACGTAAAGCTAATCTTCGTCTTAATGCCAACTTTTTGCTAACTTCTTAATGCTTTCTTCATGCTAATTGTGCTAATAATGCTAATCTGATGCAAACGTTACACTAATTTCATGCTAACGTTACACAAACTTAATGCTACATTTATGCTAATTTACTGTCATCATGCTAACGTAAAGCTAATCTTCGTCTTAATGCCAACTTTTTGCTAACTTCTCAATGCTTTCTTCATGCTAATTGTGCTAATAATGCTAATCTGATGCAAACGTTACACTAATTTCATGCTAACGTTACACAAACTTAATGCTACATTTATGCTAATTTACTGTCATCATGCTAACGTAAAGCTAATCTTCATCATTATGCCAACTTTTTGCTAACTTCTTAATGCTTTCTTAATGCTAATTGTGCTATTTATGCTAATATGTGGTAAACGTTACACTGTCTTCACGCTAACGTTACACAAACTTAATGCTACATTTATGCTAATTTACTGTCATCATGCTAACGTAAAGCTAATCTTCATCATTATGCCAACGTTTTGCTAACTTCTCAATGCTTTCTTCATGCTAATTGTGCTAATAATGCTAATCTGATGCAAACGTTACACTAATTTCATGCTAACGTTACACAAACTTAATGCTACATTTATGCTAATTTACTGTCATCATGCTAACGTAAAGCTAATCTTCATCATTATGCCAACGTTTTGCTAACTTCTCAATGCTTTCTTCATGCTAATTGTGCTAATTATGCTAATCTGATGCGAACGTTACACTATCTTCACGCTAACGTTACACAAACATTATGCTACATTTATGCTAATTTACTGTCATCATGCTAATATAAAGCTAATCTTTGTCTTAATGCCAACTTTTTGCTAACTTCTCAATGCTTTCTTCATGCTAATTGTGCTAATTATTCTAATCTGATGTGAACGTTACACTGTCTTCATGCTAACGTTACACAAACTTTATGCCATCTTTATGCTAACTTTATACCAGGGGTCGGGAACCTTTTTGGCTGAGAGAGCCATGAAAGCCAAATATTTTATAATATATTTCTGTGAGAGCCATATAATATTTTTTAACACTGAATACAACTAAATGTGTGCATTTTTAAGTTAGACCAACATTTTTAGAGTATAATATGTCTCTTATTCGTTTTAATAACATTGTTATTCTGAAGCCAACCAATAATAAATCCAATACTTCTTACCATTAATGCGACTTCTTGAAGAGGTGCGGTAGAAAACGGATGGATGGATTAAAATGCATGAGAGTGTTTTATATTTTGAACGTTATTTTTAACACTGTGAGTACCAACGGAATTATTCATTACTTATCGTGTTCAACAATGTCAGCTAAGGTCTATCTGAGAGCCAGATGCAGTCATCAAAAGAGCCATAGGTTCCCTACCCCTGCTCTAACCACTAGGCCAGTGGTTCTTAACCTTGTTGGGAGGTACCGATCCCCACCAGTTCCATATGCGCATTCACCGAACCCTTTAGTGAAAAATAAAATGTTATTTTTTTCAAATTCAAGACAAACTTACAGTATATGTGTGGAGGGGGGGCGTGGTCTGCGCGCTTTCTGCAGGAGCGGGGTGTGCCACACAGCTGACAGGTGATTAGATTGCCCAGCTGGGGCTAGTTGTCTAATCACCTGTTATTCTTATCAGTAGCGGCCGGGAGCAGCAGGAGGAAGAGGAGGGCTTGGAGAGACGGAAACACGGAGTAGTGGACTGAAAAGTCGAGTGTTGTGCTAGATCTTTAATGAAAAATAAAACTTTGTTAAACCCGGAACGTGTGTCATCAGCAAGAACCCACTGGGAGGCAACCTCCACAATATGCTTTTTGACTGGTGCACAAAATGAAGCGTGCATGAACATCACCAAAACCAACACAATGTGTAAACTCACAACAAATTACACACCTGCAAATCAGTCTGACTTCCATAATACGCTGATAGGGAAAAGTTTTTATTTACACGATGAGTCGGGTGTGTCTTGACCTCCGCGGCGGAGGATCCGCCAAACCCCTAACGTTCGATCGAACCCAGGTTAAGAACCACTGCACTAGGCTAACGATGACATAACGTTTGTGTAACGTTAGCGCGAAGACAGAGTAATGTTCGCATCAGATTAGCATAATTGGCACAATTAGCATGAAGAAAGCATTGAGAAGTTTGCAAAAAGTTAGCATGGTGACAGTAAATTCGCATGGAGACGATGGTGGTATAAAGCAGGGGTAGGGAACCTATGGCTCTCGAGCCAGATAAAGTTAAAGTTAAAGTAGCAATGATTGTCACACACACACTAGGTGTGGTGAAATTTGTCCTCTGCATTTGACCCATCCCCTTGTTCACCCCCTGGGAGGTGAGGGGAGCAGTGGGCAGCAGCGGTGCCGCGCCCGGGAATCATTTTTGGTGATTTAACCCCCAATTCCAACCCTTGATGCTGAGTGCCATGCAGGGGTCCCATTTGTATAGTCTTTGGTATGACTCGGCCGGGGTCTGAACTCACAACCTACCGATCTCAGGGCGGACACTCTAACCACCAGGCCACTGAGTAGGTACGTGGCTCTTTTGATGACTGCATCTGGCTCTCAGATAAACCTTAGCTGACATTAACACGATAAGTAATGAATAATTCCGCTGGTAATCACAGTGTTAAAGGGGAACATTATCACCAGACCTATGTAAGCGTCAATATATACCTTGATGTTGCAGAAAAAAGACCATATTTTTTTTTAACCGATTTCCATCCATCCATCCATTTTCTACCGCTTAGTCCCTTTGGGGTCGCGGGGGGCGCTGGAGCCTATCTCAGCTACAATCGGGCGGAAGGCGGAGTACACCCTGGACAAGTCACCTCACCTCATTTAACCGATTTCCGAACTCTAAATGGGTGAATTTTGGCGAATTAAACGCCTTTCTATTATTCTATTATCCGCCATTTTCTCACTTTCGTCGGTGTGTTGTCGGAGGGTGTAACAACACGAACAGGGACGGATTCAAGTTGCACCAGTGGCCCAAAGATGCGAAAGTGGCAAGAAATTGGACGAAATTTGTTGAAAATACGAGGGTGTGGGGAAAGCCGACGAAATGGTCAGTCGTTTGTTCCGCACAGTTTACCGACGAAAGCTATGCTACGACAGAGATGGCAAGAATGTGTGGATATCCTGCGACACTCAAAGCAGATGCTGACAGCAACTCCAAAACTGGACAGATCAACTTTCAGGAAAAGAGAGCAGATGAGGGTATGTCTACAGAATATATTAATTGATGAAAACTTTATTCATTACTCGCGGTTATTATATATAAACTGTGTTTACCAATAATTTAGCTTAAAAACATTTATTTTTTTCAATCATTCGAGTACATTCGGGTAGTCTTGTGTAATGCAGTATTTTGTGTCTATTTAGGTATGGTTAACCTGAGTGCTGAAATCGTGGAAAAATATATGTTCTTAGCGCGCCTGAAATGGGCTGTCTGCACTCTCAAAGTGCATGTTGTTGCCAAATGTATTTCATATGCTGTAAACCTAGTTCATAGTTGTTAGTTTCCTTTAATGCCAAACAAACACATACCAATCGTTGGTTAGAAGGCGATCGCCGAATTCGTCCTCGCTTTCTCCCGTGTCGCTGGCTGTCGTGTCGTTTTCGTCGGTTTCGCTTGCATACGGTTCAAACCGATATGGCTCAATAGCTTCAGTTTCTTCTTCAATTTCGTTTTCGCTACCTGCCTCCACACTACAACCATCCGTTTCAATACATGCGTAATCTGTTGAATCGCTTAAGCCGCTGAAATCCGAGTCTGAATCCGAGCTAATGTCGCTATAGCTTGCTGTTCTTTCCGCCATGTTTGTTTGTGTTGGCATCACTATGTGACGTCACAGGAAAATGGACGGGTGTTTATAACGATGGTTAAAATCAGGCACTTTGAAGCTTTTTTAAGGGATATTGCGTGATGGGTAAAATTTTGAAAAAAACTTCGAAAAATAAAATAAGCCACTGGGAACTGATTTTTAATGGTTTTACCCCTTCTGAAATTGTGATAATGTTCCCCTTTAAAAATAACTTTGAAAATATAAAACACTCTCATGCATTTTAATCCATCCATCCGTTTTCTACCGCACCTCTTCAAGAAGTCGCATTAATGGTAAGAAGTATTGTATTTATTATTGGGTAGCTTCAGAATAACAATGTTATTAAAACGAATAAAAGACTTATTATTCTCTAAAAATGTTGGTCTTACTTAAAAATGCACACATTTAGTTGTATTCAGTGTTAAAAAAAATATTATATGGCTCTCACGGGAATACATTTTAAAATATTTGGCTTTCATGGCTCTCTCAGCCAAAAAGATTCCCGACCCCTGGTCTATATTGATATATAATGTCATACTTGCCAACCTTGAGACCTCCGATTTCGGGAGGTGGGGGGTGGGGGCGTGGTCGGGGGTGGGGCAGGGCGTGGTTGGGGGCGTGGTTAAGAGGGGAGGAGTATATTGACAGCTAGAATTCACCAAGTCAAGTATTTCATACATATATATATATATATATATATCTACATCCTGAAAATATGCAAACAAAACTGTGTTTAGATAATTGATACTTCAAACTTGCATAAATAAATCTTGAGGAATATAACATAACTTGGCTTCTGAGAGCTTCAAAATGTAATGAATAAAATGCTAAAGTTGTTGATAAACAAGCAATTATTTTAATAATTAAATATGGTCATTTTAAATGAATTATTGTGATCATTTAAAATTAATTATTTCAAATATGTTTATTTTAATGTATAATTCTATGGCTGGATGTAATATGGAGTCAGAAAAAATACAAATAAAAATACAATCAATTTTGATGTTTTTAGCAAAATATAGTAAACATTTATTTAGTTTTTTTTTTTTTTTTAATTAATAAATAAATTTATTTTTAGGTAAGATAAACATAATACAATTTATCTCTCATCTGGATGATTTAGTTCTTGTCACCCTGTTGTCCTCCCGTCATGAAAAAAGGCTGTCCTCACTCAGGTCCGCATGGAGCTGGAGGGGGCGTGGCCTCCAGCTCCGCCTGAAAATCGGGAGATTTTCGGGAGAATATTTGTCCCAGGAGGTTTTCGGGAGAGGCGCTGAATTTCGGGAGTCTCCCGGAAAATTCGGGAGGGTTGGCAAGTATGTAATGTATATGTTGTGTTTTTTATGTTGATTTAATAAAAAAAATAAAATAAAAAAAATAAAATATATATATATTTTTTAAATTTTTTGTCCGGCCCGGTACCAATCGTACCGGTGGTTGGGGACCACTGGACTAGGCCACGTGACAAGGTGTTGCATGTAGTCACGTGACCACGGCGTGGGGGGAGGGTGGGGTCTGCCTGCATGTTGGAGACCTCTTGCAGCGTGTCGCGCGCACAGCCCTCCCTCCGTGCCACGCGCGCGCGCTATCACCAGTTCAAACTTTGTCCGGAAAGGAAGCAAGGAAGGAAGGAAGGACGGAAGGAAGGAAGGAGGGGGCCTCGCATTAAGGAAGTAGGAAGTAGGAGGGAAGGAAAGGGTTTTTCGGCGGGACGGGAGCCCGCGAAGGAGACGTGTTGGCGGGATGAGACGGCGTCGCGCGCTGACAGTTCGGCGCGCACACTGCGGACGTGCGAGGAGACTGCCGTAGCGCGGGGATGTTAGCGCGATTCTCGAATGTTCCGTCTTTGTCTCGTTGATCCCCGCGGACCGGGACCCCGCCCGGATCAGCAGCTCGCCAGGAAGACGCTCTGAGACGCCCCGCCGGCCGCCCAGTCTGCTGCTCGTCAAGGACGCGCCGGAGTGGACCCGGGACCACGTCCGTGGATCGTAAATGGAGTCCCTTGTCCGTCCTGGTCCTGGTGGACAGACCTTGTGGGACTGAGGACCCGAATCGAACCCCCCCCTTACTCACCCCTTCCCGCCACCACCTGCAGCCTCGCGGGAATTTAAGCCCCTCGTGACGTGTTCTGAATCGGCAAGATTCCACTCCTCGATGACGGTGAGATCGATTAACTGATTAATGACGACTGACTGATTGATTGATTGATGGGTTGAACGATTAGGAGGGTGTGCGCGCGTGCATGTGAGGCTCGCGCACTGTGCCAGCGATGATATTCTTAGTTGGCGGGAAATGAATCATCCTGTAATCTGATTAAACATGATCCCTGCGTGTGCACGGAGGTGCGCGTGCGTGTGTGAGGCGATATGAGCCCGTGGAGGAATGTGTGCGCGGATACTTGATTCCGTGCGTGTGTGCGCGCGTGCGTGCAAAAAAGTGTGTGTTACTGCCTCATCAATTATACAGCAGAGGGGGCATGAGAAGCCGGGGGGGAGGGGGGGGGGGGGTGAAGGTGGTGTTCTAGAGAGAGTGCAGACACCGCGAGGGTCACGTGATCAGCATCACGGACAGCTCCGCCAGCCAGCCCGCTTTTTTTTCTCTCCACTTCACAGAAGTTCTGTGGAACACAGAACATTGAACGCATCACGCTCACAACGCGTCGAAGCATTACTAATAACGTTGATAGCTGCTATGAGACGCACAGCTTGAACGCATCATGCTAAGAACACGCGGCCTTGAACGCATCACTGAGATCGCTCAACGTGTCCTACTGAGAGACACACAGCTGGAGCACGTCGTGTTGAGAACATGCAGCATTGAACGCATCATGCTGAGAACACGCGGCCTTGAATGCATCATGCTAAGAACACTAAGCATTGAACACATCATGTTGAACACATGGAGCCTTGAACGCATCATGCTGAGAACACTAAGCATTGAACACATCATGTTGAACACATGGAGCCTTGAACGCATCATGCTGAGAACACGCAGCCTCAATATGCGTCATGCTAAGAACACTCCGCCTTGAACGCATCATGCTAACAACACGGAGCCTTGAATGCATCATGTTGAGAACACGCGGCCTTGAATGCATCTTGCTAAGAACACTAAGCATTGAACACGTCATGTTAAGAACATGGATCCTTGAACGCATCATCCTGAGAACACGCAGCCTCAATATGCGTCATGCTAAGAACAGCCAGCCTTGAATGCATCATGCTGAGAACAGCTAGCCTTGAACGCATCATGCTAAGAACACACGGCCCTCATACTAAGAACACGCAGCCTTGAACGCATCATGCTAAGAACACTCCACCTTGAATGCATCATGTTGAGGACACGCGGCCTTGAATACATCTTGCTAAGAACACTAAGCATTGAACACGTCATGTTAAGAACATGGAGCCTTGAACGCATCATGCTGAGAACACGCAGCCTCAATGTGCGTCATGCTAAGAACAGCCAGCCTTGAATGCATCATGCTAAGAACACACGGCCCTCATTCTAAGAATAATAATAATAACTGGGATTTATATGGCGCTTTTCTAAGTACCCAAAGTCGCTTTACATGTAGAACCCATCAATCATTCACACCTGGTGGTGGTAAGCTACTTTCATAGCCACAGTTGCCCTGGGGTAGACTGACGGAAGCGTGGCTGCAATTTGCGCCAACGGCCCCTCAGACCACCACCTATCATTCATCATTCAATTCACCGGTGTGAGTGGCACCGGGGGCAAAGGGTGAAGTGTCCCGCCCAAGGACACAACGGCAGCGATTTTTGGATGGTAAGAGGCGGGGAGCGAACCTGCAACCCTCAGGTTTCTGGCACGGTTGCTCTACCCACTACGCCATGCCGCCCCTAAAGAACACTCAGCATTGAACGCATCATGCTAAGAACACGGAGCCTTGAACGCATCATGCTAAGAACACGGAGCCTTGAATGCATCATGTTGAGAACACGCGGCCTTGAATGCATCATGCTAAGAACACTAAGCATTGAACACGTCATGTTAAGAACATGGAGCATTGAATGCATCGTGCTGAGAACACGCAGCCTCAATGTGCGTCATGCTAAGAACAGCCAGCCTTGAATGCATCATGCTAAGAACACTCAGCATTGAACGCATCATGCTAAGAACACTCCGCCTTGAACGCATCATGCTAAGAACACGGAGCATTGAATGCATCATGTTGAGAACACGCGGCCTTGAATGCATCTTGCTAAGAACACTAAGCATTGAACACGTCATGTTAAGAACATGGAGCCTTGAACGCATCATGCTGAGAACACGCAGCCTCAATATGCGTCATGCTAAGAAGAGCCAGCCTTGAATGCATTATGCTAAGAACACTAAGCATTGAACACATCATGCTAAGAACACTAAGCATTGAACACGTCATGTTAAGAACATGGAGCCTTGAACGCATCATGCTGAGAACACGCAGCCTCAATATGCGTCATGCTAAGAAGAGCCAGCCTTGAATGCATTATGCTAAGAACACTAAGCATTGAACACGTCATGTTAAGAACATGGAGCCTTGAACGCATCATGCCGAGAACATGCAGCCTCAATATGCGTCATGCTAAGAACACTAAGCATTGAACACATCATGTTAAGAACACTCAGCATTGAACGCATCATGCTAAGAACACTAAGCATTGAACACGTCATGTTAAGAACATGGAGCCTTGAACGCATCATGCTGAGAACATGCAGCCTCAATATGCGTCATGCTAAGAACACTAAGCATTGAACACGTCATGTTAAGAACATGGAGCCTTGAACGCATCATGCTGAGAACATGCAGCCTCAATATGCGTCATGCTAAGAACACTAAGCATTGAACACATCATGTTAAGAACACTCAGCATTGAACGCATCATGCTAAGAACACTCCGCCTTGAACGCATCATGCTAAGAACACGGAGCCTTGAATGCATCATGTTGAGAACACGCGGCCTTGAATGCATCTTGCTAAGAACACTAAGCATTGAACACGTCATGTTAAAAACATGGAGCCTTGAACGCATCATCCTGAGAACACGCAGCCTCAATATGCGTCATGCTAAGAACAGCCAGCCTTGAATGCATCATGCTAAGAACAGCCAGCCTTGAACGCATCATGCTAAGAACACACGGCCCTCATACTAAGAACACGCGGCCTTGAACGCATCATGCTAAGAACACTAAGCATTGAACACATCATGTTAAAAACATGGAGCCTTGAACGCATCATGCTGAGAACACGCAGCCTCAATGTGCATCATGCTAAGAACAGCCAGCCTTGAATGCATCATGCTAAGAACAGCCAGCCTTGAACGCATCATGCTAAGAACACACGGCCCTCATACTAAGAACACGCAGCCTTGAACGCATCATGCTAAGAACACGCAGCCATGAATGCATCATGTTGAGAACACGCGGCCTTGAATGCGTCATGCTAAGAACACTAAGCATTGAACACATCATGTTAAGAACATGGACCTTTGAACGCATCATGCTGAGAACACGCAGCCTCAATATGCATTATGCTAAGAACAGCCAACGTTGAACGTATCATGCTAAGAACACACGGCCCGCATACTAAGAACACTCAGCCTTGAACGCATCATGCTAAGAACACGCAGCCTTGAATGCATCATGTTGAGAACATGCAGCCTTGAACGCATCATACTAAGAACATGCAGCCTTGAACGCATCATACTAAGAACATGCAGCCTTGAATGCATCATGTTGAGAACATGCAGCCTTAAACGGGTCATGCTGAGAACACGCAGCCTCAATATGCATCATGCTGAGAACACGCAGCCTTGAACGCATCACTAAAAACACACAGACTTGAATGCATCATGCTAAAAACACGCAGCCTTGAACGCATCACTATGAGCACGCAGTCTTGAACGCACCGTTGAGAACACACAGCCTTGACCGCATCATGCTAAGAACACACAGCCTTGAACGCATCACTAAAACATGCAGCCTTGAATGCATCACCAAGAACACACAGTTTTGAACGCAATATGCTAAGAACACGCAGCCATGAATGCATCACTAAGAACACACAGCCTTGAATGCATCACTAAGAACACGCAGCCTTGAACGTATCACCAAGAACACGCAGACTTGAACGCATCATGCTAAAAACACGCAGCCTTGAATGCATCACTAAGAACAAGCAGCCTTGAATGCATCACTAAGAACACGCAGCCTTGAACGCATCACTAAGAACACACAGACTTGAACAGATCATGCTAAAAACACGCAGCCTTGAACGCATCACTATGAGCACGCAGTCTTGAACGGACCGCTGAGAACACACAGCCTTGACAGCATCATGTTAAGAACACACAGCCTTGAACGCATCACTAAAACATGCAGCCTTGAATGCATCACTAAGAACACACAGTTTTGAACGCATCATGCTAAGAACACGCAGCCATGAACGCATCACTAAGAACACACAGCCTTGAATGCATCACTAAGAACACGCAGCCTTGAACGTATCACCAAGAACACGCAGCCTTGAATGCATCACTAAAAACATGCAGCCTTGAATGCATCACTAAGAACATGCAGCCTTGAACGCATCACTAAGAACACACAGACTTGAACACATCATGCTAAAAACACGCAGCCTTGAACGCATCACTATGAGCACGCAGTCTTGAACGCACCGCTGAGAACACACAGCCTTGATCGCATCATGCTCAGAACACACAGCCTTGAACGCATCACTAAAACATGCAGCCTTGAATGCATCACTAAGAACACAGTTTTGAACGCATCATGCTAAGAACACGCAGCCATGAACGCATCACTAAGAACACACAACCTTGAATGCATCACTAAGAACACGCAGCCTTGAACGCATCACTAAGAACACACAGACTTGAACGAATCATGCTAAAAACATGCAGCCTTGAATGCATCACTAAGAACACGCAGCCTTGAACGCATCACTAAGAACACGCAGCCTTGAACGCATCATGCTAAAACACACAGCCTTGAATGCATCACTAAGAACATTCAGTCTTGAATGCATCACTAAGAACACACGGCCTTGAATGCATCACAAAGACCACGCAGCTTTGAATGCATCACAAAGACCACGCAGCCTTGAACGCATCACTAAGAACACACAGACTTGAACGAATCATGCTAAAAACATGCAGCCTTGAATGCATCACTAAGAATACGCAGCCTTGAACGCATCACCAAGAACACACAGCCTTGAACGCATCACTAAGAACACACAGCCTTGAATGCATCACTAAAAACATTCAGTCTTGAATGCATCACTAAGAACACACAGCCTTGAATGCATCACAAAGACCACGCAGCCTTGAATGCATCACAAAGACCACGCAGCCTTGAATGCATCACAAAGACCACGCAGCCTTGAACGCATCACTAAGAACACACAGACTTGAACAAATCATGCTAAAAACATGCAGCCTTGAATGCATCACTAAGAACACGCAGCCTTGAACGCATCACTAAGAACACACAGCCTTGAACGCATCACTAAGAACACGCAGCCTTGAACGCATCATGCTAAAACACACAGCCTTGAATGCATCACTAAAAATATTCAGTCTTGAATGCATCACTAAGAACACACAGACTTGAACGAATCACGCTAAAAACATGCAGTTTTGAATGCATCACTAAGAACACGCAGCCTTGAACGCATCACTAAGAACACACAGCCTTGAACGCATCACTAAGAACACACAGCCTTGAATGCATCACTAAAAACATTCAGTCTTGAATGCATCGCTAAGAACACACAGCCTTGAATGCATCACAAAGACCACGCAGCCTTGAATGCATCACTAAGAACACACAGACTTGAACACATCATGCTAAAAACATGCAGCCTTGAATGCATCACTAAGAACACGCAGCCTTGAACGCATCACTAAGAACACACAGCCTTGAACGCATCACTAAGAACACGCAGCCTTGAACGCATCATGCTAAAACACACAGCCTTGAATGCATCACTAAAAACATTCAGTCTTGAATGCATCACAAAGACCACGCAGCTTTGAATGCATCACAAAGACCACGCAGCCTTGAATGCATCACAAAGACCACGCAGCCTTGAATGCATCACAAAGACCACGCAGCCTTGAACGCATCACTAAGAACACACAGACTTGAACAAATCATGCTAAAAACATGCAGCCTTGAATGCATCACTAAGAACACGCAGCCTTGAACGCATCACTAAGAACACACAGCCTTGAACGCATCACTAAGAACACACAGCCTTGAACGCATCACTAAGAACACGCAGCCTTGAACGCATCATGCTAAAACACACAGCCTTGAATGCATCACTAAAAACATTCAGTCTTGAATGCATCACTAAGAACACACAGACTTGAACGAATCACTAAAAACATGCAGTTTTGAATGCATCACTAAGAACACGCAGCCTTGAATGCATCACTAAGAACACACAGCCTTGAACGCATCACTAAGAACACACAGCCTTGAATGCATCACTAAAAACATTCAGTCTTGAATGCATCGCTAAGAACACACAGCCTTGAATGCATCACAAAGACCACGCAGCTTTGAATGCATCACAAAGAACACGCAGCCTTGAATGCATCACAAAGACCACGCAGCCTTGAATGCATCACAAAGACCACGCAGCCTTGAACGCATCACCAAGAACAGACAGATTTGAACGCATCATGCTAAAAACATGCAGCCTTGAATGCATCACTAAGAACACGCAACCTTGAACGCATCACTAAGAACACGCAGCCTTGAACGCGTCATGCTAAAGCACACAGCCTTGAATGCATCACTAAAAACATTCAGTCTTGAATGCATCACTAAGAACACACAGCCTTGAATGCATCACAAAGACCATGCAGCCTTGAACGCATCACAAAGACCACGCAGCCTTGAACGCATCATGCTCACGACGCATTAACTGCGAAGGACATGTTCAGGCGACAGGAAGTGGTCGACATGAGGTTGTTTGAGCCTTGTTGCGGACCTTCTCCACAGGTCAAAGGTCAAACACGTTCACAGAAGTGACTTTTGGAGATGGCGTACACTTCCGCCATCTTGTGACGTCTTCACCACGTCAGTGTGAGCTGATCATGGGTCACATGACCACGTGGCTGTCGTACTGGTGGCGTGTGGCCGCCATGTTGTCACGTGAGCGTGGCTTGCCTGTTGCTGTAGCCTCATGGCGTGGTTACGTAAAGATGGTGTGGGCGGCGACAGGAAGTCTGCGGCCTAATCTCTGTCAGCTGTGTCGCCTCCATCTGTGCACTTTGCCGCCCGGCTCTGATTGGACGCCCGCTTTGGCTCACGCCGTAATTGAGGCAGCGTGGTCAGCTGATGGCGAGGAGACACAGTTGTTGTTCACCTGCGACCTTTGACCCCGGCGGATAGGCTGGAAGTGATGAAAAGCCATCAAAATGTCGCCCGGTTCCTCCTTCTGTTCTTCACTTCCTCTCCCTGGCTGGCCCTTGATGGGGCTCCGCCCCCTGCTGGCACGCCAGTGTGACGCGGACGCAGCACTTCCAGACTAAATGGAAAAAGACGAGCGACACCCAGGAAGGCGACCAATGAGGACGCTCGTCTTCCTGTGAACACGCACATAGCAGCTGTCAGCGCACCTTTAAAAATACACACTACCATCGTGTGTGTGTGTGTGTGTGTGTGTGTGTGTGTGTGCGTGTGCGTGTGCGTGTGTGTGCGTGTGCGTGTGCGTGTGTGTGTGTGTGTGTGTACGTGTGCGTGTGTTCTTGTATTTCTACCCTTCTTGAGACACCAACAAGGAAAAGTATCTTCCATATGAGGAGGTGTGAACAAGTGATGACATAAATCATGGTCCCAATAACATTGCATCTAATAGAGAATGTCTCATTTGCACCCCTGCTGGTGACATCTATCAAAATGAGGGTGGTCCCAAAAAGGAGGCACTGTGTGTAGGTTTTAAAAGTGCTCCCCCTCTGGTCAACATATTAAATAACAAGTGTGTGTAAAAATTTGAAGTGCGCCCCCCTTTGGACAATGTCGGCTGTCGTCTCATGTCGTCTCATAACTGTCACGTCATCCCACGCCATTTCTCGCGTCCCATGTCTCTGGCTATCTCATGTCTCTGGCTATCTCATGTCTCTTATGTCATCTCATATTATCTCATGTCATCTCATATTATCTCATGTCATCTCACATTATCTCATGTCTCTTATGTCATCTCATATTATCTCATGTCATCTCATATTATCTCATGTCATCTCACATTATCTCATGTCTCTTATGTCATCTCATATTATCTCATGTCATCTCATATTATCTCATGTCATCTCATATTATCTCATGTCATCTCACATTATCTCATGTCTCTTATGTCAACTCATACTATCTCATGTCATTTCATGTCTCTTTTGACGTTTCACACGTCTAGTTTTTCTTGCCATCGCATTCATCTCATGTCTCTCATGTCATCCCCCGTATCTATCTTATCACATGTCCTCTCACATCTGTCATTCTGCCGGCCGTCGTCTCATGTCGTCTCATAACTGTCACGTCATCCCACGCCATTTCTTGCGTGCCCTGTCTCTGGCTATCTCATGTCACCTCATGTCTCTTGTGTCATCTCATATTATCTCACGTCATCTCACATTATCTCATGTCTCTTATTTCATCTCATGTCATCTCATGTCTCTCATGTCATCTCCCGTCTCTGTCTATCTATCTTATCACATGTCCTCTCACATCTGTCATTCTGTCTGCTATCGTCTCATGTCGTCTCATAACTGTCACGTCATCCCACGCCATTTCTCGCGTCCCCTGTCTCTGGCTATCTCATGTCACCTCATGTCTCTTATGTCATCTCATTATCTCACGTCATCTCACATGATCTCATGTCTCTTATTTCATCTCATACTATCTCATGTCATCTCATGTCTCTTATGTCCTCTCATATTATCTCACGACATCTCACATTATCTCATGTCTCTTATTTCATCTCATGTCATCTCATGTCTCTCATGTCATCTCCCGTCTCTGTCTATCTATCTTATCACATGTCCTCTCACATCTGTCATTCTGTCTGCTATCGTCTCATGTCGTCTCATAACTGTCACGTCATCCCACGCCATTTCTCGCGTCCCCTGTCTCTGGCTATCTCATGTCACCTCATGTCTCTTATGTCATCTCATTATCTCACGTCATCTCACATGATCTCATGTCTCTTATTTCATCTCATACTATCTCATGTCATTTCATGTCTCTTATGTCGTTTCACACGTCTCGTTTGTCTTGCCGTCGCATTCATCTCATGTCTCTCATGTCATCTCCCGTCTCTGTCTATCTATCTTATCACATGTCCTCTCACATCTGTCATTCTGTCGGCTGTCGTCTCATGTCGTCTCATAACTGTCACGTCATCCCACGCCATGTCTCGCGTCCCCTGTCTCTGGCTATCTCATGTCACCTCATGTCTCTTATGTCATCTCATATTATCTCATGTCATTTCAAGTCTCCTGTGTCATCTCATGTTATCGCATGTCACCTCATGTCTCTTATGTCATCTCATATGATCTCATGTCACTTATGTCATCTCATATTATCTCATGTCACCTCATGTCTCTTATGGCCTCTCATCTTATCTCATGTCATCTCATGTCTCCTGTGTCATCTCATGTTATCGCATGTCATCTCATGTCTCTTATGTCATCTGATATTATGTCATCTCATATTATCTCATGTCTCTTATGTCATCTCATATTATCTCATGTCATCTCACATTATCTCATGTCTCTTATTTCATCTCATACTATCTCATGTCATTTCATGTCTCTTATGTCGTTTCACACGTCTCATGTCTTGCCGTCGCATTCATCTCATGTCTCTCATGTCATCTCCCGTCTCTGTCTATCTATCTCATCACATGTACTCTCACATCTGTCATTCTGTCGGCTGTCGTCTCATAACTGTCACGTCATCCCACGCCATGTCTCGCGTCCCCTGTCTCTGGCTATCTCATGTCACCTCATGTCTCTTATGTCATCTCATATTATCTCACGTCATCTCACATTATCTCATGTCTCTTATTTCATCTCATACTATCTCATGTCATTTCATGTCCCTTATGTCGTTTCACACGTCTCGTTTGTCTTGCCGTCGCATTCATCTCATGTCTCTCATGTCATCTCCCGTCTCTGTCTATCTATCTTATCACATGTCCTCTCACATCTGTCATTCTGTCGGCTGTCGTATCATGTCGTCTCATAACCGTCACGTCATCCCACACCATGTCTCGCGTCCCCTGTCTCTGGCTATCTCATGCCACCTCATGTCTCTTATGTCATCTCATATTATCTCACGTCATCTCACATTATCTCATGTCTCTTATTTCATCTCATACTATCTCATGTCATCTCATGTCTCTCATGTCATCTCATATTATCTCACGTCATCTCACATTATCTCATGTCTCTTATTTCATCTCATACTATCTCATGGCATCTCATGTCTCTCATGTCATCTCCCGTCTCTGTCTATCTATCTTATCACATGTCCTCTCACATCTGTCATTCTGTCTGTTATCGTCTCATAACTGTCACGTCATCCCACGCCATGTCTCGCGTCCCCTGTCTCTGGCTATCTCATGTCACCTCATGTCTCTTATGTAATCTCATATTATCTCATGTCATCTCACATTAACGCATGTCTCTTATTTCATCTCATATTATCTCATGTCATTTCATGTCTCCTGTGTCATCTCATGTTATCGCATGTCACCTCATGTCTCTTATGTCATCTGATATTATCTCATGTCACTTATGTCATCTCATATTATCTCATGTCACCTCATGTCTCTTATGCCCTCTCATCTTATCCCATGTCATCTCATGTCTCCTGTGTCATCTCATGTCATCGCATGTCATCTCATGTCTCTTATGTCATCTGATATTATCTCATGTCATCTCATATTATCTCATGTCACTTATGTCATCTCATATTATCTCATGTCACCTCATGTCTCTTATGTCCTCCCATCTTATCTCATGTCATCTCATGTCTCCTGTGTCATCTCATGTCATCTCATGGCTCTTATGTCATCTGATATTATCTCATGTCATCTCATATTATCTCATGTCACTTATGTCATCTCATATTATCTCATGTCATCTCATATTATCTCATGTCACTTCATGTCTCTTAGTTCATCTCATATTATCTCATGTCATTTCATCTCATATTATCTCATGTCATTTAATTTAATTTCACACATCTCGTTTTTCTTGCCATCGCATTCATCTCATGTCTCTCATGTCATCTCCTGTCTCTTGTCCATCTATCTTATCACATGTCCTCTCACATCTGTCATTCTGTCGGCTGTCGTCTCATGTCGTCTCATAACCGTCACGTCATCCCACGCCATGTCTCTCATCCCCTGTCTCTGGCTATCTCATGTCACCTCATGTCTCTTATGTCATCTCATATTATCTCATGTCATCTCACATTATCTCATGTCTCTTATTTCATCTCATATTATCTCATGTCATTTCATGTCTCTTATGTCGTTTCACACGTCTCGTTTGTCTTGCCGTCGCACTCATCTTATGTCTCTCATGTCATCTCCCGTCTCTGTCTATCTATCTTATCACATGTCCTCTCACATCTGTCATTCTGTCGTCTCATTTCGTCTCATAACCGTCACGTCGTCTCGCGTCCCATGTCTCTGGCTATCTCATGCCACCTCATGTGAGTGGAGACGTAAAATGCTGCCTGAGGTGACAATCCAGCATTTATCGTCCCGCGTGGTTTAAGACAGGAAGTGGGACATAGTGGCCACATGACCTCGTCCTGCTGTCAATCACGTCTTCTCATTCCCACTCAGACGTTATTTATGAGATCCTGGGGGCTGCGGGCAGACAAGAAGGCCTGACCTTTGACCTGCAGCTAATAGGCCATCATTTCTTCAATCTGGCGTCCTCAGGACTAAAAAACATCTCCCAGCACGCTTCCTTCTTTCCTTCCCTTTTCTCCTCCTCCCTCCCGCCATCTTGGCCGTGTCCTTCCTTGCTCCGCGTCGCTTCCTTCACCTCCTATTTCCTCGCCAATCAGTCCTCTCCTGTTTGCCCCGCCCCTCTTCTGGCCGTGACCGCGGTGTCATGACCCTGGCGTCCCCGCACGCTGGCCCCTCCCTCCCCCCGAGGTCGCCGCAGAAACAAGACAGCATCATTCGCGGGTTGATCCTCTCCAGTAATCCCGCGTGCACCACGAAGAGCGGCTTTTTCTAGAAATCATCAGATTGAAGAGCGAGGCCAACGCCGGGCCGACCTCATTAAAACAACCTTTAAACCGCACGCGCTTTACGCTCTCTTTGACTTGGGTGCGCCACACCTCCTCAGGGCTGGAGCCAGACCTAAACACTAGGGATGTGGGAAAAAAATCGATTCGAATTCGAATCACGATTCTCACGTTATTTAAAAAAAATAAATGTTTATTTATTTATTTATTTATTTATTATTATTACTTTTTTATTTATTTATTTATTTTTTTTAATTACCGGTAATCAATCCAACAAAACAATACACAGCAATACCATAACAATGCAATCCAATTCCAAAAGCAAACAACACTCAGAACTGTAATAAACAGAGCAATTGAGAGGAGACACAAAACAAACCAAAAGTAGTGAAACAAAAATGAATTTTATCAACAACAGTATCAATATTAGTTACAATTTCAACATAGCAGTGATTAAAAATCCCTCATTGACATTATCATTAGACATTTATAAAAATAAAGAACAATAGTGTCACAGTGGCTTACACTTGCATCTAAGGCTGCAGCTAACGATTATTTTTCTATCGATTAATCTATAGATTATTTTTTTCGATTAATCGGTTAAGCTATAGATTATTTTTCCTTTTACCGATTATTTTTTTATTCAAAATGAAGATGAAAAAATAAATGTAGGCCAGTTTTTTCAAAAGGCATGGCTTTTATTTACAAAAAAAAAAAGTATGGCCACTCAGTCAACATTGACAACATGACAAAATATTCTGTAACAATGTAAACATTTAAAACTTTTAACATTTAACAAAAGTTAAAAGTAGCTTATTTGCTTTTTAATGTGCAAATATAAAATAAACATAAAGTGCAAATCTTAATATTCTGCAATAGTATAAGCATTTCAAAAGTAAAAGTATTGCTTATTTTGCTTTAAAATTTGCAAAAATAAAGATAAACATCCAATACAAAAAAGTGCGTATTTCCTTGAATTGGCGCCGGGTATATAGTATTCGCATGCCTCGAATGACTGCCGGGTCAAACTCGTTTCCCAAAATAATTAGCGCATGCTTGGCCTTACCGCCGGCTCAAACTCGTTTCGCAAAATATTAATTTTATTAGCGCATGTCTGGAATTTTCGCCGGGTCAAACTCGTTTCGCAAAATAATTAGCATATTTCTAGAACTTCCGCAGGGTCAATTTCGTCACGTCATGAGTGACACTTCACCTGTCATCATTTTCAAAATGAAGGAGGCTGATTTCAATCATTTGAAATCGCATAAAGGGAAGAAGATTGAGAGCTATTCAGTAGGATTTAAGGTCCAAGCTATTGAATCTGCTAAAAAGAACAGTAAGCAGCTATGTTTTATTAATATACCGTAGCTGCGTGTGTCAAATATGAGTCATTAAATGACTCCCGCCTCCTGGTGGTAGAGGGCGCTAGTGATCCTTCTTGCGACTACCGGTACTGCAGAAGACCGGTGTTGCAGAAGAAGACAACAAGCAACAAGAGTGAGCAGCGATTGTTTGCTTGCACTTTTAACAAGGATTACATATCTCAAATAAAACACTTTTCTAAACTGGACTTTCAATCGAAGCAGGAGGTAATACTTAAAGGAATATCTCCATCGAGACTTTTAAAACTGAAGAAAGATAAGGAAGACTTCTATAAACAAGTTATCGATGCTTTTGATCAGAAGCAGCTGCGCATGGACTCATAAGTAAAGGTAAGACCATAATAAGGTTTTTTTGTTTTTTTTAATTAAATGTGCTTTTCAAGATGGTATCCTTACATCACTCAAATTTATAAGCGCAGGCCTAAATTTACCCCACGCCTTTTGGTAAGGGCAGGAGTGAGAAGAGGTTTTAAATTAATTAGCCCCGGCGGCTATTCAAGGAAATACGGTATGCGACGCGTCGACGCACAAAAACTGTCAGGCTTGGACGGAGGAAGGGACTCAGATGCAGAGAGGTGATTCCAAATAAAGCTTTTATTTTGAAATACTCTTTAAGCCTCCAGAGCCGAGTAAATTCAATTACTATGAATTACAAAAATACTATTGACAAAATGTTCCAAAAGGGAAAAACCGAAAATCACTCCAAAAAAAGGAGGAATACAAAAATAAGGACGATATAATTAGCACCGTATCTGTTATCAAAAACTTTAACAAAAAACGCTCCAAACAGGAGGAAGAAAATAAAGACTATAAAACTTAACTACTCTAATCAATGTAAACAAAAAATCACTCAACAAACTTTGAGGAAAAAATCTTTAAGGAAAAATAATAACTCACCACTGCGGTAGAAAAAGGTAGGATAACAAAAGTCGCTCTGAGGGAGGAGAAAAGTCAATTCAAAATTACAGCGTGTGATATTCTGGGAGCAAGGACGTAGACGTGAGACAAGGCAAGGCATGGACATGAACAGGGACATGGAACGCAAGACAGGCACGAAAGCTCGAGACAATCTGGCACAGAACAAGCGGAGGCTTGGGCTTATAAAGAACATGAGGGTAATGGGAAACAGGTGGAAACAATCAAGGGTCAGGAATGACGTCAGACTGGTGACACAAGAGGAAGGACCCGTGATCTGAAACAAGAGGAGTTGCTTTTCAAAATAAAACATGTAAATCACAAGACAGAAAAAACCAAGACAAGACTTCCCTCACCGCGGTGTGACAAAAACGGCATCGACGTATTTATGTAATCGATGACGTCGACTACGTCGACGCGTCGTTTCAGCCTTACTTGCATCGCATCTCATAAGCTTGACAACACACTGTGTCCAATATTTTCACAAAAATAAAATAAGTCATATTTTTGGTTCATTTAATGTCAAACTCAAATACAGAGTGGGCCAAAATGTAAAACTGAACAGAGCCGCGGGCCAAGGTTGAACAAATTAACCTTTTAATAGGCACCCAAACAAGTTTTGCATAAAATATTGAACAAGCAAGGCTTATATAACTTTATAGTGACATGCAAAATCAAGTTTCAAATAATAATAACAATAATAAAAAAAAAAAATCAAATAAAATGTAAATACAATTTGAATGCCTCTTTTCTATTTGCAGCCTTCTGAGGTAAATATCAACATTAACTTTTTCCACAGGCTAATAATAAATTAGAAAATAAAATAACAATAATGAATAAATCAAACATTCAAGCCTTGAAGTAGCAAGAGAAAGTGCATGAATAAAACGTTAATTATTGCTTTAACACCAAATATGGAACAAGAAACGCTTATATGACTTAATAGTGCAAAATCAACTTTCAATAAAACAAACGAAAAAACATCAATGGTATGTTAAATACAATTTAAATAAAAAATTGAATGCCTCGTTTCTATTTGCAGCCTTCTGAGGTAAAAATCAACATTAACTTGGTGGGCGGGGGCGGGGTTTGGTGGTAGCGAGGGGTGTATATTGTAGCGTGCCGGAAGAGTTAGTGCTGCAAGGGGTTCTGCTGTATTTGTTGTGTTTATGTTGTCTTACGGTGCGGGTGTTCTCCCGAAATGTGTTTGTCATTTTTGTTTGGTGTGGGTTCACAGTGTGGCGCGTATTTGTCCATCCATCCATCCATCCATTTTCTTCCGCTTATCCGAGGTCGGGTCGCGGCGGCAGCAGCCTAAGCAGAGAAGCCCAGACTTCCCTCTCCCCAGCCACTTCGTCCAGCTCCTCCCGGGGGATCCCGAGGCGTTCCCAGGCTAGCCGGGAGAGATAGTCTTTCCAACGTGTCCTGGGTCTTCCCCGTGACCTCCTACCGGTCGGACGTGCCCGAACACCTAGGGAGGTGTTCGGGTGGCATCCTGACCAGATGCCCGAACCACCTCATCTGGCTCCTCTCCATGTGGAGGAGCAGCGGCTTTACTTTGAGCTTCCCCCGGATGGCAGAGCTTCTCACCCTATCTCTAAGGGAGAGACCCGCCACCCGGCGGAGGAAACTCATTTGGGCCGCTTGTACCCGTGATCTTGTCCTTTCGGTCATAACCCAAAGCTCATGACCATAGGTGAGGATGGGAACGTAGATCGACCGGTAAATAGAGAGCTTTGCCTTCCGGCTCAGCTCCTTATTCACCACAACGTTTCGATACAGCATCGGCATTACTGAAGACGCCGCACCGATCCGCCTGTCGATCTCACCATCCACTCTTCCCTCACTCGTGAACAAGACTCCGAGGTACTTGAACTCCTCCACTTGGGGCAAGATCTCTTCCCCAACCCGGAGATGGCACTCCACCCTTTTCCGGGCGAGAACCATGGACTCGGACTTGGCATATCTGTATCAGTGTTAAAGTTGTTTATACGGCCGCCCTCAGTGTGACCTGTATGGCTGTTGGTCAAGTATGCGTTGCATTCACTCATGAGTATGTAGAAGCCGCATATATTACGTGACTGGGCCGGCACGCTGTTTGTATGGAGGAAAAGCAGATGTGATGACAGGTTGTAGAGGACGTTGAAGGTAGTGCCTTTAAGGCACGCCCTCAATAATGTTGTCCGGGAGGAAATCGGGAGGAAATTTGGCCCGCGGGCCAGAGTTTGACACCCATGATTTAATAGTTAAAACAAATGTACATTATTGCAATCAGTTGATAAAACATTGTCCTTTACAATTATAAAAGCTTTTTACTCTGCTTGCATGTCAGCAGACTGGGGTAGATCCTGCTGAAATCCTATGTATTCAATGAATAGACAATCCTTTTGAATCAGGAAAAAAATCGTTTTTCAATCGAGAATAGCGTTGGATTGAAAAAAATCGATATTGAATCGAATCGTGGGACACCCAAAGATTCACAGCCCTACTAAACACCATGTTGCTAAGTCATATTTATCAGATAAAAAAAAACCCTCAAAATTATGAGGTAAAAAGTCAAGATTATGGGATAAAAAGGTCATTATTATGATATGAAAAGTTGAATTTATCAGATAAAAGGTCTAAATTGCGAGATAAAAAAGTCATAATTATGATATAAAAAAATACAAATAATAAGATAAAGTCATAACTATTAGATAAAAAAATCATAATTAAGAGATCAAAAGTCGAAATTATGGAAGTCCCTTTCCACCCCTAAAAAAATGTAAATACTCCAATGGTTAGTGGTAACTATGAGATAACAATTCACAATTATGAGATGAAAAGTCGAAATCATGAGATAATTTAGTCATAAGTATGTGATAAAAAGTTAAAACTATGAGCTAAAAAGTCATAATTATGAGATTATGAAATACAGTCGACATTATGAGACCAAAAAGAAAAGAAAGAAGGCCAAATTAAGAAGAAAAAAATAAATATATATATATATATATATATATATATGCACTGTTATTATAAGATAAAATGATGAAATTATTAGATACAAAGTCATAATTATGAGTTCTAGTCGAAATGGAAAAAATATAATGTATATTGGCCAATGGTAAGTCATAATTATGAGATAAAACGTCGAATTTATGAGAAAAAAGGTCTAAATTACGAGATAAAAAATCATAATTAAGATATAAAAAGCCCTAATTATGAAATACAAATTTTAAATAATGAGATAAAAATATGAAATTGAAATTTGCAAAACCAGGAAGCCCGTTTCCACCTCTAAAAAATATAAATACCCCAATGGTTAGTGATAATTATCAGATAAAAGTTCGATAGTATGAGATTAAAAAAAATCATAATTATGAGATGAAAAGTTGAAATTATGAGATCATTTAGTCATAGTTAAGATATAAATCGAAATTACGAAATACACTCGACATTATGAGACAAGAAAGTAATAATTATGAGTTCAAGTAAAAAATAAAAACAAAACAATATACAGGTAAAAGCCAGTAAATTAGAATATTTTGAAAAACTTGATTTATTTCAGTAATTGCATTCAAAAGGTGTAACTTGTACATTATATTTATTCATTGCACACAGACTGATGCATTCAAATGTTTATTTCATTTAATTTTGATGATTTGAAGTGGCAACAAATGAAAATCCAAAATTCCGTGTGTCACAAAATTAGAATATTACTTAAGGCTAATACAAAAAAGGGATTTTTAGAAATGTTGGCCAACTGAAAAGTATGAAAATGAAAAATATGAGCATGTACAATACTCAATACTTGGTTGGAGCTCCTTTTGCCTCAATTACTGCGTTAATGCGGCGTGGCATGGAGTCGATGAGTTTCTGGCACTGCTCAGGTGTTATGAGAGCCCAGGTTGCTCTGATAGTGGCCTTCAACTCT
Source organism: Nerophis lumbriciformis (assembly GCF_033978685.3). NCBI lineage: Eukaryota > Metazoa > Chordata > Actinopteri > Syngnathiformes > Syngnathidae > Nerophis > Nerophis lumbriciformis. The sequence continues at coordinate 11,654,714 of NC_084564.2, read as the reverse complement.
TCTGCGTTTTTGGGTCTGGCATTCTGCATCTTCCTTTTCACAATACCCCACAGATTTTCTATGGGGCTAAGGTCAGGGGAGTTGGCGGGCCAATTTAGAACAGAAATACCATGGTCCGTAAACCAGGCACGGGTAGATTTTGCGCTGTGTGCAGGCGCCAAGTTCTGTTGGAACTTGAAATCTCCATCTCCATAGAGCAGGTCAGCAGCAGGAAGCATGAAGTGCTCTAAAACTTGCTGGTAGACGGCTGCGTTGATCCTGGATCTCAGGAAACAGAGTGGACCGACACCAGCAGATGACATGGCACCCCAAACCATCACTGATGGTGGAAACTTTACACTAGACTTCAGGCAACGTGGATCCTGTGCCTCTCCTGTCTTCCTCCAGACTCTGGGACCTCGATTTCCAAAGGAAATGCAAAATTTGCATGGTTGGATGATGGTTTGGGGTGCCATGTCATCTGCTGGTGTCGGTCCACTCTGTTTCCTGAGATCCAGGGTCAACGCAGCCGTCTACCAGCAAGTTTTAGAGCACTTCATGCTTCCTGCTGCTGACCTGCTCTATGGAGATGGAGATTTCAAGTTCCAACAGGACTTGGCGCCTGCACACAGCGCAAAATCTACCCGTGCCTGGTTTACGGACCATGATATTTCTGTTCTAAATTGGCCCGCCAACTCCCCTGACCTTAGCCCCATAGAAAATCTGTGGGGTATTGTGAAAAGGAAGATGCAGAATGCCAGACCCAAAAACGCAGAAGAGTTGAAGGCCACTATCAGAGCAACCTGGGCTCTCATAACACCTGAGCAGTGCCAGAAACTCATCGACTCCATGCCACGCCGCATTAACGCAGTAATTGAGGCAAAAGGAGCTCCAACCAAGTATTGAGTATTGTACATGCTCATATTTTTCATTTTCATACTTTTCAGTTGGCCAACATTTCTAAAAATCCCTTTTTTGTATTAGCCTTAAGTAATATTCTAATTTTGTGACACACGGAATTTTGGATTTTCATTTGTTGCCACTTCAAATCATCAAAATTAAATGAAATAAACATTTGAATGCATCAGTCTGTGTGCAATGAATAAATATAATGTACAAGTTACACCTTTTGAATGCAATTACTGAAATAAATCAAGTTTTTCAAAATATTCTAATTTACTGGCTTTTACCTGTATATATATATATATATATATATATATATATGTATATATATATATATATATATATATATATATATATATATATATATATATGTATATATATATATATATATATATATATATCCCGATGGTAAGTCATAGTTATAAGTTAAAATGACGAATATTATATTATGAGATAAAACGTCTTAATAGAGATGAAAAAAAAGTAATATTTCTGAGATAAAAAGTCAGAATTTATGAGTAAAAAGGTCTGAATTGTGAGATAAAAAGTCATAATTATGACATAAAAAATAAAATATAAATGTAATAATAAGATAAAAACTCATAATTATTAGATAAAATGTGGAAATTCTGAGATAGGAAAGTCCTAATTGTGAGATTAAAAATCTTGATTATGAGGAAAAAAAGTCGAAATTGAGATAGAAGTCATAATTATGAGATAAGAAAGTCAAAACTATGAAATGTCATCATTATGACACAAAAAGTCAAAATTATGAGATAAAAATTTGGAAATTCAAATTGGCAAATACAGGAAGCCCGTTTCCACCTCTGAAAAATGTAAATACCCAAATGGTTAGTGATAATTATCAGATAAAATTTCATAATTATGAGATAAAAAGTCGAAATTATGAGATAATTTAGTCATAAGTACGTGATTAAAAAAAGTTTAAATTATGAGCTAAAAATTCATAATTATGCGATAAGTCGACATTATGAAATAAAATCGACATCATGAGACAGGAAAGTTGACATGATGAGATAATTTAGTCATAATTATGAGATAAGTCGGAATTATGAAATAAAGTCAACATTATGAGACAAGAAAGTTATAGTTATGAGATAAAAAGTCATAATTATCAGACAAAAAGTCAAAATTATGAGTTCAAGTAAAAAAAACTATACATACTGCATATACCCTGATGATAAGGTATATTTATAAGATCAAATGACGAAATGATGAGATAGAAAGTCATACTTATCAGATAAAAAGTTATATTTATGAGAAAAGAAAGTTGAAATTATGAGATAAGCCATATTTATGCAATCAAAAGCCAAAACAATACGCAAAAAAAATCGAAATTACATGATATAAAAAGTCAAAATTATGAGAGGAAACAATCAAATGTTTTTTTGGTCTGGTAAACAAACTTGCGTACAAATCCAAGAAGGTGCATTGTTTACTTTCACTTTGGCAGTTAGCGTGGGCCTGTTAGCACGGTTAGCATCATCTGAACTTGATCTGAAGTCATCATAATTACTGATTATACACTCGTTTAAAGGCCTTGAACGTGATGTTTTATTCAGGCAGGAAGTGAGCAGGCTGCGCTGCTTGTTTGTGGATTAGAAAAGCCTCGTTAAGCGTATTAACGAGTCCGCGGGGTCTAATTCACTTTCGGTTCCAATATGCGGGAAAGAGTCTCCTTTCATGGCGTTTTATGCGGCAGTCCCCGCGCTTTCTGGGCTCGCCGCGCCGCGGAATAATTAAGGGCCATGAATATTCATGAGCGGCTTCCGATCATCAATTAAACATCGGGACATTTTATTGATCAAACATCGAATGGTTAATTAGGCCTCTATTAGCAAAAATGCCAAACGAGAGGCTTCCCTGCTTGTGACGTTGCCACGGTAACGGGGCTAAACAGGGGCCCCGCACCTCCCTGACAGTGCGGACCCTCGGTCAGGGGGGGAGGAAGTGAAAGCGGTAATAGGAGCTACGCCCCCTCCCGTAGCCCCCTGGGAAAACACACACTAGATTCCCAACATCCTTCATCCTGTCTGTGTGTGTGTGTGTGTGTGTGTGTGTGTGTGTGTGTGTGTGTGTGTGTGTGTTTGGACCCCCTGGGGCGCTTTGAGACGTGTGTGTGATGTGGCTCACGGCAGCCATGATGGCGGCCTCGTGACCTTGTTATCTCGGCAGGTGATTGATGCGCTTTACGAGTTTATCTAACGACTTTTTAAACAGCTCTTTATGCTCTCAGTCGCCCCATTGGCTCCCACGCATACACACACACACACACACACACTTCTCGCCGAGTCGTCCAAAAATCAGAGGGGAGGTTGATGCAGCTCTTCACTCATTGGCCAGTGTGCTGCAGAGGGGCGTGGCCACGTTGTTCAGTCAAATACTAAATCTGCAGACGAAGCAGCGCCACTTGAATAGAATAGATTAAAATATTATAGATATAAATATTATAGAGTTAGAAGTCATAATTATGAGATAAGAAAGTCAAAATTATGAAATGTCATCATTATGACACAAAAAGTCGAAATTATGAGATAATTTAGTCATAAATATGTGATTAAAAAAAAGTTAAAATTATGAGCTAAAAATTCATAATTATGAGATAAAATGTCGAAATTATGAGATAATTTAGTCATAAGTAGGTGATAAAAAAAAGTTAAAATTATGAGATAAAAATTCATAATTATGAGATAAGTCAACATTATGAGACAAGAAAGTCGACATGATGAGATAATTTAGTCATAATTATGAGATAAATCGAAATGATGAAATAAAGTCAACATTATGAGACAAGAAAGTTATAGTTATGAGATAAAAAGTCATAATTCTCAGACAAAAAGTCAAAACTATGAGTTCAAGTAAAAAAAACTATACATACTGTACATACCCTGATGGTAAGGTATATTTATAAGATAAAAATGACGAAATTATGAGACAAAAAGTCATAATTATGAGATAAAAATTTGAATTTGAAATTGGCAAAAACCGGCCTATTATGGAAGTCCGTTTACACCTCGAAATTATGTGAATACCCCAATGGTTAGTGATAATTATTAGATAAAAAGTCGAAATTATGAGATAATTTAGTCATAGGTATGTGATAAAAAAAAAGTTAAAATTATCAGCTAAAAGTTCATAATTATGAGATAAAACGTCGAAATTATGAGATAATTTAGTCATAAGTACATGATAAAAAAAAATTAAAATTATGAGATAAAATTTCATAATTATGAGATAAGTTGACATTATGAAATAAAATCAACATTATGAGACAGGAAAGTCGACATGATGAGATAATTTAGTCATAATTATGAGATAAGTCGACATTATGAAATAAAATCGACATCATGAGACAGGAAAGTCGACATGATGAGATAATTTAGTCATAATTATGAGATAAATCGAAATTATGCAATAAAGTCAACATTATGAGACAAGAAAGTTATAGTTATGAGATAAAAAGTCATAATTATCAGACAAAAAGTCAAAATTATGAGTTCAAGTAATAAAAACTATACATACTGCATATACCCTGATGGTAAGGTATATTTATAAGATAAAAATGACAAAATTATGAGACAAAAAGTCATAATTATGAGATAAAAATTTGAATTTGAAATTGGCAAAAACCGGCCTATTATGGAAGTCCGTTTACACCTCAAAATTATGTGAATACCCCAATGGTTAGTGATAATTATTAGATAAAAAGTCGAAATTATGAGATAATTTAATCATAAGTACGTGATAAAAAAAGTTAAAATTATGAGCTAAAAATTCATAATTATGAGATAAAAAGTCGAAATTATGAGATAATTTAGTCATAAGTACGTGATTAAAAATGTTAAAATTATGAGCTAAAAATTCATAATTATGAGATAAAACGTCGAAATTATGAGATAATTTAGTCATAAGTACGTGATAAAAAAAAGTTAAAATTATGAGATAAAAATTCATAATTATGAGATAAGTCAACATTATGAAATAAAATCGACATTATGAGACAGGAAAATTGACATTATGAGATCATTTAGTCATAATTATGAGATAAATAGAAATTATTAAATAAAGTCAACATTATGAGACAATAAAGTTATAGTTATGAGATAAAAAGTCATAATTATCAGACAAAAAGTCAAAATTATGAGTTCAAGTAAAATAAACTATACATACTGTATATACCCTGATGGTAAGGTATATTTATAAGATAAAAATTATGAAATTATGAGACAAAAAGTCATAATTATGAGATAAAAATTTGAATTTTAAATTGGCAAAAACCGGCCTATTATGGAAGTCCGTTAACAGCTCGAAATTATGTGAATACCCCAATGGTTAGTGATAATTATTAGATAAAAACTCGAAATTATGAGATAATTTAGTCATAAATACGTGATAAAAAAAAGTTAAAATTATGAGCTAAAAATTCATAATTATGAGATAAAACGTCGAAATTATGAGATAATTTAGTCATAAGTACGTGATAAAAAAAAAGTTAAAATTATGAGATAAAAATTCATAATTATGAGGTAAGTCAACATTATGAAATAAAATCGACATTATGAGACAGGAAAGTCGACATGATGAGATAATTTAGTCATAATTATGAGATAAGTCGAAATTATGAAATAAAGTCAACATTATGAGACAAGAAAGTTATAGTTATGAGATAAAAAGTCATAATTCTCAGACAAAAAGTCAAAGCTATGAGTTCAGGTAAAGAAACTATACATACTGTATATACCCTGATGGTAAGGTATATTTATAAGATAAAAATGACGAAATTATGAGACAAAAAGTCATAATTCTGAGATAAAAATTTGAATTTGAAATTGGCAAAAACCGGCCTATTATGGAAGTCGTTTACACCTCGAAATTATGTGAATACCCCAATGGTTAGTGATAATTATTAGATAAAAAGTCGAAATTATGAGATAATTTAGTCATAAGTATGTGATAAAAAAAAGTTAAAATTATGAGCTAAAAATTCACAATTATGAGATAAAAAGTCGAAATTATAAGATGATTTAGTCATAAGTATGTGATAAAAAAAAGTTAAAATTATGAGCTAAAAATTCATAATTATGAGATAAAATGTCGAAATTATGAGATAATTTAGTCATAAGTACGTGATAAAAAAAAAGTTAAAATTATGAGATAAAAATTCATAATTATGAGATAAGTCAACATTATGAAATAAAATCGACATTATGAGACAGGAAAGTCGACATGATGAGATAATTTAGTCATAATTATGAGATAAGTCGAAATTATGAAATAAAGTCAACATTATGAGACAAGAAAGTTATAGTTATGAGATAAAAAGTCATAATTCTCAGACAAAAAGTCAAAACTATGAGTTCAAGTAAAAAAAACAATACATACTGTATATACCCTGATGGTAAGGTATATTTATAAGATAAAAATGACGAAATTATGAGACAAAAAGTCATAATTATGAGATAGAAATTGGAAAAAAACGGCCTATTATGGAAGTCCGTTTACACCTCGAAATTATGTGAATACCCCAATGGTTAGTGATAATTATTAGATAAAAAGTCGAAATTATGAGATAATTTAGTCATAAGTATGTGATTAAAAAAAAGTTAAAATTATGAGCTAAAAATTCATAATTATGAGATAAAATGTCGAAATTATGAGATAATTTAGTCATAAGTACGTGATAAAAAAAGTTAAAATTATGAGATTAAAATTCATAATTATGAGATAAGTCAACATTATGAAATAAAATCGACATTATGAGACAGGAAAGTCGACATGATGAGATAATTTAGTCATAATTATGAGATAAGTCGAAATTATGAAATAAAGTCAACATTATGAGACAAGAAAGTTATAGTTATGAGATAAAAAAGTCATAATTATCAGACAAAAGTCAAAATTATGAGTTCAAGTAAAAAAAACTATACATACTGTATATACCCTGATGGTAAGGTACATATAAGATAAAATGACGAAATTATGAGACAAAAAGTCATAATTATGGGGGGACCCAAAAGGGTCTCACTCATAAAAGTGTTAAAAATATCTCATACATTTTTATTTTATTTTAAGATTTAAAGGGGCTGTTTGCAACATTTACACAGATGCCGAGAGGGAAAACTTTTTTTTATATATGGCAAACACACAAAATATGCATTATTTACCCTAAAATATTTCAAAGTGGAATATTTGATGTGAAGTAATTGGAGCCTTGAATATGTCAATAATTCATAAAAACATTGACTTTGAATCATCATTATTTTTTGAGCAATGACAGATTTAAAGAAAAAAAATAAACACTCAAAGTCCAAAAGGGTCCCACTCATAAACGTGTAAAAAATAATTCATAATTTATTTATTTTTTTACTTTTAACACTTAAATCTCCAGATTTACTTCAGATATTTTCGTAAATTTTAAGTTTTTATTATTTTGTTATCATGTTTTTTTTGTTTGTTATATGACCCTTTTGTCAAAGAAAACTTTGTGTTTTATATGGCAAACACACAAAATATCCAATATTTCCCCCTAAAATATTTCAAAGTTGAATATTTGATGTGAAGTAATTGGAGCCTTGAATATTTCAATAATTCATATCAACATCGCCTTTGACTAATCATTATTTTTTGAGCAGTGACAGAGTTTAAGAAAAAACAAAAAGACTCAAAGTCTTGGGGATCCAAAAGGGTCCCACTCATAAAAGTGTAAAAAATTATTCATAATTTTTTTATTTTATTTTTACTTTTAACAATTAAATCTCCAGATTAACTTCAGATATTTTCGTAAATGTTTAGTTTTTATTATTTTGTTCATTTTTGTTTGTTTGTTTGTTTTATGCCCCTTTTGTCAAAGAAAACTTTTTTTTATATGGCAAACACACAAAATATCCAATATTTTCCCCAAAAAATATTTCAAAGTGGAATATTTGATGTGAAGTAATTGGAGCCTTGAATATGTCAATAACTCATAAAAACATTGACTTTGAATCATCATTATTTTTTGAGCAATGACAGATTTAAAGAAAAAAAACACTCAAACTCTTGGGGATCCAAAAGGGTCCCACTCATAAACGTGTAAAAAATAATTCATAATTTTTAAACATTTTTTTACTTTTAACACTTAAATCTCCAGATTTACTTCAGATATTTTCGTAAATTTTAAGTTTTTATTATTTTGTTTATGTTTTTTTTGTTTGTTTTATGCCCCTTTTGTCAAAGAAAACTTTGTGTTTTATATGGCAAACACACAAAATATGCAATATTTCCCCCTAAAATATTTAAAAGTTGAATATTTGATGTGAATTAATTGGAGCCTTGAATATGTCAATAATTCATATCAACATTAACTTTGACTAATCATTATTTTTTGAGCAATGACAGATTTAAAGAAAAAAACCACTCAAAGTATTGGAAATCCAAAAGGGTCCTACTCATAAAAGTGTTAAAAATAATTCATCCATCGATCCATTTTCTACCGCTTATTCCCTTTTGGGGTCGCGGGGGGCGCTGGAGCCTATCTCAGCTACAATCGGGCGGAAGGCGGGGTACACCCTGGACAAGTCGCCACCTCATATACTTTGTTATTTTATTTTACGATTTAAAGGGGCTGTTTGCAACATTTACAGAGATGCCGAGAGGGAAACTTTGTTTTTTTATATGGCAAACACACAAAATATGCAACATTTACCCCCAAAAATATTCCAAAGTGGAATATTTGTTATGAAGTAATTGGAGCCTTGAATATGTCAATAATTCACAACAACATCGACTTTGGTTCATGATTATTTTTTGAGCAATGACAGATTGAAAGAAAAAAAATCCCACTCAAAGTCTTGGGGATCCAAAAGGGTCCCACTCATAAAAGTGTAAAAAATGAGTCATAATTTTTCTTTTTTTTTCTTTTAACACTTTAAACTTCTGATCTATTCGTCAATTTTAAGTTTTTATTATTTTGTTCATGTTTTTTTTTGTTGGTTTGTTTTATGCCCCTTTTGTTAAAGAAAACTTAGTTGTTTTTTTTATGGCAAACACACAAAATATGCAATATTTCCCCCAAAAAATATTTCAAAGTGAAATATTTGGTGTGAAGTGATTGGAGCCTTGAACAGGTCAATATATCATAACATTGACTTTAATATATATATATATATATATATATATATATATATATATATATATATATATATATATATATATATATATATATATATATATATATATATATATATATATTTAGCATTGACAGTTTTAAAGAAAAAAACTGCAGCTTTGTGTTATTAGTCAACATTGCAAATTTTTCATGTTACATTTCATTTCTTTGCTCTTTTAGTCCACTTTTTTAATGTTTTTTTAATAGAATTTGAAGATTGTGCCTTGTGCCAATAAAAAACATTAGCTGCGGGCTACAAATGCCCCCCGAGCCACACTTTGGACACGCCGGATTTCCATCCGCATGGCATCTTGTTAGGACTTCGCTCAATAAGGCCATCCTCAACCAACCACACACACACACACACACACACACACGCGCACACACACACACACACACACACACACACACACACACACACACGCGCACAGACACACACACACACACACACACACACATGAATTATTGAGGTCAGTTTTCAATTAGAGAAGCAGCTGACTAATCCATGTTTTAGTGGGAGAAGAAAATAATCCGCCTTTGTGTTTATGTCCTTCTAATGCGTGTGTGTGTGTGTGTGTGTGTGTGTGTGTGTGTGTGTACATGCAGTATGTGTGGCTCATATTGTTGTTTACAAATCCTTCGCTCCCAAATGAAAATGTGGATAATAATAATAATGATGATGATAATATTGGCTGTAGGCTCGCACATAGTGTTCAATCAGGCGTCTCATGGTCGTCTCTCACTTCCTGTCTGGAGGTGCAGCCGCCATATTTGATGTGGCGAGAGCGAACAGCGAGGATTCCTCATTCATGTGCTGCATGGAATTGTACTTTTAACTTATTAGATGTGACATCCATTGTTTTTGTTGGTATTTGTCTACCAAATACTGTATATGTGTAAGGGTGTATAAAAAGCATGAATTTCATTCCAATCGGTCCATTTCCTTGCTTAGTTTACGGAAGGCGTGTCCAAAGTACGGCCCAAGGGCCAATTTGTGTCCAAGTTCGTTCTTTATTGGCCCTCGACATATTGCAAAAAAATGTATATATTCATTATTAATGATGTTATTAGTAGTGCTGTCAAACAATAGTAAAAGAAAATCTAATTAATCACACTTTTGGATTTGGATTAATCACGATTAATCACAAGTATTACTAGTGATTACGAGGCTAGATCTGAAGTTGATCATTCTGGAGACTTAAACGGTGAAAGTAAAAACAATAAAATGTGTGACATATATTTTTATTACTTTTATGAGTGGGGCCCTTTTGGAGCCCCAATCATTTTAGTGGGATTTATTTTAAACTGTCATTGCTCAAAAAATAATAATGAATCAAAATCAATGTTGTTATGAATTATTGACCTATTCAGTGCTCTAATTATTCACATCAAATATTCCATTTTTAAACATTTTGGGGCAAAATATTGCATATTTTGTGTTTTTGCCATATAAAAAAACGTTTTCTTTGACAAAAAGGGCATGAAACAAATAAAATAAAACATGAAAAAATTATCCATCCATCTATTTTCTACCGCTTGTCCCTTTCGGGGTCGCGGGGGGTCGCTGGAGCCTATTTCAGCTGCGTTTCGGGCGGAAGGCAGTGTACACCTTGGACAAGTCGCCACCTCATCACAGGGCTGAAAAGATTATAACAACTCATAATCAATGAACAGATCTGAAATTGATCTCGAGACTTAAGCATTGGAAGTTTTTTTTTTTTTTTCCTGGCTCAAATAATAATGAATTTAAAATCAACCTTGTTATGAATTACTTTCTATCAAATATTCCACATATCTATATAAATAATGCATATTTTGTGTTTTTGCCATAAAAACAGTGTTTTGACTAAAACAGCGAAAAACATGTTCAAAAAAACTTTATATCAACATATATATATATATATATATATATATATATATATATATATATATATATATATATATATATATATATATATACACATTCATGAAGTTTGGTTCTTTTATGAATTTATTATGGGTCTACTAAAAATGTGAGCAAATGTACTGGGTCAAAAGTATACATACAGCAATGTTAATATTTGCTTACATGTCCCTTGGCAAGTTTACCTGCAATAAGGCCCTTTTAGTAGACCACTCCTCTTGACAAAATTGGGCCAGTTGACCTAAATGTGTTGGTTTTCTGACATGGACTTGTTTCTTCAGCATTGTCCACACGTTTAAGTCAGGACTTTGGGAAGGCCATTCTAAAACCTTAAATCTAGCCTGATTTAGCCATTTCTTTACCACTTTTGAGGTGTGTTTGGGGTCATTGTCCTGTTGGAACACCCAACTGTGCCCAAGACCCAACCTCCGGGCTGATGATTTTAGCTTGTCCTGAAGAATTTGGAGGTAATCCTCCTTTTTCATTGTCCCATTTACTCTCTCTAAAGCACAAGTTCCATTGGCAGCAAAACAGGCCCAGCGCATAATACTACCACCACCATGCTTGACGGTAGGAATGGTGTTCTTGGGATTAAAGGCCGCACCTTTTCTCCTCCAAACATATTGCTGGGTATTGTGGCCAAACAGCTCCATTTTTGTTTCATCTGACAATCACATGGACAAAGATAAGACCTTCTGGAGGAAAGTTCTGTGGTCAAATATTCTGCTTATCTACATAAATAATGCATATTTTGTGATTTTGCCATAAAAACCCACCTTCTACCATCCTAGTCACGTCCGTTGTGTCCTTGGGCAAGACACTTAACCCTTGCTCCTGATGGCTGCTGGTTAGTGCCTTGCATGGCAGCTCCCGCCATCAGTGTGTCAATGTGTGTGTGAATGGGTAAATGTGGTAATACTGTCAAAGCGCTTTGAGTTCCTTGAAGGTAGAAAAGCGCTATACAAGTATAACCCATTTATTTATTATTTATTTATTAAAAACAGGGTTTTGACAAAAAGGCATTAAACATAGAATAGAATCGAATAGAAAGTACTTTATTGATCCCAGGGGGAAATTCAGCACCACAGTTTGCTCACAATAGACAATAATAATAATAAATAATATAATATATACCGTATTTTCCGCACCATAAGGCGCCCTGGGTTGTAAGCCGCGCCTTCAATGAACGGCATATTTCAAAACTTTGTCCACCTATAAGCCGCCCCGTGTTGTAAGCCGCATCTAACTGCGCTAAAGGAATGTCAAAAAAACAGTCAGATAGGTCAGTCAAACTTTAATAATATATTAAAAACCAGCGTGATGTGGGCGCGCATGGAGTCGTATATCAACATGGACGGAGCTGCGTGAAAAAAGCCACCCGGCCTCTTCGCGTAAACTTACCTTAACCACTCGCTCATCTTTTCTTCATCCATCCATCCTTTCGAGTTAGCTTTTATGATGACGCCGGCTGGAAAGGTCTCTTTTGGCAAGGTCTTCCTTTTGAATATCACCATGGGTGGAAGTTTCTGGCCATTAGCATGGCAAGCTAGAACCACAGTGAAGGATGACTTCTCATTCCCTGTGGTGCGAATATTCACCGTACGTGCTCCCGTTGTATTCACAGTGCGGTTCACAGGAATATCAAAAGTCAGTGGAACCTCGTCCATGTTGATAATGTTCTCTGGCCGGATCTTTTTTTCAGCTATCTTGTTTTTACAATATGCACGGAAAGTAGCCAGCTTTTCTTGAAAGTCTTTAGGCAGTTGCTGTGAAATAGTAGTCCGTGTGCGGATGGAGAGATTGCGTCTTTTCATGAACCGGAAACCTTCGCTTAGTAGGAGCCATTTTGTGGTCTTTACAGATGTAAACACACAAAGGAAATGAAACGTAATATCCGCGCGCTTCTCCTTCTTCTACGCGGGCGGGTGGTTGCTTACAGTAGAAGAAGAAGCGCTTCCTGTTCTATGGGGGCGGGTGCTTACCTTGGCGGTTGCTTGCGTAGAAGAAGAAGCACTTCCTCTTCTACGGGGAAAAAAGATGGCGGCTGTTTACCGTATTTGCGAGACCGAAACTTTATGAAAATGAATCTTAATATTAATCCATATATAAAGCGCACCGGGTTATAAGCCGCACTGTCAGCTTTTGAGTAAATTTGTGGTTTTTAGGTGCGGCTAATAGTGCGGAAAATACGGTATATTACCGTATTTTCCGCACTATAAGGTGCACCGGATTATTAGCCGCACCTTCAATGAATTACATATTTCATAACTTTGTCCACCAATAAGCCGCCCCGGATTATAAGCCGCGCCTACGCTGCGCTAAAGGGAATGTCAAAAAAACAGTCAGATAGTTCAGTCAAACTTTAATAATATATTGAAAACCAGCGTTCTAACAACTCTGTCCCAAAATGTACGCAAATGTGCAATCACAAACATAGTAAAATTCAAAATGGTGTAGAGCAATAGCAACATAATGTTGCTCGAACGTTAATGTCACAACACACAAAATAAACATAGCGCTCACCTTCTGAAGTTATTCTTCATTCGTAAATCCTTCGAATTCTTCGTCTTCGGTGTCCGAATTGAAAAGTTGCGCAAGCGTGGTATCCAAAATGGCCGGTTCCGTCTCGTCGAAGTCATCGGAGTCAGTGTCGCTGTTGTTCTGTGAATCCTGCCTTCCGGAAAGCTCGGACCACAGTTGTGACCGAAATATCTGCCCAGGCATTTACGATCCACTGGCAAATGTTGGCGTATGTCGTCCGGCGCTGTCTGCCCGTCTTAGTGAAGGTGTGTTCGCCTTCGGAGCTGTGTGAAAAAAGCCACCCGGCCTCTTCGCGTAAACTTCCCTTAACCACTCGCTCATCTTTTCTTCATCCATCCATCCCTTCGAGTTAGCTTTTATGATGACGCCGGCTGGAAAGGTCTCTTTTGGCAAGGTCTTCCTTTTGAATATCACCATGGGTGGAAGTTAGCATGGCAAGCTAGAACCACAGTGAAGGATGACTTCTCATTCCCTGTGGTGCGAATATTCACCGTACGTGCTCCCGTTCCACAGTGCGGTTCACAGGAATATCAGTTGCTGTGAAATACGGTAGTAATCCGTGTGCGGATGGAGAGATTGCGTCTTTTTATGAACCGGATCCTTGTCGCTTTGTAGGAGCCATTTTGTGGTCTTTACAGATGTAAACAGGAAATGAAACGTACGGTGATATCCGCGCGTTTTTTCTTCTTCTTCCGGGGGCGGGTAGAAGAAGAAGCGCTTCCTGTTCTATGGGGGCGGGTGCTTTCCTTGGCGGTTGCTTGCGTAGAAGAAGAAGCGCTTCCTGTTCTACCGGGAAAAAAGATGGCGGCTGTTTACCGAAGTTGCGAGATCGAAACTTTATGAAAATGAATCGTAATAAAGCGCACCGGGTTATAAGGCGCACTGTCAGCTTTTGAGAACATTTGTGGTTTTTAGGTGCGCCTTATAGTGCGGAAAATACGGTATATTATCTATATAATATATAGATAATATAAATATATTCTACATATTATAAAAACTTTATATCAACAGATAGATCAGATGATAAAATAAAAACTAATGAATATATTACTTATTTTTGACATTTTTATTTGAGCCCTAAAGGTAAATATATATATATATATATATATATATATATATATATATATATATATATATATATATATATATATATATATATATATATATATATATATATATATATGTTTTGAAAATGAAAAATATCGAAATGGCATGCTTTAATTTTTTCTCAATGGACAATTTTTGGACACCCCTGTCCTGGATGGGTGTGGCATGTGGTCCAATCCTTGAAATGCTGACCTAAGGTGTTGTTGGCGTGGCCAAGAGTCATAGCTCGCCACACCTGTACGTGCGGAGACGACGCACAAAAGCCCGACGAGTGTCTCGTGACACCCAGCCAACGAGGAGCTTCGCCGGCGGTCATGTTCAGTCACTTCCTGTTTGGCAGTCATGCTGCGTCGTTGCCCCTCCTCCAGATGTTCCTGCTATCGAACATCTGCCCGGGCGCCGCTCCACTGCACGGCGGGAACATCTGCACGCGCTCGCCAAGTGGAAGTCACACGCTGGCATATGCACGCTCGCAGCTGCCAACAGGAAACGCCCGCACGTCGGCTCTACCCCGCTTAGCGGCGCCCCCTGCTGCACAGGGTCAGCGGCCGCTTGGTGAACAATTGCCCGTACGCTAGTGGAGACATGTTTGGTCATGTGACCCGGCACACCGCCATAGCGTCTTCCAGTGGTCATCACGACATCCGCTCGAATGTTTGCATTATTCATCGGAAGGAGTGCATTGTCACGTCTCATACAATATACATCACATGCTGCTCGCTGTCTAGTGCCCACCGGGGTGTCTGTGATATGTTGGCAGCGCCGCCGCTTCCTACTCAACACGCAACCATTTTAGGACCATTTCACTTCCTAACTGTCAAGCAAGCGTAAAAAGAAGTTAGACATCGTCAATAAGTCTATTAAAACAACTGACAATGACTATTCGCTAGGGAAGAAGAGGTTGCACTTTTTAAGGTGTTTCCCCCAGAAAATGTGTTTGTTAAGGTGGTGTCTTTCCAGCGGACAGACCAGGGAAGGGGGTGGGTGGGTGTAAGGATCGATGTAACTCGGCCTGTCGCCATCACGTCTTCACCTCGTCGCCATACTTGCCAACCTTGAGACCTCCGAATTCGGTGAGTTCAAGGACCGCTGAAATTAGTAGAACACAACGGCGCTCGCCGAATACTCTGATCAGTGAAGCATGTTTAATATAAACAGTGGGATTTCTAATAATTAGGAAGGTTTGTGTCGTGTTTGTCCTCCTACAGAAACCATATTAAAACTAAATATATATTTTTCCCTCATATTTTTCCATTTTCATGCATTTTTGAAAAAGCTCCAGGGAGCCACTAAAGAGCGGCATGGACTTATAAGGACTTCTGTGTGAGTGATATTTATATAGCGCTTTACTCTTGTGACTCAAAGCGCTTTTTTACATAGTTAAACCCAATATCTAAGTTACATTTAAAGCAGTGTGGGTTAGCACTGGGGGCAGGTGGGTAAAGTGTCTTGCCCAAGGACACAACGGCAGTGACTAGGATGGCGGAAGCGGGGATCGAACCTGGAACCCTGAAGTTGTCCACATAACCCGCCAATACAACTCAAACACCTGCACAACACACTCAATCCCACAGCCCAAAGTACCGCTCACCTCCCCGAAGTTCATACAGCACATATATTTCCCCAAAGTACCCAAAGTTACGTACGTGACAAGCACATAGCGGCACGCACGTACAGGCAAGCGATCAAATGTTTGGAAGCCGCAGCTGCATGCGTACTCACGGTACCGCGTCTGCGCATCCAACTCAAAGTCCTCCTGGTAAGAGTCTCTGTTGTCCCAGTTCTCCACAGGCCAATGGTAAAGCTTGACTGTCATCTTCCGGGAATGTAAACAATGAAACACCGGCCGTGTTTGTGTTGCTGCAGTCGGCCGCAATACACCGCTTCCCACCTACAGCTTTCTTCTTTGCTGTCTCCATTGTTCACTGAACAAATTGCAAAAGATTCACCAACACAGATGTCCAGAATACTGTGGAATTTTGCGATGAAAACAGACGACTTAATAGCTGGCCACCATGCTGTCCCAAAATGTCCTCTACAATCCGTGACGTCACGCGCAGGCGTCATCATACCGAGACGTTTTCAGCAGGATATTTCGCGCAAAATTTAAAATTGCACTTTAGTAAGCTAACCCGGCCGTATTGGCATGTGTTGCAATGTTAAGATTTCATCATTGATGTATAAACTATCAGACTGCGTGGTCGGTAGTAGTGGGTTTCAGTAGGCCTTTAAGAAACCATTCTGAGCCTTATCTTATTTAGTTTTTATTTGATATATGTTGACCACGTTAACCCTGGCAATGGACCATGTGTGTATATGTATGTTATGCCATTGTTTACAAATTTGGTAAATAAATAACCCAAAAAATGTATATTTTGTTGTTTATTTACTGTACCGAAAATGAACCGAACCGTACGTACCTCTAAACCGAGGTACGTACGGACCTGAAATTTTTGTGTACCGTTACACCCCTATGGCTCACACAGACTTCCCGTATGAGGACTTACTGAGAAAGTCGAGTCCTGCTGTAGTTTTGGTGCGGACAACATGTAAAGAACTGAACCAACAAGTTCCTCGGTTGTGTTTATCAGTACGGAAGCCAAGTCTTGGCTCCGCCCCCTGACACTGTCCCATTGTTTGCCAAAAGCGAAAGAGGCACTACTAATGTGAGCGCACGCACTCACTCGGAGGCGGCATGTGACTCGCTGTGAGCGTCGGCGACTTGTTGCTCGGGGTCAGAACCTCAGCTGCGCTCGTTCT
Source organism: Nerophis lumbriciformis (assembly GCF_033978685.3). Classification (NCBI taxonomy): domain Eukaryota; kingdom Metazoa; phylum Chordata; class Actinopteri; order Syngnathiformes; family Syngnathidae; genus Nerophis; species Nerophis lumbriciformis. The sequence goes on along the minus strand of NC_084564.2, from coordinate 11,637,354 downwards.
GCTTGGTGCACACGTCCAGGCGGGCATGTGAGGACTCTCAGGCAAGCAGTGTTGCGCCTCGCTACAGTTCGAGCTCAAACAGAGCGAGCCGGGAAATCAAAATAGTCTTTAACGACGCGTTCACATGCGGCGGATTGTTTAAAAAGCGTACACAAACAAAAGGGCCGGGAAAATAAGAGCGGCGCTTCTCAAAACGCCAATAAAAAGCACCGCGGATAAAAACAAACATAAACAAAACATTACGGTTCAAAGAAGAAGAATGTTTAAAGCTTTGGAAAGTAACAAAGTACTATTTACTTTCATATACTTGCTCTTCTCCTTTTCTACTGAGGGCCACAGACTGACAAATCGAAAGATGCGGCAGACATTTTTGGTATCTTTTCACCTTCAAAACCAATACAATATACCAAATTTTTCAGAGTATAAGTCGCTCCGGAGTATAAGTCGCACCGGCCGAAAATGCATAATATAGAAGGAAAAAAACATATATAAGTCGCACTGGAGTATAAGTCACATTTTTTGGGGAAATGTATTTGATAAAAGCCAACACCAAGAATAGACATTTGAAAAGCAATTTAAAATAAATAAAGAATAGTGAACAACAGGCTGAATAAGTGTACGTTATATGAGGCATAAATAACCAACTGGTATGTTAACGTAACATGTTATGGTAAGAGTCATTCAAATAACTATAACATATAGAACAGTGGTTCTTAACCTTGTTGGAGGTCCCGAACCCCACCAGTTTCATATGCGCATTCACCGAACCCTTCTTTAGTGAAAAATAAAATGTTATTCTTTTCAAATTCAAGACAAAGTTATATGTTTTTGGTAACACTTTAGTATGGGGAACGTATTCTAAGTAACAATTTAGAGTTATTTGGTTAGGGTTAGGGTTAGAGCAGTGGTTCTTAACCTGGGTTCGATGGAACTCTAGGGGTTCGGTGAGTCGGGCTCAGGGGTTCGGCGGAGGTCAAGACACACCCGACTCATCGTGTAAATAAAAACTTCTCCCTATCGGCGTATTACGGATACGGCAACAGCAGAAGTCAGACTGATTTGCAGGTGTGTAATTTGTTGTGAGTTTATGCACTGTGTTGGTTTTGTTCTTTGAACAAGGTGATGTTCATGCACGCTTCATTTTGTGCACCAGTAATAAAACATGGTAACACTTTAGTATGGGGAGCATATTCACCATTAATTAGTTGCTTATTAACATGCAAATTAGTAACATATTGGCTCTTAACTAGTCATTATTAAGTACTTATTAATGCCTTATTCGGCATTAACCCTAACCCTAACCAAATAACTCTAAATTTGTCAGTCTTGTCCCTGACAGTTTGGTCAAGTTTTAGTTTTTCCTCTGTCATTTCCTGTCAACGCTCTTATTTTGGTTATTTCCTCATTGTCTCCCTGAGTGCTGCTTCCCCTCAGCCGCGGCTGATTGGCACCTGGCCACACCTGGTGTCAATCAGCCAGCTACTATTTAAACCTGCCTTCCCCTCCAGTCAGTGCTGGATTATTGTCGATGTCACTACTACCTGTCATAATACTTGTCGTTGTAGCTCTGTCTACTTTTGTTCACTCTGCTCATGTCATAGTTCCTTCGTGTCACAGTAAGTGTTTTTGTTTCTTGTCCACAGTTAGCCTCTGTGCTATTTTAGTTCATAGCCAAGTTTGTTCTCCGCCTTGTGCGCGCCTTTTGTTTGTACACTTTTGTACGTTTTTTGCTATAGTGTTAAATTAAATCATGTTTTCTTGTACCAAGCCTGCCGCCATCTCTGCATCTTGGGGTTCGTCACCAACACACTCTGACAAAATTAAGTCTTTGTTACTTATAATATGTACCCCTAGTGTCCAAAAAAACTCTAAATTAAGTCTTTGTTACTTAGAATATGTTCCCCATACTAAAGTGTTACCAAAAACATATAACTTTGTCTTGAATTTGAAAAAAAAAAAAAATGTTATTTTTCACTAAAGAAGGATTCGGTGAATGCGCATATGAAACTGGTGGGGTTCGGTACCTCCAAGAAGGTTAAGAACCACTGGTTTAGAGGGTTAGGGCCAGGGTTAGAGGGTTAGGGTTATAATAAGGCCATGCCGAATAAGGCATCAATAAGTACTTAATAATGACTAGTTAAGAGCCAATATGTTACTAATTTGCATGTTAATAAGCAACTAATTAATGGTGAATATGTTCCCCATACTAAAGTGTTACCATGTTTTTTTACTGGTGCACAAAATGAAGCATGCATGAACATCACCTTGTTCAAAGAACAAAACCAACACAGTGCATAAACTCACAACAAATGACACACCTGCAAATCAGTCTGACTTCTGCTGTTGCCGTATCCGTAATACGCCGATAGGGAGAAGTTTTTATTTACACGATGAGTCGGGTGTGCCTTGACCTCCGCCAAACCCCTGAGCCCGACTCACCGAACCCCTAGGGTTCCATAGAACCCAGGTTAAGAACCACTGCTATAGAACATGCTATACGTTTACCAAACAATCTGTCACTCCTAATCGCTAAATCCCATGAAATCTTATACGTCTAGTCTCTTACGTGAATGAGATAAATAATATTATTTGATATTTTACGCTAATGTGTTAATAATTTCACACATAAGTCGCTCCTGAATATAAGTCGCACCCCCGGCCAAACTATGAAAAAAACTGCAACTTATAGTCCGAAAAATACGGTATAGATTTTTATTCAAAGAACTGAACAATTTCGTGTGAATGCTGAAGAGGCAAAGCCGGACTGAAATGCTCACAGTTAGCACGCTGGCCTAGTGTCATGTAACAAAAAAATAACAGCAAAATGAGAAAAGAAAAACAAAGATAGCATGCTAACAGTTAGCATTAGTGAAATACTAAAATATATGACACTGATGCGTATACCTGCTAAATTACCTTAAAAAAATCTAGCAGGCTAATGTTAGCATGCTAAAATGTTATCTGTATCATGCTTCAAGTACCAAAATATATCACTGAGGTTTGTGACTTAAAAATGTGTTTTTTAAAATGCTAGCCTGCTAACGTTAGCATGCATCAAGTACCAAAATATGACAGTGTATCTACAAAATTAGCTTTTAAAAAAAACTTGCATACTAACGTTAGCATGCGAACAGGTAACGTTCGTTACCTATCAAAAACAAACAAAAACAAAACATTGCAGTTGAAAGAAGAATGTTTAATGCTTTGGAAAGTAACAAAGTACTATTTACTATTTAGATGCGGCGGCCATTTTTGGTATCTTTTCACCTTCAAAACCAATACAATATATGGACTTTTTTTTCAAAGAACTGAACAATTTCATGTGAATGCTGAAGAGGCAAAGCCGGACTGAAATGCTCACAGTTAGCACGCTGGCCTAGTGTCATGTAACAAAAAAATAACAGCAAAATGAGAAAAGAAAAACAAAGATAGCATGCTAACAGTTAGCATTAGTGAAATACTAAAATATATGACACTGATGCGTATACCTGCTAAATTACCTTAAAAAAATCTAGCAGGCTAATGTTAGCATGCTAAAATGTTATCTGTATCATGCTTCAAGTACCAAAATATATCACTCAGAGGTTTGTGACTTAAAAATGTGTTTTTTAAAATGCTAGCCTGCTAACGTTAGCATGCATCAAGTACCAAAATATGACAGTGTATCTACAAAATTAGCTTTTAAAAAAAACTTGCATACTAACGTTAGCATGCGAACAGGTAACGTTCGTTACCTATCAAAAACAAACAAAAACAAAACATTGCAGTTGAAAGAAGAATGTTTAATGCTTTGGAAAGTAACAAAGTACTATTTACTATTTAGATGCGGCGGCCATTTTTGGTATCTTTTCACCTTCAAAACCAATACAATATATGGACTTTTTTTTCAAAGAACTGAACAATTTCATGTGAATGCTGAAGAGCCAAAGCCGGACTGAAATGCTAACAGTTAGCACGCTGGCTTAGTGTCATGTAACAAAAAAACAAGAGCAAAATTAGCTAAAACACCAAAATTAAATATCAAATTAAATACCTGCTAAATCACCTAAAATAAATCTAGCAGGCTAATGTTAGCATGCTAAAATGCTAACTGTAAAGTAACATGCTTCAAGTACCAAAATATATCACTCTAAAGGTTTGTACCTGAAAAATGTGTTTAATATGCTAGCCTGCTAATGTTAGCATGCATCAAGTACCAAATAATGACTGATACATTAGCTTATAAAAAAAAGCTGGTATACTTACGTTAGCATGCGACAGGTAATGTCCGTCGAGTAACAAAAATTGGACGCTGATGTGCATACCTGCAAAATTAATAAAAAACTAGCATACTAATATTATAATGCTAACGTTAGCTTGTGGACACGCCTCCACAAGCTAGCTTATAGTAAGTGTTAGCTTGCATTAAGCGCTTGTAGAGTAATACCGTCTTGGTCCTCTTTGTCGGACTTGAGCATTTATTCGGCGAATTTATTTCGCCGAAACTGTTTTTCGTAACGTCAACTCCGTAAGCAACCGCAACTCTTGTAGACTATTTAGCTAGTTCTTTATCACATCGCAACATGTGACGTCGTGATGTTATCTCAGGTTGTAAACGGACATTGCCGCGTTTCGTCCACAAGAAGGCGCTTCGAGTTGCTCGGAGAATGCCGCAGAGAGCGAAGGAGTCCACAAAGAAAACTAGAGATGTCCGATAATGGCTTTTTTGCCGATATTCCGATATTGTCCAACTCTTAATTACCGATTCCGATATCAACCGATACCGATATATACAGTGGTGGAATTAACACATTATTATGCCTAATTTTGTTGTGATGCCCCGCTGGATGCATTAATAATAATAATAATAATAACTGGGATTTATATAGCGCTTTTCTAAGTACCCAAAGTCGCTTTACATGTAGAACCCATCAATCATTAACAAAGTTAATTAAACAATGTAACAAGGTTTTCCAAAATAAATCAACTCAAGTTATGGAAAAAAATGCCATATTTATTATTGAAGTCAAGAAGTGCTTTATTTTTTTTAACATCAACTTGGAATTTGGGACATGCTCTCCCTGAGAGAGCATGAGGACGTTGAGGTGGGCGGGGTGCTGCAAGGGGTTCTGGGTATTTGTTCTGTTGTGTTTATGTTGTGTTACGGTGCGGATGTTCTCCCGAAATGTGTTTGTCATTCTTGTTTGGTGTGGGTTCACAGTGTGGCGCGTATTTGTAACAGTGTTAAAGTTGTTTATGCGGCCACCCTCAGTGTGACCTGTATGGCTGTTGACCAAGGCTGTGAAAAGCGGTAGATATTATGTGATTGGGCCGGCACGCTAAGTCAGTGCCTCTAAGGTTTATTGGTGCTCTGTACTTCTCCCTACGCAACGTTTTAAAAAGTCATACATTTTCCTTTTCGAAACCGATACCGATAATTTCCGATATTACATTTTAAAGCGTTTATCGGCCGATAACGGTTTGTAAAAGCTGCTTTGTTGTGTCAGTTTCATTCCAAGAAGTGTACAGTTAGCGCCCGTTGTCGCGAGCTAACAATGGTAATTAAAAAGTGGGGAGTGTTATTGCAGCTGGAACTAACTGATGTGTTAAAACAGTCTATTATTAGTGATCTGAAATGTGAGGACTAGCGACAGGAAATAAGGTAGGCTCCCTTTCTGCCTCAGCTGACAACAGGAAAGAAACAAACGAGCGTGCTCCAAATAAATGTCAAAAGCTCATCGTGGTCATCGTTTGGAGCCGGCGCGCGCTCCGTCATGTTGGCTAACCTTTGCTCAGCCGACAGGCGCCTCATTAAAGTGACTTATGTCAGCGCTTAATTAGGGACGTCAAGCTGCTCCATTAGCGCACTCGTTAGCTGATGAAAGGAGGCGTTTAGCACTGTAACATCAAATCAACGCACTTCCTGTCGCCCGCCGCCAAACACGCGCCCCTCCTGGCGAATGGCGTCCATGTGAGACGTCGGGTCTTGTCCTACTTCCGGTCCACGCGAGTGGCGCTTGGTCGTCCTCGCAGGCCCTGAAGGCAACACTGTTAGCGAGTAACCTAATCAGTAAACGCTCGCTCGAGCTAAAACGAAGGCCAAGTGTTCCCATAAGTCAGCCACTTTGCACATCAAATCTGCTGACTCGGCTGCCGCTAATGGCCAGATCGTTAGTGGCAGCCAACTAGAAACTTCCGGAATGTTTTGTCTGGCGGCCATCTTTGTTTGGGTCTCGGCCGCGCACATGAAAAACACGGGTCCAGGCGTCCATGTTGGTTACGTCGGCGGTATAGGTGGTTGAACGGCATACTAATTAAAGTTAAAGTTAAGTTAAAGTACCTCTGATAGTCACACACACACACTAGGTGTGGTGAAATTACCCCCCGCATTTGACCCATCCCCTTGTTTCACCCCCTGGGAGGTGAGGGGAGCAGTGAGCAGCAGCGGCGGCCGCGCTCGGGAATCATTTTGGTGATTTAACCCCCAATTCCAACCCTTGATTTGGTGGACAAAGGAGTAGTATAAAACACGTCTTTCTGTGGCAGCGCCGAAGAAAGTTGTACATGTAAACCAGGGGTGCTCACACTTTTTCTGCAGGCGAGCTACTTTTCAATTGATCAAGTCGTGGGGATCTACCTCATTCATATATATAATTTATATTTACTTATTTATGAAATATATGTTTTTGTTAACAAGTTAAAGGTGTTTAATGATAATGCAAGCATGTTTAACACATATAGTTAATATTGTTAATACATTAAAGGTGTTTAATGATAATACAAGTATGTTTAATACATATAGTTAATATTGTTAACAAGTTAAAGGTGTTTAAAGATAATGCAAGCATGTTTAATACATATAGTTAATATTGTTAACAAGTTAAAGGTGGTTAAAAATAATACAAGCATGTTTAACACAAATAGTTAATATTGTTAACAACTTAAAGGTGGTTAAAGATAAAACAAGCATGTTTAATACATATAGTTAATATTGTTAACAACTTAAAGGTGGTTAAAGATAATACAAGCATGTTTAACACATATAGTTAATATTGTTAACAACTTAAAGGTGGTTAAAGATAATACAAGCATGTTAACACATATAGTTAATATTGTTAACAAGTTAAAGGTGGTTAAAGATAATACAAGCATGTTTAACACATATAGATTCCTTTCTTTCATGAAGACAAGAATATAAGTTGGTGTATTACCTGATTGTGATGACTTGCATTGATTGGAATCAGACAGTGGTGATGATAACGTCCGCTTTTTCGAATGGAGGAGAAAAAAAGTCCTCCTTTCTGTCCAATACCACATGAAAGTGGTTGGTTTTTGGCATCTTATTTGTCCAGCTTCCGTACTCCTTTGTATACACTTTACAAGAAATACATTGTCGGCAAACTCCGTAGCTTGCTAGCTTGTGCACGCCAGCTTTCTGAGACTCTTATTTTGGTAGCGCAGGCAGGATGAAGCAGAGCTTTTATTGTGCAACTGTGCAGTCGGTCTTTGGAGTTTTGACGACAGGTACGGCGCCAGAGTCTGTTGAAATAAAGTGTTTCTCGCCTTCCAGTTGGTAATTTTAATGAGCTGGCAGCAGCCAGCGTCATCTCAGAAGACCCTCGGGTGCCGTGAATGTCAATCAAGTGACGAAAGTGACGTCATAGTGAAGATTTATGATCGCTCATTTTTAGGACTATTTTTTTAATGCCTGGCTGGTGATCGACTGACACACCCTCCGAGAACGACCGGTAGATCGCGATCGACGTAATGAGCACCCCTGATGTAAACAAACAGCGATGAGTTCAAGGACCGCTGAAATTAGTAGAACACAACCGCACTCACCAAATACTCTCATCAGCGAAGCATGTTTAATGTAGGGCTGAAACGACGCGTCGACGTAGTCGACGTCATCGGTTACGTAAATACGTCGAGGACGTTTTTGTTCGTCGACGCGTCGCATATTTACGTCACACTACCGTCATGGCGGAGCGCAAAGCAGACGATGCGAGCGGTGCGAGCGAGGGGAAAAAAGCACGCCAAAAGTCGTCAAAAGTGTGGGAGTATTTCAATAAAGGGCCTAAGAAGAAACGCTACTTTTACTCCGCTACTTTTATCTACATTCAGCTCGCTACTCGCTACTAATTTTTATCGATCTGTTAATGCACGCTTTGTTTGTTTTGGTCTGTCACAACAGACCTTCAAAGTGCTTGCCTTACTGGTGACGTTTCACTTCGTTCCACCAATCAGATGCAGTCACTGGTGACGTTGGACCAATCAAACAGAGCCAGGGGTCACATGACCTGACTGGCTCCGAGCTAACTTCGGGTGTTACCATTTAGTGGTCAATTGTACGGAATATGCACTGTACTGTGCAATCTACTAATAAAAGTTCCAATCAATCAATCAAAAGTGTGAAGGAAAAAAGACCCTTTTTTATTTCAACCGTAACGACTGACTGCACAGTTCCTGTCTTCACAATAAAAGTCCCACTCCATCGCGCTTGCGCTTTCAAAATAAGAGTCTCCGAAAGCCAGCGCAAACAACCTAGCAAGCTACGGAGTTTGCCGCCAATGTATTTCTTGTAAAGGGTATAAAAACGAATATGGAAGGTGGACAAATAAGATGCCAAATAACAACCACTTTCATGTGGTATTAGACAGAAGGGAGGAACTTTTTTTCTCCTCCATTTGAAAACGTGGACGTTACCAGCACAACTGTCTGATTACAATCAATGCAAGTCATCAGAATCAGGTAATACACCAACTTATATTCTTGTCTTCATGAAAGAAAGGAATTTATATGTTAAACATGCATGTATAATTATTAAAACACCTTTAACATGTAAACAAAAACGGCAAAATAAATAAATATAAATTATATACTGTATATATCAATGTATGTATGTATATATATATATATATATATATGTGTGTGTGTGTGTGTGTGTGTGTGTGTATATGTATATATATATATATGTATATATATATATATATATATATATATATATATATATATATATGATATGTGTGTGTATGTTACTCAGTACTTGAGTAGTTTTTTCACAACATACTTTTTACTTTTACTCAAGTAAATATTTGGGTGACTACTCCTTACTTTTACTTGAGTAATAAATCTCTAAAGTAACAGTACTCTTACTTGAGTACAATTTCTGGCTACTCTACCCACCTCTGCTAATAATGTTGTTGTATGCACACTGTGTCGAGCGGAAATGGCCTATCATAGCAGCACAACGGCAGCGTTCTTGCCATCACCATCAACTAGTCAATCGTCCGCGTGAGTATACGTTGTCATCATTACACAAAAACATGAATGTGTCATTTGTATCTGCGTTGTAAATTCATAAACTAAAGCACCGTTTCGCTCTGAGAGGAGCGTTTGGCGTGCCTGTTCAGTGTTTACAAAGACGCGCTCCTCTTTAACGCTAACGTTAATTAGTTGTGCAAATACCTTTTACAACATTAACAATTACGTATACTATGTACAAACGAACAATTAACTTTCACTTTAATCATACTATCATTGTTGTGTTATTAAGCAAAATAAGCAAAAGTTTTACTTTTGTTGAAATGTTTACACTGTTGTTACAGAATATTTCGTTTTGCACTTTTTTGTATTGGATGTTTATCTTTATTTTTGCACATTTTAGCAAATAAGCAATACTTTTACTTTTGTTGAAATGTTTACACTGTTGTTACAGAATATTTCCGTTTTGCTCTTTTTTGAATTGGATGTTTATCTTTATTTTTGCACATTTTAAAGCAAAATAAGCAATACTTTTACTTTTGAAATGCTTATACTATTGCAGAATATTAAGATTTGCACTGGATGTTTACTTTTATATTTGCACATTAAAAGCAAATAAGCTACTTTTAATTGTGTTAAATGTTTACATTGTTACAGAATATTTTGTCATGTTGTTGTCAATGTTGACTGAGTGGCCATCCTTTTTTTTTTGTAAATAAAAGCCATGCCTTTTGAAAAAACTGGCCTACATTTATTTTTTCATCTTCATTTTAAATAAAAAAAATAATCGGTAAAAGGAAAAATAATCTATAGATTAATCGAAAAAAATAATCTATAGATTAACCGATTAATCGAAAAAATAATCTATAGATTAATCGATAGAAAAATAATCGTTAGCTGCAGCCTTAGTTTAATGTAATCAGTGGGATTTCTAATGTGTAAGTGCACAAGTCCACCTAAATCCATTTAAGTGTACAACTTTAGGGTTCCAGGTTCGATCCCCGCTACGGTCATCCTAGTTACTGCCGTTGTGTCCTTGGGCAAGACACTTTACCCACACTGGTTTAAATGTAACTTAGATATTGATGCTGCGTGCCAAGCAGGGAGGTAATGGGTCCCATTTTTATACACTGTGTTGCGTTTGGACCAGTTGTTCCTCCCAGGGAATTCAAGTTTCTGGTTGTCGCTCCCAAGCTCTTTACGACACTTAAAGCTGAGTAAAAGAACCACCAGAGACAGAATAGGTATTTTGTATATATTTGCAAAGCTTTGTAAATATAAATGAGACCAGTCCAGCATAGAACATTCAATCACGCAGCTAAGATGGTCTGCCCCCCGAAATGGGAAAACCCTCTATTCTATAAAGTCTCTCTCCCTCCTTCCCTCGCTGTCTTGTCCTTTCAGCCCAAACACATGCCCATTGTCCTCCGCACCTGGACATAAGAATAGATAAGAAGAAGGAGTATCTCTCTTTCTTACATTCCACACTCAAGGTTAGCACACAGTATTTGCAGACAACCAAAAGACCACAATTGGAAGAAAAACACTAGCTGTTTTGTAATATGATTATGAAATTAAAGAAGTAACATTTAAATACGGATATATGTAAATATCTGCCTCCGACAACTGCAAAAAGTCAGTGTTCAAAAACAAGAAAATGAGGGGTATTTTATTTGAACTAAGCAAAATTATCTGCCAATAGAACAAGAAAATTTGGTTTGTCAAGACTTTCCATAACAAGTGAAATTAGCTAACTTCAATGAACCAAAAAAATACCTTAAAATAAGTATATTCTTACTAATAACAAGTGCACCTTTCTTGGTAGAAAAAAAAAATATGAGAAGTTGTTGATCAATATGTTGAAAAATATTCTTAAATTAAGTAAATGCTAGTGCCATTATCTTGACGTAATGATATGCGCTCGGCATTACATATACTTATACTAAAAACCAGAGATATCCAATAATATTGTATTGTATTGAAGTCCTGCGATGAGGTGGCGACTTGTCCAGGGTGTACCCCGCCTTCCGCCCGATTGTAGCTGAGATAGGCTCCAGCGCCCCCCGCGACCCAAAAGGGAATAAGCGGTAGAAAATGGATGGATGGATGGATGTATTGAAGTCACAAAGTGCATAATTTTTTTTAACATGCCTCAAAACAGCAGCTTGAAATTTGGGACATGCGGAGGTTGAGGTGGGCGGGGTTGAGGATGGTGTATATTGTAGCGTCTCAGAAGAGTTAGTGCTGCAAGGGGTTCTGGGTATTTGTTCTGTTGTGTTTATGTTGTGTTACGGTGCGGATGTTCTCCCGAAATGTGTTTGTCATTCTTGTTTGGTGTGGGTTCACAGTGTGGCGCATATTTGTAACAGTGTTAAAGTTGTTTATACGGCCACCCTCAGTGTGACCTGTGTGGCTGTTGACGGCGTGGCGAAGTTGGGAGAGCGGCCGTGCCAGCAATCTGAGGGTTACTGGTTCAATCCCCACCTTCTACCATCCGAGTCTCGTCCGTTGTGTCCTTGAGCAAGACACTTCACCCTTGCTCCTGATGGGTCCTGGTTAGCGCCTTGCATGGCAGCTCCCGCCATCAGTGTGGGAATGTGTGTGTGAATGTGGAAATAGTGACAAAGCCCTTTGAGTTCCTTAAAAAAAGGTAGAAAAGTGCTATACAAGTATAACCCATTTATTATTTACCAAGTATGCTTGGCATTCACTTGTGTGTGTGAAAAGCCGTAGATATTATGTGACTGGGCGGGCACGCAAAGGCAGTGCCTTTAAGGTTTATTGTTGCTCTGTACTTCTCCCTATGTCCGTGTACACAGCCGCGTTTTAAAAAGTCATAAATGTTACTTTTTGAAACCGATACCGATAATTTCCGATATTACATTTTTTAAAGCATTTATCGGCCGATATTATCGGACATCCCTAAATAATACCATAATAATACAATTCCAATTCCAAAACCAAGCCCAGCAACATTCAATATATATATGTTTAATGTAAATAGGATTTTCTGCAAAATAAAGCTAATAATGACCTTTTTTGTGGTCCCCTTTATGTTTGAAAAGTATCGAAACGGGTGGAATTACACTTTGGTACCGGTGTCGATACCAAAATATCGGTACAGGACGTTTGTGAGCTGATGATTAGATTAGAATGACAGAGCGTTTCTCTGCGTGGCGTCTGGGGGCCCGCGCAGGTGTCGCTAAGCCGCTTCTCGTCGCGCAAACAAGCGATAAGACGACGCTCGGATTCTAACCCCGGGAGCGGGGAGGCCTCGGATTACCTGGATCACTCGCCCGCCGGCAGCTCAACCTCGCTGGCATCCGCTCTACGTTTCCCCGCTTGCAGCCCATTCCTACAAAAACTCCATCATTCACCTGCACATTTATTCATTACCTACTGCTTTGAAAACAGCCACCTCTGACCAAAGTGCTTAAAAAGTCAAAGATATGAGAGGCCCGGAAGCTCAAATATTCAGGAGCTGAAGATAAGATATGCAAACCACCGAGGAACATGCCTTAGAACAACTCCAAGGAATATTAAAATAGCTCAATGGTATTAATGTGTCGTACCGACTAAAAAGAAAAGGAATCTGTCACATGACCACATTCTACTGTCTCAATTCCTGATGACTGGTCCAGCCTGGTCTGCTATTGGCGGTATAGCTCGGTTGGTAGAGCGGCCGTGCCAGTAACTTGAGGTTTCCAGATTCGATCCCCGCTTCCGCCATCCTCGTCACTGCCGTTGTGTCCTTGTGCAAGACACTTGACCCACCTGCTCCCTGTGCCACCCACACTGGTTTAGATGTAACTTAGATATTGTGTTTCACTATGTAAAGCGCGTTGAGTCACTAGAGAAAAAGCGCTATATTAATATAATTCACTTCACAATTCACTATTGTATTATCGCCCTAGTGGCTCCCCTGGAGATTTTTCTAAAATGTATGAAAATGGAAAAAGATGAGGGGATAATATAGTTTTTGTTTTAATATGATTTCTGTTGTCCATGGTTCTCTCCCGGAAAAGGGTGGAGTGCCATCTCCGGGTTGGGGAGGAGATCTTGCCCCAAGTGGAGGAGTTCAAGTACCTCGGAGTCTTGTTCACGAGTGGGGGAAGAGTGGATCGTGAGATCGACAGGCGGATCGGTGCGGCGTCTTCAGTAATGCGGACGCTGTATCGATCCGTTGTGGTGAAGAAGGAGCTGAGCCGGAAGGCAAAGCTCTCGATTTACCGGTCGATCTACGTTCCCATCCTCACCTATGGTCATGAGCTTTGGGTCATGACCGAAAGGACAAGATCACGGGTACAAGCGGCCGAAATGAGTTTCCTCCGCCGGGTGGCGGGGCTCTCCCTTAGAGATAGGGTGAGAAGCTCTGTCATTCGGGGGGAGCTCAAAGTAAAGCCGCTGCTCCTCCACATCGAGAGGAGCCAGATGAGGTGGTTCGGGCATCTGGTCAGGATGCCACCCGAACGCCTCCCTAGGAAGGTGTTTCGGGCACGTCCAACCGGTAGGAGGCCACGGGGAAGACCCAGGACACGCTGGGAAGACTATCTCTCCCGGCTGGCCTGGGAACGCCTCGGGATCCCCCGGGAGGAGCTGGATGAAGTGGCTGGGGAGAGGGAAGTCTGGGCATCCCTGCTTAAGCTGCTGCCCCCGCGACCCGACCTCGGATAAGCGGAAGAAGATGGATGGATGGATGATTTCTGTTGGAGGACCAACCTCCCTGATTGTTAGAAATCCCACTGTTTATATTAAACATGCTTCACTGAGGAGAGTATTTATTGTGTCCTACTAATTTCAGCGGTCCTTGAACTCACCGTAGTTTGTTTACATGTAGAACTTTCTCCGACGCTGCCACAGAAAGATGTGTTTTTTGCCACTCCTTCTTTGTCTCATTTTGTCCACTAAACGTTTTAAACTGTGCGTGAATGCACAAAGGTGAACTTTGTTGATGTTATTGACTTGTGTGGAGTGCTAATCAGGCACTTTTATTCTTTGGCTTTTAACACTATGTGAGTTTTGTGGTCCTCTGTCCTCTGTTGTCCTCTGTGTTGTTTATTTACTATTTTAATTGATTTTACCCTTTAAAATCGTTTTTAATCATATTTATTTTTATGTTGGTTTTATATTTATTTATTTTTTGTTTTTATTCAGTGATTGGTGGAGCTAAGGATAATATTTGAATATAGTTTTTGTTTTAATATGATTTCTGTTGGAGGACAAACCTCCCTGATTGTTAGAAATCCCACTGTTTATATTAAACATGCTTCACTGAGGAGAGTATTTATTGTGTCCTGCTAATTTCAGCGGTCCTTGAACTCACCGTAGTTTGTTTACATGTAGAACTTTCTCCGACGCTGCCACAGAAAGACGTGCTTTTTGCCACTCCTTCTTTGTCTCATTTTGTCCACTAAACGTTTTAAACTGTGCGTGAATGCACAAAGGTGAACTTTGTTGACGTTATTGACTTGTGTGGGGTGCTAATCAGGCACTTTTATTCTTTGGCTTTTAACACTACGTGAGTTGTGTGGTCCTCTGTCCTCTGTGTTGTTTATTTACTGTTTTAATTGGTTTTACCCTTTAAAATCGTTTTTAATCATATTTATTTTTATGTTGGTTTTATATTTATTTATTTTTTGTTTTTATTCAGTCATTGGTGGAGCTAAGGATAATATTTGAATATTGTTTTTAATATTATTGTGCAGCACTTTGGAAACATGTTTGTTGTTTAAATGTGCTATATAAATAACGTGGATTGGATTGGATATTTGGTCAGTGCATAACTGCAAGCTAATCGATGCTAACATGCTATTTAGGCTAGCTGTATATAAATATTGCATCATTATGCCTCGTTTGTATGTATATTTAATTTCCTTTACTTATGTCCTCTGTGTGTTTAATTTAAATTTATAGTAGGCTAATGCAGCTAATATAGACACTTGCATCCTGCGTTGCTTTCATTATAACACTTAAAAAATAACGGTTTAATTTTTTCATGGCTCCAGACAGATTTGTTTTTTTGTATTTTTGGTCCAATATGGCTCTTTCAACATTTGGGGTTGCCGACCCCTGGTCTAGACCAGGGATTCTCAAACTGTGGTATGCGGGTTCCATTCAGGTGGTGCGCCAAATAATCACTTCATTGAAGCACAGTGTTTAATTTTCCTACATTCACACAGTGTTACTGTTCAAACTTTGGATTAAGGGTTTGAGAACCACTGGTCTGGACGAGACTTTTCTGTTTTGGTCTTGTCTGCTGAAGTCTAGGCTAGACTTTTCTCGTTTATTGTAGTTGGATCTAGTCTTGTGTTGTCTTGCCGAGTGTTGTGTAGTCCAATCTCCCCTTGTCAATTTTAGTCCCATCTGCTGCGGGCTGGTCTGGTCTAGTCTAGTCTATTTTAGCCTGGTCTTGTCTGGGCCGGTCAAGTCTAGTCATGCCTAGTTTTTTCCAATCCAGTGGCAAGCGCCCCGTAGAGGATCGCCAAAAATATCTGTTTCTCAGCTGTGGTCCGTATGGGGCCGCAGTGGTACTCAGTTGTATTACACTTTTACACCACTTGTGGCAGTAATGACAATATTAAACAAACAGAAGAAGTCTGCAGCTCGAGTTAAAGAGACATATTTAAGCGCAAAAATGATGACTAAAGTGGTGAAGCTGTATTTTCATTTGCACATCAATTTTATTGACAGTTAATGTCTAGACTAGTCTGGTCTGATCATGCCTAGTCTATTACAGTCTGGTCTAGCTTAGTACGGTCTTGTTTATTTTAGTCTGGTCCAGTCCAGTTGTATCTAAGCTGGGCTGGTGTAGTCTTTGCTGGTCTTGTTGAGTGTAGTCTAGTCTTGTCTTGCCATGCCTGTTCTAGTTTGATACAGGTTGGTCAGGTCTTTTCATGTCTGGTCTTGTGTAGTTTATTTTAGTCTGGTGCAGTCTAGTTGGGTCTAGGCTTGGCTGGTGTTGTCTTTGCTGGTCTTGCCCAGTGTAGTCAAGTCAAGTCTTGCCTTGTCTATTCTAGTTTGATACAGGTTGGTCAGGTGTAGACATGTTTGGTCTTGTCTAGTCTATTTTTTAGTATTTTCTATTTTTAGTTTGGACAATTCTTGTGTAAACATAGTCTAGTTAGGTTTAGTAAGGCCTAGGCTAGTCTGTTCTGGTGTAGTTTAGCCTAAACTTTTCTTGTCGATTCTGATTGGACTTGTCAAATTTTGTTGGGTCTTACCGAGTGTAGTGTACTCTAGTCTTACCTTGTCTATTCTAGTCCGATCTAGTCTTTTCTGGTCTTGTCTGGTACAGTCTAGTCTAGTCATGCATAAGAACTTGTCTAGTCGAGTCTCATTTTGTCTAGTACTGTCTCGACTAATCTGATCATGTCTAGTCTATTTAGTCTGGTCTTGTCTGGTCCGGTCTAGTCGAGTCTCAAATAGTCTAGTACTGGCTAGACTAATCTGATCATGTCGAGTCTTGTTTAGTCTATTTAGTCTGGTTTTGTCTGGTCCGATCTAGTCTAGTCTAGTTTTGCCTAATCTAGTCAAGACTTATTTAGTCTAGTACTATCTAGACTAGTCTGGTCAGGTCTAGTCATGCCTTGATTTATCTGGTCTTGTTGAGTCGTGTCTAGTCTATTACTGTCTCTAGACTAATCTAGTGTTTTCTAGTCTGTTTTACTCTGGTTTGGCCTAGATTTGTCGATTCTAATCAAGTCTCACCAAGTCTATTACTATCTAGACTAACGTGGTCATGTCTAGTCTGTTCAAGTCTATTCAAACTAATCTACCCAAGTTGTGTGTCATTTAATCTAGCACTGACAAGTGTTAGGCATAACCTAGTCATGCCGAGTTTTATCTAATCTATTCTAATCTAGTCAAGTTTAATTTAGTCTTGTATCTAGGCTAGTCATGCCTAGACTTGTCTAGTATAGTCAAGTCTCACCTAGTCTAGTACTATCTTGACTAATCTGGACTTGTCTAGTCTATTTTAGTCTGATCTTGTCTGGTTTGGCCTAGTCTAGTCTAATCTAATTTAGTCTTGTACTGTCTAGACTAGTCTGGTCCGGTCTAGTCTATCCATCCATTTTCTACCGCTTGTCCCTTTTGGGGTGGCGGGGTGGTGCTGGAGCCTATCTCAGCTGCATTCGGGCGGAAGCGGGGTACACCCTGGACAAGTCGCCACCTCATCACAGGACCAACACAGATAGACAGACTAGTCTAGTCATTCCTAATTGTGTCTAATCTAGTTTAGTTGAATCTCATTTAATCTTGTACTGACTAAACTAGTTCAGTAAGAATTAGTCTTGTCTAGTTTTGCATGGTCTGGTCATGTCTAGTCTAAGAATAGTCTGGGCTAGTTTTGTAGTGTCTGGCCATGCCTAGTCTGGTATAGTCTGGTCTAGTTTTGTACGGTCTGGTCATGCCTAGTCTAGAATAGTCTGACCTAGTTTTGTAAGCCTGATCATGCCTAGTCTACAATAGTCTGGTCTAGTTTTGTACGGTCTGGTCATGCCTAGTCTAGTATAGGCTGGTCTAGTTTAGTACGATCTGGTCATGCCTAGTCTAGTATAGGCTGGTCTAGTTTTGTACGATCTGGTCATGCCTAATCTAGAATAGTCATGTCTAGTTTTGTATGGTCACGTTTAGCCTAGAATAGGCTGGACTAGCTTTGTACGGTCTGGTCATGCCTAGTCTAGTATAGACTGGTCTAGTTTTGTACGGTCTGGTCATGTCTAGTCTCATACAGTCTGGTCTAGTTTTGTACGGTCTGACGAGGTCAAGCCTAGTATATTCTGGTCTAGTGTTATACGGTCTGGTCATGCCTAGGCTAGAATAGTCTGGACTAGTTTTGTATGGTCTGGTCATGCCTAGTCTAGAATAGCCTGGTTAAGTTTTGTACGGTCTGGTCGTGTCTAGTCTAGTGTAGTCTGGTCTCGTTTTGTACGGTCGGGTCATGTTTAGTCTAGTATAGTATGGTCTAGTTTTGTACGGTCTGGTCATGTCTAGTGTAGTATAGTCTGGTCTAGTTTTGTACGGTCTGGTCATGTCTAGTCTCATATAGTCTGGTCTAGTTTTGTACGGTCTGGCCAGGTCAAGCCTAGTATATTCTGGTCTGGTTTTATACGGTCTGGTCATGCCTAGTCTAGAATAGTCTGGACTAGTTTTGTATGGTCTGGTCATGCCTAGTCTAGAATAGCCTGGTCTAGTTTTGTACGGTCTGGCCAGGTCAAGCCTAGTATATTCTGGTCTAGTCTTATACGGTCTGTTCATGCCTAGTCTAGAATAGCCTGGACTAGTTTTGTATGGTCTGGTCATGCCTAGTCTAGAATAGCCTGGTCTAGTTTTGTACGAACTGGTCGTGTGTAGTCTAGTGTAGTCTGGTCTTGTTTTGTACAGTCTGGCCAGGTCAAGCCTAGTATATGCTGGTCTAGTTTTATACGCTCTGGTCATGCCTAGTCTAGAATAGTCTGGACTAGTTTTGTATGGTCTGGTCATGCCTAGTCTAGAATAACCTGGTCTCGTTTTGTACGGTCTGGTCATGTTTAGTCTAGTATAGTCTGGTCTAGTTTTGTACGGTCTGGTCATGTCTAGTCTAGTATAGACTGGACTAGTTTTGTACGGTCTGGTCATGTCTAGTCTCATATAGTCGGGTCTATTTTTGTACGGTCTGGCCAGGTTAAGCCTAGTATATTCTGGTCTAGTGTTATACGGTCTGGTCATGCCTAGTCTAGAATAGTCTGGACTAGTTTTGTATGGTCTGGTCATGCCTAGTCTAGAATAGCCTGGTCTAGTTTTGTACGGACTGGTCATGTCTAGTCTCATATAGTCTGGTCTAGTTTTGTACGGTCTGGCCAGGTCAAGCCTAGTATATTCTGGTCTAGTGTTATACGGTCTGGTCATGCCTAGGCTAGAATAGTCTGGACTAGTTTTGTATGGTCTGGTCATGCCTAGTCTACAATAAGCTGGTCTAGTTTTGTATGGTCTGGTCGTGTCTAGTCTAGTGTAGTCTGGTCTCGTTTTGTACGGTCTGGTCATGTTTAGTCTAGTATAGCCTGGTCTAGTTTTGTACGGTCTGGTCATGTCTAGTCTCATATAGTCTGGTCTAGTTTTGTACGGTCTGGCCAGGTCAAGCCTAGTATATTCTGGTCTAGTGTTATACGGTCTGGTCATGCCTAGTCTAGAATAGCCTGGACTAGTTTTGTATGGTCTGGTCATGCCTAGTATAGATTAGCCTGGTCTAGTTTTGTACGGTCTGGTCGTGTCTAGTCTAGTATAGTCTGGTCTAGTTTTGTACAGTCTGGTCATGTCTAGTCTAGTATAGTCTGGTCTAGTTTTGTACGGTCTGGTCATGTCTAGTCTAGTATAGTCTGGTCTAGTTTTGTACGGTCTGGTCATGTCTAGTCTCATATAGTCTGGTCTAGTTTTGTACGGTCTGGCCAGGTCAAGCCTAGTATATTCTGGTCTAGTTTTATACGGTCTGGTCATGCCTAGTCTGGTAGTCTGGACTAGTTTTGTATGGTCTGGTCATGCCTAGTCTAGAATAGCCTGGTCTAGTTTTGTACGGTCTGGTCGTGTCTAGTCTAGTGTAGTCTGGTCTCGTTTTGTACGGTCTGGTCATGTTTAGTCTAGTATAGTCTGGTCTAATTTTGTACGGTCTGGTCATGTCCAATCTAGTACAGTCTGGTCTAGTTTTGTATGGTCTGGTCATGTTTAGTCTAGTATAGTCTGGTCTAGTTTTGTACGGTCTGGTCATGCCTAGTCTAGTACAGACTGGTCTAGTTTTGTACGGTCTGGTCATGTCTAGTCTCATATAGTCTGGTCTAGTTTTGTACGGTCTGGCCAGGTCAAGCCTAGTATATTCTGGTCTAGTGTTATACGGTCTGGTCATGCCTAGTCTAGAATAGTCTGGACTAGTTTTGTATGGTCTGGTCATGCCTAGTCTAGAATAGCCTGGTCTAGTTTTGTACGGACTGGTCGTGTGCAGTCTAGTGTAGTCTGGTCTTGTTTTGTACGGTCTGGTCATGTTTAGTCTAGTATAGTCTGGTCTAGTTTTGTACGGTCTGGTCATGTCTAGGCTAGTATAGTCTGGTCTAGTTTTGTACGGTCTGGTCATGTCTAGTCTCATATAGTCTGGCCTAGTTTTGTACGGTCTGACCAGGTCAAGTCTAGTATATTCTAGTCTAGTGTTATACGGTCTGGTCATGCCTAGGCTAGAATAGTCTGGACTAGTTTTGTATGGACTGGTCATGCCTAGTCTAGAATAGCCTGGTCTAGTTTTGTACGGACTGGTCGTGTGTAGTCTAGTGTAGTCTGGTCTTGTTTTGTACGTTCTGGTCATGTTTAGTCTAGTATAGGCTGGTCTAGTTTTGTATGGTCTGGTCATGTCGAGGCTCATATAGTCTGGTCTAGTTTTGTACGGTCTGGCCAGGTCAAGCCTAGTATATTCTGGTCTAGTTTTATACGGTCTGGTCATGCCTAGTCTAGAATAGTCTGGACTAGTTTTGTATGGTCTGGTCATGCCTAGTCTAGAATAACCTGGTCTAGTTTTGTATGGTCTGGTCGTGTCTAGTCTAGTGTAGTCTGGTCTCGTTTTGTACGGTCTGGTCATGTTTTGTCTAGTATAGTCTGGTCTAGTTTTGTACGGTCTGGTCATGTCCAATTTAGTACAGTCTGGTCTAGTTTTGTATGGTCTGGTCATGTTTAGTCTAGTATAGTCTGGTCTAGTTTTGTATGGTCTGGTCATGCCTATTCTAGTATAGACTGGTCTAGTTTTGTACGGTCTGGTCATGTCTAGTCTCATATAGTCTGGTCTAGTTTTGTACGGTCTGGCCAGGTCAAGCCTAGTATATACTGGTCTAGTTTTATACGGTCTGGTCATGCCTAGTCTAGAATAGTCTGGACTAGTTTTGTATGGTCTGGTCATGCCTAGTCTAGAATAGCCTGGTCTGGTTTTGTACGGTCTGGTCGTGTCTAGTCAAGTGTAGTCTGGTCTCGTTTTGTACGGTCTGGTCATGTTTAGTCTAGTATAGTCTGGTCTAGTTTTGTACGGTCTAGTCTAGTATAGTCTGGTCTATTTTTGTACGGTCTGGTCATGTCTAGTCTCATATAGTCTGGTCTAGTTTTGTACGGTCTGGTCATGCCTAGTCTGGTATAGCCTGGTCTAGTTTTGTACCGTCTGGTCGTGTCTAGTCTAGTGTAGTCTGGTCTCGTTTTGTACGGACTGGTCATGTTTAGTCTAGTATAGTCTGGTCTAGTTTTGTACGGTCTGGTCATGTCTAGTGTAGTATAGTCTGGTCTAGTTTTGTACGGTCTGGTCATGTCTAGTGTAGTATAGTCTGGTCTAGTTTTGTATGGTCTAGTCATGCCTAGTCTAGTATAGTCTGGTCTAGTTCATTACAGTCTGGTCATGCCTAGTCTTGAAGTCCAGTCTGCTCCGGGACCTGGACTCTGCCTTCCTGTTTGAGGTTGCTAAGAGACACAGGCAGTCATCTTCATCTTCATGGACATCTCATTCGTCGCCTCGTAAAACCAAACGTTCCCGCCCTGGCCGTGTTATTTAGGGGGAACATTCCGGAGCGGCAAGCGGTCCGAGGAGATATTAAAACGATCCATCACGTCAAGGTGCACGCCCCAGCTGCTCCTCACCGGCTCCTGAGCGCACGTCGCCATGCGTGCCCCCGCCCCGCTCCATCACAGAACATTTTCCACGCCACATTAGCGCCCACGCTCCTGCCAGCGTCTTGCCGCCAATAAGAAAATCAGTCGTTTGTTCCGTCCCGCAGAGCGATGGAGGCCGTAGCCGGCGTCCGCTCATCTCTGTCCCTTTGCCGCGCGCCGCCATCCGTCACACTTTCTCCATTACAGCGGGCCCTTCAAACGACTCAGAAGGCAACAAATCAACTCAGACGGCGGTTTCCTTCGGCCACGGAAGGGAGGCTGTTTGGAGGAAGGGGGCGCTAGAACACCGACCGACCTTCAACGACCACACGCATGCGTCAGCTCCATCCAGATAACGCATGACCATATGGTTATCACGGCTCGTCGTTTCCATGACGATGATCACTGTGGATCAACATTGTGCTGTCACATGCGAGCAGCTAGCCCCATTAGGCCGTGTGGAGGGTGGGGGGCACAGGTACGGTGGCCATGGATGAAGTGTTGGCTGTCCAGAGTCGGGACCCGGGGTGGACCGCTCGCCTGTGCATCGGTTGGGGACATCTCTGCGCCGCTGACCCGTCTCCGCTCGAGATGGTCTCCTGCTGGCCCCACTATGGACTGGACTCTCACTATTATGTTAGATCCACTATGGACTGGACTTTCACAATATTATGTTAGATCCACTATGGACTGGACTCTCACTATTATGTTAGATCCACTATGGACTGGACTTTCACAATATTATGTTAGATCCACTATGGACTGGACTCTCACTATTATGTTAGATCCACTATGGACTGGACTTTCACAATATTATGTTAGATCCACTATGGACTGGACTTTCACAATATTATGTTAGATCCACTATGGACTGGACTCTCACTATTATGTTAGATCCACTATGGACTGGACTTTCACAATATTATGTTAGATCCACTATGGACTGGACTCTCACTATTATGTTAGATCCACTATGGACTGGACTTTCACAATATTATGTTAGATCCACTATGGACTGGACTCTCACTATTATGTTAGATCCACTATGGACTGGACTCTCACTATTATGTTAGATCCACTATGGACTGGACTCTTTCTATTATGTTAGATCCACTATGACTGGACTTTCACTATTATGTTAGATCCACTATGGACTGGACTTTCACAATATTATGTTAGATCCACTATGGACTGGACTCTTACTATTATGTTAGATCCACTATGGACTGGACTCTCACTATTATGTTAGATCCACTATGGACTGGACTTTCACAATATTATGTTAGATCCACTATGGACTGGACTCTCACTATTATGTTAGATCCACTATGGACTGGACTCTCACTATTATGTTAGATCCACTATGGACTGGACTTTCACAATATTATGTTAGATCCACTATGGACTGGACTCTCACTATTATGTTAGATCCACTATGGACTGGACTTTCACTATTATGTTAGATCCACTATGGACTGGACTTTCACAATATTATGTCAGACCCACTCGACGTCCATTGCATCCGGTCTCCCATAGAGGAGGGGGGTTTCCCACATATGCAGTCCTCTCCAAGGTTTCTCATAGTCATTCACATCGACGTCCCATTGGGGTTGTAAGTCTTTCCTTGCCCTTATGTGGGATCTGTACCGCAGATGTCGTTGTGGCTTGTGCAGCCCTTTGAGACACTTGTGATTTAGGGCTGTATAAATAAACATTGATTGATTGCTATTTAAAGAAGCTAGCAGCTAGCGCCATTAGCATACTTGCCAACCCTCCCGGATTTTCCGGGAGACTCCCGAAATTCAGCGCCTCTCCCGAAAACCTCCCGGGACAAATTTTCTCCCGAAAATCTCCCGAAATTCAGGCGGAGCTGGAGGCTACGCCCCCTCCAGCTCCACGCGGACCTGAGTCCGCTTTCCCACAATATAAAGAACGTCTACAGTAAAGCAGTCCGTCTGCCGTAAACAGCAATGTTGTGACACTCTTAAACAGGACAATACTGCCATCTAGTGCATTTGATGAAAGCACTTTTGTGCGTGCCACACAGCAATGCATCATCAGAGAGGGTGTTCAGCATGGTTAGAAAGATTGAGACAGAGAATAGAACAAGGATGGACAATTCAACCCTTAACTCAACAATGAGTAGATGAGTGTTGTGTGTGTGTATATGTGTAAATAAATGAACACTGAAATTCAAGTATTTTTTTAATTTATATATATATATATATATATATATATATATATATAGAACCATCCATCCATCCATTTTCTACCGCTTATTCCCTTCGGGGTCGCGGGGATATATATATATATATGAAATACTACACCCCCTACCCCCCACCTCCCGAAATTGGAGGTCTCAAGGTTGGCAAGTATGCCCATTAGCCTGTGTTTGCTATTTAAGAAGGCTAGCAGCTAGCCCCATTAGCCTCCGTTTGTTGTTTAGAAAGGCTAGCAGCTGGCTCAATTAGCCTGTGGTTGCGACTTAAAAAGGTTAGGACAGGGGTGCTCACACTTTTTCTGCAGGCGAGCTACTTTTCAATTGATCAAGTCGTGGGGATCTACCTCATTAATATATATAATTTATATTTACTTATTTATGAAATATATGTTTTTGTTAACAAGTTAAAGGTGTTTAATGATAATGCAAGCATGTTTAACACATATAGTTAATATTGTTAATACATTAAAGGTGTTTAATGATAATACAAGTATGTTTAATACATATAGTTAATATTGTTAACAAGTTAAAGGTGTTTAAAGATAATGCATGCATGTTTAACATATATAGTTAATATTGTTAACAAGTTAAAGGTGGTTAAAAATAATACAAGCATGTTTAACACAAATAGTTAATTTTGTTAACAAGTTAAAGGTGGTTAAAGATAAAACAAGCATGTTTAACACATATAGTTAATATTGTTAACAACTTAAAGGTGGTTAAAGATAATACAAGCATGTTTAATACATATAGTTAATATTGTTAACAACTTAAAGGCGGTTAAAGATAATACAAGCATGTTTAACACATATAGTTAATATTGTTAACAAGTTAAAGGTGGTTAAAGATAATACAAGCATGTTTAACACATATAGATTCCTTTCTTTCATGAAGACAAGAATATAAGTTGGTGTATTACCTGATTGTGATGACTTGCATTGATTGGAATCAGACAGTGGTGATGATAACGTCCGCATTTTCGAATGGAGGAGAAAAAAAGTCCTCCTTTCTGTCCAATACCACATGAAAGTGGTTGGTTTTTGGCATCTTATTTGTCCAGCTTCCGTACTCCTTTGTATACACTTTACAAGAAATACATTGTCGGCAAACTCCGTAGCTTGCTAGCTTGTGGACGCCAGCTTTCTGAGACTCTTATTTTGGTAGCGCAGGCAGGATGAAGCAGAGCTTTTATTGTGCAACTGTGCAGTCGGTCTTTGGAGTTTTGACGACAGGTACGGCGCCAGAGTCTGTTGAAATAAAGTGTTTCTCGCCTTCCAGTTGGTAATTTTAATGAGCTGGCAGCAGCCAGCGTCATCTCAGAAGACCCTCGGGTGCCGTGAATGTCAATCAAGTGACGAAAGTGACGTCATAGTGAAGATTTATGATCGCTCATTTTTAGGACTATTTTTTTAATGCCTGGCTGGTGATCGACTGACACACCCTCCGAGATCGACCGGTAGATCGCGATCGACGTAATGAGCACCCCTGGGTTAGGAGATAGCTCTGTTAGCCTGTTTTTGCTATTTAGAAAGGCTAGCAGCTATTTCAATTGGCCTATGGTTGCTACTTAATAGACTAGCACAGGGGTCCCGAACCTTTTTGGCTGAGAGAGCCATGAAAGCCAAATATTTAAAAAATTTATTTCCGTGAGAGCCATAAAATATTTTTTAACACTGAATACAACTAAATGCATTTTTTGAGTATAATAAGTCTCTTATTCTTTTTAATAACATTGTTATTCTGAAGCTAACCAATAATAAATAAAATACTTCTTACCATTAATGCAACTTCTTGAATAGGTGCGGTAGAAAACGGATGGATGGATTAAAATGCATGAGAGTGTTTTATATTTTCAACGTTATTTTTAAGACCAGCGGAATTATTCATTACTTATCGTGTTAAGCAATGTCAGCTCAAATGTATCTGAGAGCCAGATGCAGTAATCAAAAGAGCCACATCTGGCTCTAGAGCCATAGGTTCCCTACCCCTCATACTTGCCAATCCTCCCGGATTTTCCGGGAGACTCCCGAAATTAGGCGCCTCTCCCGAAAACCTCCCGGGACAAATTTTCCCCCGAAAATCTCCCGAAATTCAGGCGGACCTGAGTGACGTGTCGACAGCCTGTTTTCACATCCACTTTCCCAAAATATAAACAGCATGCCTGCCCAATCACGTTATAACTGTAGAATGATGGAGGGCGAGTTCTTGGTTTCTTATGTGGGTTTATTGTTAGGCAGTTTCATTAACGTCCTCCCAGCGCGGCAACAACACACAACAACAGCAGTCACGTTTTCGTCTACCGTAAAGCAGTTCGTCTGCCGTAAACAGCAATGTTGTGACACTCTTAAACAGGACAACACTGCCTTCTACTGTACATGCATATGTGACAATAACATCTACGGCTTTTAGAGAGTGCAGTGCACAACTGCGCACACAACAAGGAGACGAAGCAGAATGCATCATCAGAGAGGGTGTTCAGCATGGTTAGAAAAATAGTGACAGAGAATAGAACAAGGATGGACAATTCAACCCTCAACTCAACAATGAGTAGATGAGTGTTATGTGTGTGTATATGTGTAAATAAATGAACACTGAAATTCAAGTATTTCTCTTATATATATATATATATATATATATATATATATATATATATATATATATATAATGATAAATGGGTTGTACTTGTATAGCGCTTTTCTACCTTCAAGGTACTCAAAGCGCTTTGACACTACTTCCACATTTACCCATTCACACACACATTCACACACTGACGGAGGGAGCTGCCATGCAAGGCGCTAACCAGCACCCATCAGGAGCAAGGGTGAAGTGTCTTGCTCAGGACACAACGGACATGACGAGGTTGGTACTAGGTGGGGATTGAACCAGCGACCCTCGGGTTGCGCACGGCCACTCTTCCACTGCGCCACGCCGTCCCAATATATATAATATATATATATATAAAATAAAATGTATATATATATATATATATATATATATATATATATATATATATATATATATATATATATATAATTCACTGAAAGTCAAGTATTTCTTATATATATATATATATATATATATATATATCAGTGACGTGCGGTGAGGTTGATGGCTGCTGAGGCACTGACTTCATCACAGTCAGATTTACAAACATATGAACCCTAAAGAGTATCTTATTCACCATTTGATTAGCAGCAGTTAACGGGTTATGTTTAAAAGCTCATACCAGCATTCTTCCCTGCTTGGCACTCAGCATCAAGGGTTGGAATTGGGGGTTAAATCACCAAAAATGATTCCCAGGCGCAGCACCGCTGCTGCCCACTGCTCCCCTCACCTCCCAGGGGGTGATCAAGGGGATGGGTCAAATGCAGAGGACAAATTTCATTAAACCTAGTGTGTGTGTGACAATCATTGGTACTTTGACTTAACTTTAACTTGACACATACAAACAAAAAAGCACATTTAATAAAAAAAAAACGTTATTATGGTCTTACCTTTACTTAGAAACACCGCAACTAAAGCCCTCACTTAAACTTTCCACGTGCAAGATTGAATCTATTTAAAAAAGTGTAACCGAGGGTTTATAAATGTCGCCTATACTGTATGAAACTACAAAATAACAAACACGGAGGCTCCAGTTTACACGAGGACCACTTTATTTACCTTCTTTCAAAAACTTCCGCAACGTGTCATCACTTCTGCTCTTAGCGCTTTCAAAATAAGAGCTCAAGGCATATACTGTATAACAGCGCATAAGGGCGGCGTGGCGCAGTGGAAGAATGGCCTTGCGCGACCCGAGGGTCCCTGGTTCAATCCCCACCTAGTACCAACCTCGTCATGTCCGTTGTGTCCTGAGCAAGACACTTCACCCTTGCTCCTGATGGGTGCTGGTTAGCGCCTTGCATGGCAGCTTCCTCCATCAGTGTGTGAATGTGTGTGTGAATGGGTAAATGTGGAAGTAGTGTCAAAGCGCTTTGAGTACCTTGAAGGTAGAAAAGCGCTACACAAGTACAACCCATTTATCATTTATCATTTATAACAGGAACTTAACATCACAAAGAGGAAAGCCCATGAAAATAGGTTACAAAAGTTATTTAATAAGAAGCCAAAAAGTGCAAAAACAGTAATGTTTGTGTTGGAGGAGTTGTGAATTAGATACACCTGCAGTCTGCAGGTGTACCTAATGTTGTGGCCCTGCAGTCATTCACAACTCCTCCAACACGAACATTATTGTTTTTGCACTTTTTGGCTTCTTATGAAATAACTTTTTTAAAATAGATTCAATCTTGCACGTGGAAAGTTTAAGTGTGGGCTTTAGTTGATATAACAATTCTACGGCGGGGGTGCAGGAGGCGGGGCTACTGGAGCCTCAGCCAGTGCGTCTTTTGCAGCCATTTTATGATCGCTCAGCACAAGAAATACTTTACACACATACAGTTGTTGACAAAATACACTGTACATTATATACCTCAGCTAACTAAACTATGGAAATGTATAATATAGTTCATATAGCAATACAGTCTCACTGCACAGCAGGCCAGCAGTTAGCCGAGTCATTGCGCAATCCATGTTGCGGCACTGAGTGACGTGCCTCAACTGGCTGCTGATCACCGCACCGTCTCTTCTCAGTATTTGAACGGCAAATGTGAAAATTCAGCGATTTTGAATAAAAATAATATAAAACTGGTGAAGTTAAATGGAAAATAACTTTATAGTATAATCACTGGATACATATAACAATTTAATTTTTTTTTTTTCTTTTTACATTTTTTTTCTTTCCATGATGGCAGGTGAGGCCCCGCCTCACCTGCCTCTAGTGACTGCACGTCACTTATATATATATATATATATATATATATATGTATATATATATATATATATATATATATATATATGTATGTATATATATATATATATATATATATATATATATATATATATATATATATATATCCATCCATCCATCCATCCATCCATTATCTACCGCTTATTCCCTTTGGGGTCGCGGGGGGCGCTGGAGCCTATATATATATATATATATATATATATATATATATATATATATATATATATATATATATATATGAAATACTTGACCCCTCCCTTCTTAACCACGCCCCGCCCCCCCTCCCGAAATCGGAGGTCTCAAGGTTGTCAAGTATGCTACCCCTGGACTAGCAGATAGCTCCGTTAGCCTGTGTTTGCTATTTAAAAAGGCTAGCAGCTAGCTCAAGTAGCATGTGGTTGCTACTTTAAAAGACTAGCAGCTAGCTCTGTTAGCCTGCGTTTGCTATCTAATAGCGACGCACACTGGGGGACGCGCGTGTGTGTCGGCAGAACGTGACTGCTCGTGAAACAAGAAGACGTGCCACAGTTTCTCTGCTCATTTTATTGCGTTAACTGTATTTGGAGGCTTTTAGTTTCGCCTTGTACTGACGGTGAGCTTATTTAGAGCTATTGTTAGAATGTATGACAGCTCTTTTGTTAAGTTTGGTTCGGGGGAAATGTTCCATTGTCCCACTTTGTAAAGTTGATGTTCCCCCTCACGGTCACGTGGTTTGCTCTGGAAGCAGAGCGCGTGAAACTGCTGCTGGTGACGTCTGTGCGTGAATAGGCGAGGGCGGACCTACGTCACTTCCGCCTGCTAATCCCCTAGCAACCGGTCGCCATATTGAATTCGTTGAAAACAAACCAGCTCACAGCGAACACAGCATTGACAGAAAAGGCATTTAACGAGGTTTCACGGCATTTTAAACTGTTCTAAATGGCGTATGATTATGTAAATAGTCTTTCCAGTGAGGCTAGGTTAAGATACGAGTTAAAATGTTCTGTAGTTGGATTAAACGACTGCCCTTACCGCCTTCCAGCAGATGCGTGGACTGATAATCCTACACAATGGCCGGACATGGAATTTGGAAATCTTTATGTCTACCTCACAAGCGCACCAGGTCGGTTGTTAGCTTCGGTTGTTATATAACGAATAAATCACATAAAAATTGTTAAATCACCCAAGGTATGTTGATAAATGATAATAAGGATGACACGGTGGCTACCAGTATCTGTATATTTATTATATCTGTAGAGAGCTCATTCAAATTCAGTTCAGTATTATGATTTATTATTTGCTGAATTACTGTTCCTTTTTTTAACTGAATTATTTATTTAAAATTACAGGCGTTTTCACTCATCAGGCTGGGTTGACTCTTCTCTCAGCAGCTCAGTCAACATGTTAACATTGATTGCAGCAGGCTCAATGTTTTCACACTCATTTGTCCTTTCCGTTAGATCACTGAAAGGTAGTCGTTTCCCACAGTGTTTCTTTGTACTTTTTGAGTTCTCTGCTGCCGATTCACGCTTTGAAGTTGTCAGTTGATGTCGCTCGTAACTGTCCATCCTATGGGATGCCTTCTTTCCACTCTGTGACAGGTGAGGTAAGATGGATGGTGCATAATCAGGGTGCATGGGATTCTTTACAGGTCGTCCTGAGAGGGAAAAAATTAAAAAAGATTGAGAGATTTGAGGGCTACAACTACAAGTAATGTTTGATTACAACAAAGGAGACTTGCAGACAGCATTTTACGACTGTCTTGAAAAGTTGATTAAATGGCAACATGAAAATTATAGGGTTTATTGGTTTTTAAAAACCCAACCGTTAAGTGCAAATTTAAATGAAACCGGTTTTTGAAAATAGCCTTTATACCGTATGTTATTGTTGTGCAACAACAACAACTTCAGCTGTCGAACGTTATTCAGTAAAAATTCAACGGGTTCAACATTAGCATGGACGGTATAACCAAGTTGTGGTTAAGAAGGTGGATTTTTGTTCCTTATATTTACCAGGAACGAAGTGATCCGAACACACGACCCAGGATTTTGGGGGACTCCAGTGAGAACCGTCCTCGTTTTCCCGGTGTAAAGCTGCGAGCCATTTGTCTCGTCTCTGTGGGCTTTTAGCACGCTTTGGCAGAACAAAATACGACCTTTGTTTTCCCTGTTTCCAGTTGTGGTTTGCACAACCAAAAACAACACAGTTTTTTGGCATTTTGGAGGCAGAATGACGGGTTTAATCAGCGCAGGTCGACAGGTTAAAGAGTAATGGCGACGGTTTGTTTTCAACGCCAGTCAGGTTGCTATGGCTCGAAGAACCCGTATGTAGCTCAGTTGCCCGGATGTCGGCCCTGCCCTATTGAGCTTGTCCTCCTTGCCACTTTCTTCTTTCGAAGGTATGTTAATCAAAATAATTGTGTCATAAAAGTATCATCCTTGATGAGGGACTGCATAATTTGTATTACTTTTACTGTCATGATGCACTATATAAAGCGGTTAGGAATATTTTGCCCTTTTTTTGAGGTAATATTCCCTGCAAAGCTTTTATTATAAGGAATGTATTTTATTTTTGAGTATACATGTCACATACCTGCCAACTACTCCGATTTTCCCGTAATTAGTACGGTTTTCATCAACCTATTCCGGGTTACGGTTGCAGTGATAAAAAATACGGTTTTTCATTAATTAAAAAAAAATAAATATTTTTTTAAGTTTTATTCACGAAATCGCGTAACAACAATGACAATCGACACTGCTTCCCGTAACTTCCTATCGAGCCATTCCGAATGCCATGCGCGAGGCTATTTATAGCACCGCTGCCAAGCACGAGGCACCTGTTGCCATTGTTTCCAAACGAGCGAACGATCATGGAATCAGCCGGAGAAAAATCGCAAACGAGTCTTAAACCGAAAAGAAAACTGCAGTCATTCCGTGAAGAATATTCAAAAGCCTATCCGGGAATAATTATCCGTTCCAAAAAGGGTGAAAACTACGCGAATTGCACCTTGTGCAGACAAGATTTTTTCGATCGGACACGGAGGAATTAGCGATGTAAAAGACCACGTTGGGACAAAAAAACACAAGTCTAATGCCGTTGCTAGCGATACAAGTGGAAAACTTTCAACGTTTTTCGTCGCCCAAACAGATTCTTTGGATGTGATACCCCATTTGTGTTCGATATTTCGATGACGACATTGGAAAAGTATTGTCAGTACTTCACAGGCGAAAACATTTACAAAATACTCGCGGAAGAAATAGACTCAAACGAAATTCCTTGGCACAATTTGGTTTGCTTTGCTGCCGATAATGCTGCAGTGATGATGATGATCTAAAAAGGGTGTTGCAGCTTTCATTACGGAAATGTCTCCTTCGGTTTACATCGCCGGTAAGTACAGTTAGTAGCATAAAAAAACTCACAAAACATAAAATTTTAAGTAAATCTTTTATTACATAAACAATAAATCAAATCAAAAATAATTTCTGTGTACAGTATATCTTTTTATTTGTGATAACGATAACATGTTCAAAACAAGTAACATATGACTATCATACTATTCTATTACTCTTTATTCATTTGAAAAATGTCGTCATGAAGTTTTATATTTATATTTATTTATATTTCTTTCATAAACCAAAATTTCGACCTGAAGTTTCTTGTTACAATAATGTCTGCAATATCAATAATGACATGTCTTATTTATATTGTGTAATTTGAACCAAATACTCTCAAAAATCTTATTCTTTCAAGTTGTTGAAAGTTTCAACATATAAAGTTAATGTCAAAAGATTTTGAATACATTTACATGTATTAACTGTCAAAATAATTTCAAACTATTGAAGTTAGCTTACAGAATAAACATGTCAATCAACCCATATGATTTTTGCTGTAATATTTTTGTTTTGAAAAGTCACTGTGACTGATAGAAAAGTGATGGTTTTAGCAACATTTTAACCTGTCTGAATGCTATTAATCATTTTGCGCCCTGGACCCTGGCTACTAGGTTTTTCTGATTTCAAAAGTTGGCAGGTATGCATGTCATTATAGTAAAGAAAATTGTGGATTTTTGTAATTGGCAGGGTGTGCAAGATAAGCCAACTTCTGATGATTTGTGTAAATACTTCCCCTTCATAATATTGTACTGTATGTAAAACACACACACAAATATATATATATATATATATATATATATATATATATATATATATATATATATATATATATCCATCCATTTTCCACCACTTTTCCCGTTTGGGGTGGTGGGGGGTGCTGGAGCCTATCTCAGCTGCTTCGGGTGGAAAGCGGGGTACACCCTGGACAAGTCGCCACATCGCAGGGCCAACACAGCTAGACAGACAACATTCACACTCACATTCACACACTAGGGACCATTTAGTGTTGCCAATCAACCTTTTTATATAAATATATATCTATATATATAATGTATATATGTATTAGGGTTGTACGGTATACCGGTATTAGTAGTACCGCGATACTAATGAATCATATTAGATCAGTGGTTCTTAACCTTGTTGGAGGTACCGAACCCCACCAGTTTCATATGCGCATTCACCGAACCTTTCTTTAGTGAAAAATAAAATGTATTTTAAATTCAAGAAAAAGTTATATGTTTTTTTACTGGTGCACAAAATGAACCGTGCATGAACATCACCTTTTTCAAAGAACAAAACCAACAAAGGGCATGAACTCCATCCATCCATCCATCCATCTTCTTCCGCTTATCCGAGGTCGGGTCGCGGGGGCAGCAGCCTAAGCAGGGAAGCCCAGACTTCCCTCTCCCCAGCCACTTCGTCCAGCTCTTCCGGGGGATCCCGAGGCGTTCCCAGGCCAGCCGGGAGACATAGTCTTCCCAACGTGTCCTGGGTCTTCCACGTGGCCTCCTACCGGTCGGACGTGCCCTAAACACCTCCCGAGGGAGGCGATCGGGTGGCATCCTGACCAGATGCCCGAACCACCTCATCTGGCTCCTCTCGATGTGGAGGAGCAGCGCCTTTACTTTGAGCTCCCCCCGGATGACAGAGCTTCTCACCCTATCTCTAAGGGAGATAGGGCAGAGGAAACTCATTTCGGCCGCTTGTACCCGTGATCTTGTCCTTTCGGTCATAACCCAAAGCTCATGACCATAGGTGAGGATGGGAACGTAGATCGACCGGTTAATTGAGAGCTTTGCCTTCCGGCTCAGCTCCTTCTTCACCACAACGGACATGAACTCACAACAAATTAAACACCTTACACTCATTACCATGAAATTCTTTAACGTGGACCCCAACTTAAAGAAGTTGAAAAACTTATTCGGGTGTTACCATTTAGTGGTTAATTGTACGGAATATGTACTGTACTGTGTAAACTGTACTGTTTCATATAATGTATTTTCGTCCTTTGCAATCTGCTAGTAAAAGTTTCAATCAATCAATCAAAAAACCTGCAAATCAGATGGAAAATTAGAGGGAACATTGTTTGGGGGTATCCATAGTACGCCGATAGGGAGAAGTTTTTATTTACACGATAATTCGGATGTGTCTATACCTCCGTGGAGGAGGCTCCGCCTAACCCCTGAGGCCGACTCACCGGACCCCTAGGGTTCGATCGAACCCAGGTTAAGAACCACTGTATTAGATACTATACCGCCTCTAAAATGTACCGCCCCACACACCCCCGTCGTCGTCACGTTGTTTCATTACTGGTTTACGAGAAGACAAGCATGTTCGGCAACGCACAATCACGGTCATCATCATCGGCGGTCACTCGAACGAGTATGACGATCCTCCTGGTAGGGGTGTATCCCCTGGAGGGTGCCTGTGCGTGACTTAGTTTAACGTGGGTAGACTGGTTCAACGACAGTCACCACACGATCCTTGACAGAATCGGGTCAGGGTCCAGTGGCATGGAGTCCAAGACGACTGGGGACCCTTTTCTGCTGCAGCCTTCTTCCGCCGTTGTGGTAGTTCTTAAAACTACCGTCTTCCGTCTGCTCCGCCGTTGAGGTCTTCACCGTATCCCTGACTAGGGGGCAGTCAGGTACTAGGCCTTTGCCAAGGGCCACCTGGGGTAACAGTAGTAAAGGGGTTAACCTCCTAGTGGCCCAAGATCCCATAAAGGAGCCTCCACTGCCGGATGCACTTTAACGTCATGCCCAGGACACGATTTTTGGCACACCACTAGATGGAGCCCACAAAGCACCAGTGTCTACTGCTGTCCTAAATGATTGGTCAAAAGCCCGTCACATGACTGTAAGGGTGCCATGTTGGGGACCAACTCTGGAACTGAGTTGGCCATATTCTCTATACACCACTCTGGCACCATTAGCCTGTGTTTGCTATTTAGAAAGGCAGCTAGCTCAAGTAGCCTGTATTTTCTACTTTAAAAGACTAGCTGTTAGTCGTAGCTAACTGTTGAGGTGGTTGTCACGCGATGGCGCTATTATTTGTCACACCAGTACAATATTTCAACAAGATATTTTGGCCCAGCTAACAATCTGCTCGCTGAAACATGTTAAATAGATGACGCGTTGCTATTTGGTGTTACCAACACTTTCGTTTTGTGTCCACAAAATAGGACTCATTTACAAAAAAACATGTCATCAAAGCCGCAAAGGACGTAAATGTGAATTGTTTTTGTCGCCGTTCTGCTGTGCTGAATGTGGGGCTGCAACAACTAATCGATTATAAAAATAGTTGGCGATTAATTTAGTCATCGATTCGTTGGATCTATAATTTTTTTTATTATTTTTTTTATAAACCTTTATTTATAAACTGCAACATGTACAAACAGCTGAGAAACAATAATCAAAATAAGTATGTTGCCAGTATGCTGGGGTTTTTTTCAATAAAATACTGAAAATTATAGAAATGTAGTTTGTCTCTTTTATCCGATTATTAATCGATTAATCGAAGTAATAATCGACAGATTAATCTATTATCAAATTAATCGTTAGTTGCAGCCCTAGCTGAATGTAATAGACGGATCACATGACCACCTGTCGTGCTCTCCTGCAGGCCACCGACGGACAGCTGGACGAGCCAATGAGGTCCTTCTGTCAGCCGTAGTCCCGCCCCCACGGGTTTCTCCCTGTCCAGTGAGAAGA
This sequence comes from Nerophis lumbriciformis, assembly GCF_033978685.3. NCBI lineage: Eukaryota > Metazoa > Chordata > Actinopteri > Syngnathiformes > Syngnathidae > Nerophis > Nerophis lumbriciformis. The sequence continues at coordinate 11,601,315 of NC_084564.2, read as the reverse complement.
GGACGCCCCCACTTGTTATTGACGTATGTTATTCCCTTTTCTGTGTGTGTGTGTGTGTGTGTGTGTGTGTGTGTGTGTGTGTGTGTGAGTGTGTGTCAGGAAGAGGTTGTGTTTTCATTAGTTTTAGCACTATTTGCATGTTTACACTTCACTGAGTGTTTAAAACTGGTGGCGCCCCCCGGTGGTGTGGAGGTTTTCAACAACTTGATGACATTTTAGAACAGTAATAACCTGCTCACTGTGTGTGTGTGTGTGTGTGTGTGTGTGTGTGTGTGTGTGTGTGTGTGTGTGTGTGTGCGTGTGCAGCGACGTCATCATCATGGAGGCGACGTCCCCGCTCCTCCTCCTGGTCTTCGTGGCGGCGTCCTGGCTCCTACCGCTGTGCTCGGCGTCCATGTTGTGTCCCAAACGCTGCACGTGTCAGAACCTGCTGCCCTCTTACACGGTGCTGTGCGCCAAGACGGGCCTGCTCTTCGTCCCGCCGAACGTCGACCGCCAGACGGCCGAGCTGCGTCTCATGGACAACTTCATCACCACGCTGAGACACCGCGACTTCGCCAACATGTCCAGCCTGGTAGGTCACTTCCTGCTCACGTCATCACATCTTCTAGCTTAGCGGCGAGCTACGTTAGCATGGTGCTAGCAGCGCTGTTTTGTTTTTGTTTTTATTTGCGTGCTGATCGCTGGTGTTGAAACTCTAGTTCCCGCCAAAGCTTTTCATTTGGCCCGACGAACATCACCCATATAGTTTTGATGAAACCAGTCAATCTAGGGTTGCTCATGTATGCAGTACTCCCACCACCCCACAGGGGGCGACAGCGTATGTGTCACAATGAAGCAGCAATGGGGTGAGTACACTGCAAAAAGTCAGTGTTCAAAAACAAGAAAAATAAATACAAAAATTTGGGGTATTTTATTTGAACTAAGCAAAATTATCTGCCAATAGAACAAGAAAATTTGGCTTGTCAAGGCTTTCCAAAACAAGTAAAATTAGCTAACTTCAATGAACCCAAAAATAAGTCTATTCTCACTAATAACGAGTGCACTTTTCTTGATAGAAAAAAAAAAATGAGACCTTTTGCTCAATATGTTGAAAAATATGAAAAATGCTAGTGCCATTATCTTGACATAATGATATGCGCTCGGCATTACATTTCTTCAAACCAGCAAACCTATACTAAAAGCTAATTTATTGTTCTTAATGGAAAGGCAACAAGGCAACCGCTTGTTACACTCGGGGTCTCCTAACCGCTCAGGCAAATTATATTGTCTAAAAACGCATTTTTCCATCGATAACATGACGTCATCGCGCCAAGTGCGTGCTCTTTCAGTCAATTAGTGCGCATATTTACAGCCCGGCCCCCGGCCAAAACATTTTTTATTGTAATTTTGAAGAATTCATCTGAATGTGCATGAACTATTTCTGTTCAAAATTGTTAGAAATGTCACATGTTAAATGTTTAAATATTAACTGTCAGTTTACTGTACTGTGCCAACTGTACTACTATATGAGTACGTATTTTCTATTGTTTCGTTGTAAATAAAACAGCAAAGTCCATTTGGCTGTCATCTGTTTTAATTATGAGACACAATTGTGTCAAAGTCATGATTTTTTTTTCATGCTTGACATAAGAAATTATTACTTTGAAAAAGTAGTTTTATACTTGTGAGTGTTGATGACACAGCTTTGCAACAGTTGATATTCTAGTTTCAAGCATGTTTTACTCAATATAGATGATAAAATCTCAGCAACAAGCTGTAATATCATACTAAGATCATTTAGGACCAAAACCCTTAAAACAAGTAAAACACTCTAACATAAAATTTGCTTAGTGAGAAGAATTATCGTATCAGACAGAAAATAAGCAAATATCACCCTTATTTCAGATATTTAATCTTACTTAGATTTCAGTTTTTGCAGTGTAGAACAGGGGTCCCCAAACTTTTTGACTCGGGGGCCGCATTGGGTTAAAACAATTTGGACGGGGGCCAGGCTGTATGTATATATATATATATATATATATATATATATATATATATATATATATATATATATATATATATATATATATATATGTATATGTGTGTATATATATATATATATATATATATATATATATATATATATATATATATGTATATGTGTGTGTGTATGTATATATATATATATATTGTCTTTATAATCCATTTTGTCATTTAACATCAATTAACATTGATGTTCATCAACATTTAACATAGTCGCGTTATCGATGGGAAAATTCATTTTTAAACAATTTGATTTGCCTGAGCGGCTAGGAGACACCAAGAGTAACAAGCAGTAGAAAATGGATTAGAAAGGAAAGATTAAAAAAAAAAAACTTATTTCTTTTACTTGGGACTTCCTGTGGGCCGAATCCATCCCGCGGGCCGTAGTTTGGGGACCCCTGGTGTAGAAAAAGAAGACTACTTATTCAACCCTGAAAAAAATCTAAATAAATTACAAAAATCGGACTGGACAACAAAGTATGAATTTTCTGCCGAGTCATTGTTTCCTGTCGGACCATTTAAAAGGCGGACACTGTTCTAGACAAGCAGCAACAATAGTAGAAATCGGTACGCCTAAGCTTCATCACGAAAATTTGTTCAAATCTTTGTAAGTATATATTTTGCATAAAGATATTTAGTTTGTTTTGTATATTATGTATTTGCGGTTGTGTTGTTTTTCTCTCTAAGAGTAACTCTGGCAATCAAAGCTTGTTTAATACACCTAGCGCTAAATTCGACCTGTAGAGGGCAATAATGCCACATCTTAGGTTTAATTGTGATGAGTCACATACATTGTGCGCAATGTTTGAAGTTGGATGTTGTTTAATTTCTATATGTGTAATGTGTGATATATTAACACTAAACCTTATTTATGTAAAATCTACAATGGACGTTATTTATGTAAACTACGACATGGACGTTGTACTTCTGTAATGTTTATTTTACGTTTATATTTTCAGTCTTACAAACTTACATGAAGAAAGATGTGTAAAGAAATAAAACTAAGGAAGGAAACTAATTCTAAAGATCAATCCTCAACAAAACGTCTGAAACTTCTGTTTTTTCATGCTGTTAACTATCTGTCAAGCTGCACACGCCGGAAAAGAGTAGCAAGGGCAGAATAATGAACTTATGGACAGTGCAGTGTGAAAGCCGATTTGTTTACTTTGTAATTAAGTAAACGTAGTCTCAAAGGAATATAATCTGCGGAGGCAGTTCCTGACGAAACATGCACATTTTGATGTCCGGGCCCTGAGCCCTTGGGCTCTTGAAACTGGTTGGTTGCACATGTTAAGGACCTGGGATACATTTACTTCTTTTATCCGGAGATCGGTAGGACCTGTTAAAAAGGTTATAGAACCGGGATAACCCTAAATGAGTTTCCACTTGCTGCAGAAGCTAGCTCTCCAATCAGCTAAACAGACTCAATAAGTCCACGGTGAAGTTTGGGTAAATTTACGAAACAGGAACAACACAAAAAGAATGCTATTGTAAGTTAATAATACTAACACAGACACTCATAAACATATTAGCATATTAGCTAATGCTAACGACGCTAGAGTCATTACATTACAATAGCACGTATGAATATGCATGAAAACACTCCTACAGACATCACCATACCTGCCAACTACTCCGGTTTTCCCGTAATTAGTACGGTTTTCATCAACCTATTCCGGGTTACGGTTGCAGTGATATAAAATACGGTTTTTCATTAATTAAAAAAAAAATTTTTTTTTAAGTTTTATTCACGAAATCGCGTAACAACAATGACAATCGACACTGCTTCCCGTAACTTCCTATCGAGCCATTCCGAATGCCATGCGCGAGGCTATTTATAGCACCGCTGCCAAGCACGAGGCACCAGTTGCCATTGTTTCCAAACGAGCGAACGATCATGGAATCGGCCGGAGAAAAATCGCAAACGAGTCTTAAACCGAAAAGAAAACTGCAGTCATTCCGTAAAGAATATTCAAAAGCCTATCCGGGAATAATTATCCGTTCCAAAAAGGGTGAAAACTACGCGAATTGCACCTTGTGCAGACAAGATTTTTCGATCGGACACGGAGGAATTAGCGATGTAAAAGACCACGTTGGGACAAAAAAACACAAGTCTAATGCCGTTGCTAGTGATACAAGTGGAAAACTTTCAACGTTTTTCGGATTTTAGCCACAAAAAGGTAATGACACCAATGTTATCTATTGGAATTGTTTAGTACTGTTATACTGTTAAAAGTGTTTATACTATTTATGCTTTCAAGTCCAAGTTGAAGAAATCTTGTTAAATGTTGACAGCATAACTACCAAAATACAGAAGTATGTCCTTAATATTTTTGCAGTGCTATTTCTGTTGAAAAGTTAAAATGATTACATTAGAGATGTGATGTGCCACTTTTCAAGTGTCTGATGGCTTAAATTAATTTTCATTAATTTTTCATATTTTGAATTCTTTTGAAAGGCTTACAAAAAAACTACATTTGAATTGTAATTCCATGCTATTGACAGGACTATTAATTTGAATGAAGTTAGCTTACCATGTTTACAGTATGATAATTGTGATAGAAATGTGAATTTTAGGCACAGAATATTTTTTACAATTGAACAAGGCAGTAGATTATACAAGCTTGGACAGAAAGTTAATAATGACACCAATTTTTTTTTTAATGGAATTGTTTAGTACTGTTTTACCATTTGTTTACTGTAAAAAGTGTTTATACTGTTTATACTTTCAATTAACAAATTGAAGTCTTGTGAAAGGTTGACAGGATAACTGGCATTAACTGTCAAAATAATTTCAAACTATTGAAGTTAGCTTACAGAATAAACATGTCAATCAACCCATATGATTTTTGCTGTAATATTTTTGTTTTGAAAAGTCACTGTGACTGATAGAAAAGTGATGGTTTTAGCAACATTTTAACCTGTCTGAATGCTAATAATCATTTTGCGTCGGGGGGCGAACCTGAACCCCCCACCAGGACTTTGTCCTGGACCTACCGGGGCCTGCGGCCCCTGGACCCTGGCTACTAGGTTTTTCTGATTTCAAAAGTTGGCAGGTATGCATCACACATGGGACAGTTTGGTAATTAAGAGTTGTCTTAGTTATATTGTAAAACTTACAAACGTTTGCTTGGAGTGACGAATGAAGAATCCATACGAGTAGAAACGCTATGGACGCCTAGAAGACGGAACGGCACTTGTACTTCCGGTTGAAAGCCGAGTCTAGACAGAAGGACTCTGCAGCACCTGCAGTGAGCGACCTCGTCCAAAAGATGGGCCGTAGCACAAACAATAACACCTTTTCAGTGTCTTTGCTTGTTTGCATTATGGCCGTCAGTGACGAAAAATTCATGAATTAGCCCCGCAGGAAAAAAGTACTAGTCCGGAATTGACGGTACTTTTATCATAGGTCATCAGTCAGCTGTCTTAAGTCCGGTCTTCTCCTCAGATCCATCTGACGCTGAGCAGGAACACCATCAGTCAGATCCGACCGTTCACCTTCGCCGACCTGCAGGACCTCCACGCCCTCCACCTGGACTCCAACCGCCTGACCACGCTGGACGACGCCCACTTCCAGGGCCTGGTCAACCTGAGGCACCTGATGCTGGCCAACAACCAACTCCACAGCATCTCCCATGGAGCGTTCCAGGTATTTGTCCAGGTCCATCGACTCGTTCTTCACTTGTGACTGGAGGTTCTGACCTTGTCCTCTTCGTCTCTTGTCAGGACTTCTTGGAGACCCTGGAGGACTTGGACCTCAGCTACAACAACCTGGTGGAGGTTCCTTGGGAGACCATCTCCCTGCTGGTCAGCGTCAACACGCTCAGTCTGGACCACAACTTGATCGAGAATGTTCCTGAGGGAATCTTCTCCAATTTGCACAAGCTGGCCAGGTGCTCACACAGGAAGTCCGAGTGATGCAACACCCGCTAACGTTGTCTCTCCTGTCCAGACTGGACATGACGTCCAACAAGCTGAAGAAGATTCCGCCCGACCCGCTCTTCCTGCGCATTCCAGTCTACGCCAAGATGAAGGGCTCGCCGCTCAGCGCGCTGGTGCTGAGCTTTGGCGGGAACCCGCTGCACTGCAACTGCGAGCTGATGTGGCTGCGGCGGCTGACCCGAGAGGACGACTTGGAGACTTGCGCCTCCCCCAAAGACCTGGCCGGAAAATACTTCTGGACAATCCGAGAGGTTCGTCAGCGAACTTGTCAATGCCATCACTGTTACTGTCTGTCAGCTAATCACGGTCAGCTGACGAAGTACGCGAGCTAACACCAGCTGGTGAATCACTAGACGGGTGATCAATGCATTATTAATATATAATAAATAAATACAACATGCATTTTTCGGTAGAAATGCTAACTGGTGTGTACCAAAGAAAAAAAAAGCTAGCATGCTAATGTTAGCATGCATTAACTACCAGAATATATGAATCTGAGGAGTTTACTCACAAAATTAGCTAAAATAGCTACAATGCTAATGTTATCAGTTATCCTGAGTAAAATTGTATACAAAAAGTAGCATGCTAACTGTTAGCATGTGTAAAGTACCAAAGTATATAACTTTAAGGTTTTTACATCGCCTGTAAAATTAACTATAAAATGCAATGTCGACAGAAATTGCGTATGAATTCTGAAAAACTGAAGCCAAACTGGAATGCTATCTGTTATTAGGCTAGCCAGATAGCGCCAGGTAAGAAACAATACAACTCTGTTCATGCTAGCGCTAGCATACATCAACTACCAAAATATATGACTGAAGAGTATACTCACGAAATTAGCTAAAATAGCTACCATGCTAATGTTAGCAGTTATCCTGCGTCAGGTTCCAAAATAATTGATTCTGAGGACCTGTATAATTAGCTGAAATAGCTATCATGCTAATGTTATCATTTATCCTGTGTAAAATTGTACACAAAAAGGAGCATGCTAACTGTTAGCATGTGTAAAGTACCAAAGTATATTACTTTAAGGTTTTTACATCGCCTGTAAAATTAACTATAAAATGCAATGTCGACAGACATTGCGTATGAATTCTGAAAAACTGAAGCCAAACTGGAATGCTATCTGTTATTAGGCTAGCCAGATAGCGTCAGGTAAGAAACAATACAACTCTGTTCATGCTAGCGTTAGCATACATCAACTACCAAAATATATGACTGAAGAGTATACTCACGAAATTAGCTAAAATAGCTACCATGCCAATGTTAGCAGTTATCCTGTGTCAGGTTCCAAAATAATTGATTCTGGGGTGTATACCTGTATAATTAGCTGAAATAGCTATTATGCTAATGTTATCAGTTGTCATGTGTAAAATTGTACACAAAAAGTAGCATGCTAACTGTTAGCATGTGTAAAGTACCAAAGTATATTACTTTAAGGTTTTTACATCGCCTGTAAAATTAACTAGAAAATGCAATGTCGACAGAAATTGCGTATGAATTCTGAAAAACTGAAGCCAAACTGAAATGCTATCTGTTATTAGGCTAGCCAGATAGCGTCAGGTAAGAAAAAATACAACTCTGTTCATGCTAACGTTAGCATACATCAACGACCAAAAATGTATGACTCTGAAGAGTATACCCACAAATTAGCAAAATATATAAGTCTGAGGCGCATCCTGGTAAAATTTGATACATAATGTTGCATGCTAACAGTTAGCAATTTTCAAGTACCAAATAATAATACTCTGAGGTTTTTACAGTGCCTGTAAAATTTGCTAAAAAAAAAACTAGAAAAGCAATTTCGATTGAAATTGCATATGAATTCTGAAAAACTGAAGCCGAACTGAAATGCTAACTGTTTTCAGGCTAGCCAGATAGCATCAGGTAAGAAAAAAATACAACTTTGTTCATGCTAGCGTTAGCATACATCAATTACCAAAATATATGCCTCTGAAGAGTATATTCACAAATTAGCAAAATATATAAGTCTGAGGCGCATGTTAGCAAAATTTGATACATGATGTTAAATACTAACAGTTAGCAATTGTCCCTGTTTGTGTCCTCCGTGCAATCCCCGTGCAATCCCACCCGAACCCAATTAAATGAGGTTACTATGGCAACCGCACCATAGCAACGGTCCCATCCCTGTCAACACTTCCTGGTTCTCAAAAGGAAGTGGGCGGAGCAATCTGCCGAAAAGGAAATTCAGCATGAACAGAGGCCAGCAATCAATTAGAGAAAACAAAATAAAAACAATATAAACAAATAAGGAAATTTGGCTCCAACGCTTAGTTTAATAAGTTGACATGCTAGCAATTAACTAACATTAGCAAATACAATTTAAACCATGGAAGGGTGCGAAATGGTTGTGAAATGTTGAAGTCGTCAAACTTTTCACTGGAGAAAAAGCAGGAATTTTCGGGGTGTAAAAAGAAAGCACTTATCGATCACTCCAGCAGCACTGAGAGCGGACTCAGCCAAACTACCTTTATGCCAATAAAGCAATTCACTCAAAAAAACGCTCCAGCATAAGTCAAGTAAGGCTCTACTTATCCAAAATTGTTGTAGCTTGATGCTAATATACATTGGCTTTGCCATTGACATGATACTGATTAGCATTAGCGATTTTACAGGGTGATGTCAAAACCGCTAAATGTGTTACTGAAAACTACGACTAAGATGCACGTTATAATCAAACAGCTGGTGTGTATTAAGTACAATACTTACAGTATTAACCCTTTTTGGAGCGCAACAGAAGACAAAATTGACTAGCCAACACACCATAAACTATGCACGACTGCCATCTGACGTCTTGATAATGTATAGCAACTAGAGATAAATGCTTTAAAATGTAATATCGGAAATTATCGGTATCGTTTTTTTTATTATCGGTATCGGATTTTTTTTTTCTTTTTTTTTTTCTTTTTTTATTAAATCAACATAAAAAACACAAGATACACTTACAATTAGTGCACCAACCCAAAAAACCTCCCTCCCCCATTTACACTCATTCACACAAAAGGGTTGTTTCTTTCTGTTATTAATATTGTGGTTCCTACATTATATATCAATATATATCAATACAGTCTGCAAGGGATACAGTCCGTAAGCACACATGATTGTGCGTGCTGCTGGTCCACTAATAGTACTAACCTTTAACACTTAATTTTACTCATTTTCATTCATTACTAGTTTCTATGTAACTGTTTTTATATTGTTTTACTTTCTTTTTTATTCAAGAAAATGTTTTTAATTTATTTATATTATTTTATTTAATTAATTTTTTTTAAAAGGACCTTATCTTCACTATACCTGGTTGGCCAAATTAGGCATAATAATGCGTTAATTCCACGACTGTATATATCGGTATCGGTTGATATCGGTATCGGTAATTAAGAGTTGGACAATATCAGATATCGGCAAAAAAGCCATTATCGGACATCCCTAATTGTAACTTAAGGTCATACTTGCAAATGTGATATTAAAACAAGCAGTTATCACAATAAAAGCCATTATCGGACATCCCTAATTGTAACTTAAGGTCATACTTGCAAATGTGATATTAAAACAAGCAGTTATCATAATCAGCTTATTTTTAAATTTTGTAATGAAAAATGTGATTTTATTATCAAAAACAATAAATATTTACTAACACACACAAAAACACCAAACATTTGAGTACCGGTATCAATTCCCAGGTATCGATTCAAATGCAAACGGTAACCATTCCTAGTGAAAAGTGGGAATTTTTGGAAGTTGGAAAATTGTTTGAATATCCAAAATGTGTTAAGGGCGGAATGTTTGAGACATGTGGGAACTGTGCAAGATTAAAATATTGCTCGTTCATTTTCAATAGAAAAAATGTGGAGGGAAAATTCCTGGTAATCTATGAATTTTGAGACAGCAGACAAAAAAAGGGCGGTATAAGAAGATTGATTAGACTAGATCATGGATTCTCAAACATGCGTCACCAAGTACCACCTCAGAGAACACCTGACTCTCCAAGTACCACCAGAATCACCAACGTTAAAATACAGTAGCGTAGGGCAGCACGGTGGTAGAGGGTTTAGTGTGTCTGCGAAGGTCCTGGGTTCGATCCTGCGCTCGGGATCTATCTGTGTGGGGTTTGCATGTTCTCCCCGTGACTGCGTGGGTTCCCTCCGGGTACTCCGGCTTCCTCCCACCTCCAAAGACATGCACATGGGGATAGGTTGATTGGCAACACCAAATTGGCCCTAGTGTGTGAATGTGAGTGTGAATCTTATTTGTGTTGGCCCTGCGATGAGGTGGCGACTTGTCCAGGGTGTCCTGTTCCACTCAGAATTGAATTCAAAGTCTCCCTGCTAACCCACCAATGCCTCCATGGAAATGCCCCCCTCTACCTCAAAGAACTGCTCACCCCCAAATCCTCCACACGACACCTCCGCTCCGGACAGGCTAACCTCCTCCTACCTACGAGGACAAAGCTACGAACAATGGGAGACCGGGCTTTCTGCTCCGCCGCTCCCAGTCTGTGGAACGCTCTCCCTGACCACCTGAGGGTACCGCAGACTGTGGATGCTTTTAAAAAAGGCTTAAAAGCCCTTCTTTTAAAAAAAGCCTTTTTTATATATATATTTGCATACTAGTTATAGCAATTTGGCTGTTCTAGTTTTTATTTTTATTTATTTATTTATTATCTTTTTATTTATTTATTTATTTTTTAATACACTGTAGCACTTTGAGATTGTTTACTCAATACAAAGTGATTTTTACAAATAAAATCTATTATTATTATTATTATTATTATTATTATTGTACCCCGCCTCCCGCCCGAATGCAGTTGAGATAGGCTCCAGCACCCCCGCGACCCCAAACGGGACAAGCGGTAGAAAATGGATGGATAGGAGGCCTAATTATTCATTAAAAACAAGGCAGAGGTTTTATTTAACAAATATATTTTCATATGTAACGTTGCACACAGTTTGAACAGTAACACCGTGTTTGAATATTTTGCGAAGTGATTCTTTGGCCTACCACTAGATGGAGCCCGCGTACCACGGTTTGAAGTGAAGTGAAGTGAAGTGAATTACATTTATGTAGCGCTTTTTCTCAAGTGACTCAAAGCGCTTTACATAGTGAAACCCAATATCTAAGTTACATTTAAACCAGTGTGGGTGGCACTGGGAGCAGGTGGGTAAAGTGTCTTGCCCAAGGACACAACGGCAGTGACTAGGATGGCGGAAGCGGGGATCGAACCTGCAACCCTCAAGTTGCTGGCACGGCCGCTATACCGCCAGAATCACTGGACTCGATGGATTGATATTGAAAAGTTTGTGCATCACAAAGATGAGCTTTGGTAAAGAAGAGGCGCCCTCTGGTGGCCGCTCACCCTAACCCGAGAGCGACTCTCTTCTGCTGCAGGAGGAGTTTGTGTGCGAGCCGCCCATGATCACGCGCCACACGTCCAAGATGTTTGTGATGGAAGGCCAGGAGGTCAGCCTGCGCTGTAAGTCCATCGGAGACCCGGAACCTTCCACGCACTGGGTCAGCCCCGAAGGGAAGCTGATGGGGAACACTTCCAGAACCGTCTGCTATGAGAACGGCTCCCTAGACATCCTCAAGGCCTCCGTCAAGGTCCCGCGCCTCATAGGTGACCTTTTCCCCCTTCGCCGCCCTCTAATCAACCCCTTGTCCTTGGACCTTTTACAGGATTCCGGAAAGTTCACCTGCATTGCGTCCAACGCGGCCGGCGAGGCCACGGCGCCCGTGGAGCTGGTGGTCAACCCGTCGCCGCACTACGACCCCAAACTGGAGGCCGACCCCGGGCCTTCGGACGTGCCCACGTCCATCAAGTCCAACATCAGCGGCGGGCAGGCGCGCTCCGACCAGCAGCGGGTCAGCGTCTCCGACCTCACGTCCAGCTCCGCCCTCATCAGGTGGCCCCCTCAGAACCACATTCCAGGCGTGCGCATGTACCAGGTCCAGTACAACAGCTCGGCCGACGACATCCTCATCTACAGGTGAGACATCCAAACACACACACACACACACACACACACACACACACACACGCACGTGCACATAGGTCGGCTGACTCCTCCTCCTCCAGGATGATCCCGGCCAATCACAAGTACTTCCTGCTGAGCGACCTGGCGTCCTCCCGCGACTACGAGCTGTGCGTTCTGGCCGTCTACGACGATGGCGTCACGGCGTTGACGGGAACCAAGCTGGTGGGCTGCGTGGCCTTCGCCACCGAGCCCGAGTATGGACGTTGTCACTCCATTCGGGATCAGGTGGGTGGAACCGCCCCATCGTGCTGCGGGGCTTTTTTTTTTTGCTTACGGTGTCTTCTTCCTCAGTTCCTGGGAGGGACCATGATCATCATCATCGGGGGCATCATCGTGGCGTCCGTCCTCGTCTTCATCTTCATCCTCCTGATGAAGTACAAGCTGCACAGCAACCACTACAAGCACAAGACCGCGGCTCGCCACACCAACGTCTGCTCACAGACCAACGGAGGAGGAGGCGGAGCTAGCGTCCTGGCTGTGCATCCCGCCTCCTCCACTGCGGGCCAAGGTGACAAAGGGGGTGGAGCCAATACATTTTTTTTATATATATATATTTTTTTATTTTTTTTTGACACTGAAATTAGGTAACTGAATTTTATGCGTTTTCATTTTGTGAACTACATTTTTTTTTTTTTACATAAAATTATGTCGACAATTTCATTGCATTAAAATTTGTGAGCAAAATTAGTCAAAAAATGCAGTTTGTTCAAATACAATGTTTTTAAAATTCAGTGTGTAAAAATTTGGCGTAAAAGAAATCAGTGCAGTAAAATTCAGTGCTCATAACTCAAGGCTCCAAACTGCAAAAATTTGTGCAATTTTGTTAAAATACAGTATTTTAAGATTTAGTGCATACAAATTGTGTAAGAAAAACAGTGTAGAAACATTCAGTGTGTAAAAATTCAGTTTAAAAAAAAATCAGTGCAGTAAAATTCTGTGCTTAAAACTCAAGGCTCAAAACTTCAAAAGATAGTACGTTTGTTAAAATACAGTGTTTTAAGATTCAGTGTAAAAAAAAATATGTGTAAAAATTCAGTGTGTAAAAAATTCTCTGTAAAAAAAAAAATCAGTGCAGAAAATTCAGTGCTCCAAAACTCAAGACTCAAAACTTAAAAAAATAGTAGGAATTTGTTTAAACACAGTATTTTAAAATTCAGTATGTAAAAATTAATTGTATAAAAATATTGTGTATACAAAATGTGGAGAAAAAAAAAAAAGTCTGTGTAGCAAAATTCAGTGTAAAAATTGAGTGTAAAAAAATTCAAAACTTCAGAACTTAGTACAAGTTTATTTTTTAAATACAGTGTTTTAAAAAAATCAGTGCAGAAGAATTCAGTGCTCCAAAACTCAAGACTCAAAACTTTAAAAATTAGTACAAGTTTGTTAAAATACAGTGTTTTAAGATTCAGTGTAAAAAATATGTGTAAGAAAAACAGTGTAGAAACATTGAGTGTAAAAAGTTCTGTGTAAAAATTATGTGAGAAAAAAAATCAGTACAGAAAATTCAGTGCTCCAAAACTCAAGACTTCAAAAAAACAAAAAAAAACAAAAACTAAAAAATCAATGTTTATAAAAATTCAGTGCAGAAAAAATTCAGTGCTCCAAAACTCAAAACTTCAAAAACTAGTACAAATGTGTTTAAATACAGTATTTTAAAATTCCATATATAAAAATTTGGCGTATAAAAATTGTATGTAAGAAAAAAAAAAATGTGTGTAGCAAAATTCAATGTCTGAAAATTGAGTGTGAAAAAATTCAGTGCAAAAACAATTCAGTACTCAAAACTTCAGAAATTAGTACACATTTTTTAAATACAGAGTTTTGAAATTCAGTGTGAAAAAATTATGTAAAAGAAATTCAGTGCTTCAAAACTCAGGACTCAAAACCTAAACAAAATTGTACAAATTTGTCAAAATAGTGTTTTAAGATTCAGTGTGTAAAAATTCAGTGTAATACAAATTCAGTGCAGTAAAATTCAACAATGAGTAAAATACAGTGTTTTAAAATTCACAGTATAAAATTATGTGTAAAAAATCAGTTTAGAAAAAAATCAATGTGAAAAAATTTGGTGTATAAAAAAACTTGGCGTATAACAATTTGGGGTAAATTATGTAAAAGAAATTCAGTGTAAAAAAAAATCAGTGCTCCAAAACTCAAGACTTTAAAAAAAAATGTAAAAAAAAAAAAATGTAAAAAAATCATTGGGTTAAAAAAATTCAGTGCAGAAAAAATTCAGTGCTCCAAAACTCAAGACTAAAAACTTCAAAAACTAATACAAATTTGTTTAAATACAGTATTTTAAAATGCAATGTATAAAAATTTGGTGTATAAAAATTGTATGTTAAAAAAAAAAAAAAAAAAATGTGTGTAGCAAAATTCAATGTGTGAAAATTGAGTGTGAAAAAATTCTGTGCAAAAACAATTCAGTACTCAAAACTTCAGAAATTAGTACACACTTTTTTAAATACAGAGTTTTAAAATTCCATCCATAAAAATTATGTGACAAAAAAAAATCAGTGTCGAAAAATTCTGTGCTAAAGAAATTCAGTGTAAAAAAAATTCTGTGCAGAAAAATTAAATCCTTCAGAACCCAAGACTCAAATCTTTAAAAAAAAAATGTATATAAATGTGTTAAAATACAGTGTTTTAAAATTCAGTGTAAGAAAAATTCAGTGCAGAACAATTCAGTGCCACAAAACTTCAACAGTTAGTACAAGTTTGTTCAAATAATGTATTTTAAAATTACAGCATAAAAATTCTGTGTAAAAAAAAAAATCAGTGTGAAGAAATTGTATAAAAAAAATTCAGCGCAAAAACTTTTAGTGCTCCCAAGATTCAAAACTTCAAAAAATAGTACAAGTTTGTTCAAATAAAGTGTAAAAAAAAAAGTATACAGTATGTAAAAAAAATTCAACCACTTCCAGTAAAGTAAGACTGAAGCAATCGATCAGCCAATGAGGTGTCAAGTTTGAAGTGGTGCATAACGTGTCACATGACTACAAACATGCCACCTCATTGGCTGATCGATTGCTTCAGTCTTAAGTTTTTAAGCAACAAATATTTCTGGACTGAATTTTTACACAATGAATTTCAAAACACTGTATTGTTCAACAAACTGAATTTTTGCGCGCGCATTTTTATTCCATGAAATTGTCAGTATTATTAGATATAAAAAAATTCAGTTCACAAAATTCAAAACACACAAAATGGAGTTGCATAAATTCAGTGTCAAAAGAGGCTTTGCTTATAAAGACACAAATGAACTTCTATACGTCTCCTAACGGGCCCGTCGCCATCTTGTCTTGCAGGTGCTAAAAAAGGCAGCCAGTCGTCGATGGCGGCAGACGGGGCGAGCGCGTCCCGTCGAGGAACGACTGTTGTGGATTTGGATGCCGCCCACGACGACGACGGCGTGTCGCAATAACGCACAACAAACTGTCAATCAAACCCACAAACCAATACTCCACCTCCCCTCCCCCTTTCTTGAGTTGCTGCTGGCGCCGGGAGCCGAGCTGGTCTTCGCCGCCCCTCACTGGTGAGTTGAATAAGAACATTTGCATATGGACGACTTGTCCAGATTGTTTTGTACAAGATGACTTCTTTATGATGAATGTCCAATTATTCTACGGCAAATAAAATACGAACATCGTAAAGCGGTTAATATATTCCACATATATTTATTGTTATTTATTATTGTTATTCACGCTTTACAATGGAGCAACATTGCTCCCTGCGGGTCTGATGGCTGAACTGCAACCCAACACACACACACACACACACTAACACAAAATAACACGCTTACACAACTACTGCAATGACATTGGAGCAGTCACATGACCTGATGCCTTACACTGCCACCTGCTGGCTGCGGGCTGCCATGCACCTTTTACTGGGCATGTGCTGAGGCAATTTTGGGTAAGGAGACATAGCTCATGCCATAGTCACATAATAAATATTTATATGAATATTATAATAATGAAAGTAGAATATATATATATATATATATATATATATATATATATATATATATATATATAATTATACTAAATATATTTTGATAATTTACAAATAATGTTTTTTCTTTCATTCCAATACACCTTCTGTACATACTGTGTTTTCTTTGTTTTTGTAATTATGCTTATTCTTTATAAAATATACTAATTAAAATCTTTCTCATATGTTGTTAATTGCTTCTTAGATATTTTATAATTTTACTTGAGTTCTTGCTATTTTGGCCTTATTTCTTTAATTACAGTACATGTTTTTGCACCAGTTCACCAAAACAAATTAACAAATTCCTTGTTTGTGTAAATGTACTTGGCAATTAAATGATTCTGATTCTCATAATAAATCTGTAAATATATATATATATATATATATATATATATATATATATATATATATATATATATATATATATATATATATATATATATATGTGTATATATATATGTATATATATATGTATGTATGTATGTGTGTATATTTATACTTACATATACAGTATACACATTTTTACTTATACACACACATATACATATACACATACATATACACTTTTATATACACTTACACATACATATATTTATACACACACATATATACTGTATATGTAGATATACATATACAGTATGTATGTGTGTATACTTATACTTACATATACACACATATACATACATACACATTTTTACCTAAACACACACATATACATATACACTTTTATATTCACTTACACATACATATATTTATACACATACATATATATTTACATACACGTACATACATATATATATATATATATACACACATATATACACACACATATACATATATACTTTTACAAATAATTAATATTAAATAGTAATGAAAATAAGAACAGAAATTCACAAGATGAACTGTCCAAGACGAAAAGACAACTTTTTATGACAATATTTTATTTTCCGTTAATCAATAATAATCATTTCAGTTGGTCTCTGTCCGTTAGCAAAAGAACTCAAAAAGTAATGGACGGGTTTTCATCCATTTTTCAAGTATTCAGAATCAGCGTTATTTTTTAGAATGGTTTTATTGCTTTAATAATGTTGAAAATAGGGAAAAGGAACAACTGCTTAGGCAGATGATGCGTCTGATCCGTATTGCGTTATATTTGTGCCTCAATTTTGAGGTAGCAACAAAGGCAGATTTTGAGCACAAAAAATATATATTTTGCAAGCACTTTGTCTATATTTTTATAAATAAATTAAACTCAAGCGAAAAATAAAATTGGTTGAGCGAATATAAGTGTATTTTGTGCTCAATAAATGTGTTTGCATGTTTGCTATTATCCATACTAACGTGCAATAACCACTGCTTTCCGTGCAGTCAGACACGCCCTCTGCTTTTTTTTTTTAAGCCTGCACAGGAACCAATCAGAGAACTGGACAAACGTACTCTCTGATTGGCTGTGTGGTCTACATTTAGATTGCTTGAAACACTGGTTCCCCGATAGAGACGGGATTTGTGGCTCTTTAAAGGGAGCCGGATCTTGAGGAGTCGTTCAAAAGTCTGGCTCGTTATTATAGTTAGTTGTTTTGTTTTTTTACTTTTTTTTTTTTTTTTAACCAAGGAAACAATCACAAGTACGGTATCAGTTATACAATAAGATATAGATCAGGACAATTAAATGTACACAAATATAACTATTAGTAAGAATTATTTTTGAAATATTGGCTATAATTTAAATTTTTGTTGTTTTCATTGTAAAAAAAATAAATCCATAGGGCAGTGCCATATTTCCATGCTCTGGCAGTGACATCACTAGTTTGAATTTCCCCTCACCCCAAAAAATGTGTAGCATTTCAACAATACAGAAAAAAATACACAAATAATAAGCATAAAATGCATTAATTGATATAACGAGTATAAATAAAACTACAATAAAAATGTGAGTACACAATTATACTACCTAGTGTGTGTACGCTTGAACTACTGTACTTTCGAATGATGAACCAGAAAAGTGAATCTAAATTATTTAAAAATAAATAAAATTTGTAAATAATAATTATTTTAAAACATTTATTTTTTTTAATAGGTAAAAATATTTATTTTTTCATTAAAAAAAATTCAGTGCAGAAAAATTCAGTGCTTCAAAATTCAAGACTCAAAACTTTTAAAAAAAATAGTACAATAAGTGAGAATAAAATGCGTTAATTGATATAAAAAGTATAAATAAAACTACAATACAAATGTGAGTACACAATTATATTACCTAGTGTGTGTACGCTTGAACCACTGTTCTTTACAATGATGAACCCAAAAAGTGAATCTAAATTATTTAAAAATAAATAAAATTAGTAAATAATAATAATTTTAAAACATATATTTTTTATTATGTAAAAAATATTTTTATTTTTTCATTAAAAAAAAAAAAGTTCAGTGCAGAAAAATTCAGTGCTTCCAAACTCAAGATTCAAAACTTTAAAAAAAAAATATACCGGTAGTACAATAAGTGAGAATAAAATGCATTAATTGATATAAATTGTACATATCACTACAAATACGAATGTGAGTATACAATTATACTACCCAGTGTGTGTACGCTTGAACTACTGTCCTTTAGAATGATGAAACTGAAAAGTGAATCCAATTTCTTTTTTTTAATATACCGCCCCAAACACATTTACATTCATTCAAACAAATGTAGTTGTTGCTTGTGTTTAATTTATTTTCAAGATATAGTCCAAATCCAAACCAGCTTCTGGTAATCAGACTCCAAATGTGACTTTTTATCACAATTAGTTTTTTTCCCCCCATTTTAGTGTTTTTTTAATGATTTTTATTTTATTATTTTATCTTTTGTCATTTTAAATGCTTTTAATTAAATTACTTTTTATTGTGGTTTTTTTTATGTGTTTTTTAATTTGGAAGATATGTTTGTTCGTGCAAAATATATTTTTCTATGCTCTAAATCTGCTTTTGGTAACTAGAAATGAGTGCAAAAATATAATTCATAGATGAAAAAGTAACAGACAGATTTTCATCCATCTTTCAAGAAGTGTCTGAAATGGCTTAAGGAAAAAGTCGTAACATGCTGGGAGTCGATCTGGATCATTTCTACTGCGTTACCTTACATTTACTTTACGAGCTTCAACTTCTGAGTGTTTGAGCTGGCGGCCACGCCTCCACCCACAGAGACAACGACAGTGGATGACTTTCATTTTGTTACAGTGGAACTTCAAGCTACGAACTTAATCGGTTCTTCAACATTATTCATAAATCTAAAAGTTTGTAAAGTGATTATACAAATAATTGGCAATTAATTTAGTCATCGATTCGTTGGGTCTATGCTATGCGCATGCGCAGAGGCTACTTTTTTTATTTGTTTATTTTAATTTTTATTTTTTATAAACGCAAAATTTACAAACAGCTGAGAAACAATAATCAAAATAAGTATGGTGCCAGTATGCTGTTCCCCCCCCCCCCCCCCCCCCCCCAATAAAATACTGGAAAGGATAGAAATGTAGTTTGTCTCTTTTATCCGATTATTAATCGTTTAATCGAAGTAATAATCGACAGATTAATCGATTATCAAGTTAGTTGTTAGTTGCAGCCCTAAAATATATATATAATTAAAAAACAGCATACTGGCACCATACTTATTTTGATTATTGTTTCTCAGCTGTTTGTACATGCTGCAGTTTATAAATAAAGGTTTATAAAAAAAAAAAGAATACGTTTCTGCGCATAGCAAAAATCCAACGAATCGATGACTAAATTAATCGCCAACTATTTTCATAATCGATTAGTTGTTGCAGCCCTAATATATATATATATATATATATATATATATATATATATATATATATATATATATATATATATATATATATCTAAATCCTGAAAATATGCAAACAAAACTGTGTTTGGATAATTGATACTTCAAACTTGCATAAATAAATCTTAAGGAATATAACATAACTTGGCTTCTGAGAGCTTCAAAATGTAATGAATAAAATGCTAAAGTTGTTGATAAACAAGCAATTATTTTAATAATTAAATATGGTCATAATATTGTTATGATAATATAAAATTTATTATTTCAAATACGTTTATTTTAATTCTATGGCTGGATGTAATGAGGAGTCAGAAAAAATACAAAAAAAATACAATTAATTTTGATGTTTTTAGCAAAATATAGTAAAAATGTATTTATTTTTTAATTTTTTAAATTAATAAATATATTTATTTTTAGGTAAGATAAACATAATATTACAATTTGTAATATATATATATATATATATATCCATCCATCCATTTTCTACCGCTTATTCCCTTCGGGGTCGCGGGGGGCGCTGGAGCCTATCTCAGCTACAATCGGGCGGAAGGCAGGGTACACCCTGGACAAGTCGCCACCTCATCGCAGTATATATATATGTATATATTTATATATACACACATATAATATACATATATGAATACACATATATATAATATGAATACACATATATATAATATACATATATGAATACATATATATATATATATATATATATATATATGATATACATGTATAAATATATACGCACACACACATAGACATACATACATATAAAACCAACATAACAAGGAGGTAATAGCTCAACGATCTCTTTTTTTTATTTTTATGCAGACAACATTACAGCAAGCTTAAATGTCAACACTAAACACGCACTTACACACAAGTCTCGTTGTTGGCTCCAAAACCAAAAAAACGAAAATCATTTTACCTTGTGTCTGGGAATACTTATAGAATTGTTCATTTTCAGTGTATTCGCTTTAAAAAAACAAAAAAACAATCTGCATTACGGCCGTCAGTAGAGGAAAAAACAATAAATTAGCTGCACCGTTTTAAAAGCCGCAGGGTCCAAAGTGTAGGAAAAAAGTAGCTGCTCATAGTCTGTTCTCAATTAACGTAACGACGGTGTGTCCTCTCCTCAGGTGCCTTGCCAGGTCACATGGTCACGTGCCTCCGATGAGCCCCGAAGTGAAGTGGACCAGAACCAAAAGGAGGTCCGCAGGAGGCGGGCCTAGTACCGCGAAGGACCCATTTGGACTCCTCGGCCGGCGCATAAAAAGGCCAAAGGATTCTTACACTTAGTCACAACACGGAGGACACGCAGACGCAAACTTTTGTGGCAACTTCATCAAGACGTCATCTTCACCCGGACAGTTCCAGATAATCCCGTGCGGACGTACAAAAAGAACCTTGGCGGTGATGATGTAAGCTAATGTACGCCCCGCCCCCTCACTGTCGGCCTCGTCTGTGTTGGTATGTGCCCCCTCCCTCCCGTCTTCTTTGTTGGTTTGATACTCTTGGGTTTGAACACAAACACCACTTGATGCTTTCATAGGAGCAAGCGCGTGGATTTCTAATGAAATAAAAAGTATTTTTATCGGAAGTCGTCCAGTTTGGTGGTCTTCACGCTTGTCACGGGCGAGACCTTGGCGTCTCGGAGTCGAAAGAGGCGGTAGAAGCCGTTCCTGATTTCGGCGGTGCGGACGCCGTAGATGACAGGGTTGGCGGCGGCGGGGAAGACGATGTAGACGAGGCCCATGGCGGTGTTGGCGTCGGTGGGGATGTCGATGTTGAGGTTGTGCGACAGGAAGGTGACGCTGCCCACCAGGTAGAAGCACATCATGACCATCAGGTGCGTGCCGCACTTGTGAAAGGCCTTCCAGCGGTCCTCGCCGGCCGCCGCCCGCAACACCACGCTCAGAATCTTCATGTAGGAGAAGAAGATGAGCGGGATGTCCACGCCCACGAAGCAGGCGATGACGGCCAGGCCTGCCGCTCGGCTGCGCCGCGTGTCGCCGCAGGCCAGGCTGACCAGCGCCATGTGGTCGCAGTAGCAGTGCAGGATGACGTTGGAGGCGCAGAAGTCCAGCGACGCCGCCAGGCCCACCAGCGTCGCCATGACGGCGCCGCTGCGCACCAGCGTGAAGAGCAGCAGCTTGACGAACGCCGAGGAGTTGGCCAGCTCGTGGTAGCGCAGCGGCTGGCAGATGGCGACGTAGCGGTCCAGCGACATGGCCAGCAGCAAGGTGGACTCCACCGACGACAGGAAGTGGGTGGCGAACATTTGCGCCAAGCAGCCGGCCAGCGAGACGCCGTTCCAGTCCAGCAGCAGGCCCAGCAGCGTGCTGGGAGCGATGGCGCTGACCGCCGCCAGGTCCACCGCGCACAGCATGCAGATCAGCGCGTACATCGGGCTGTGCAGGCGCTGCACGCTGCAGATCACGTACACCAGGAGCGCGTTGCTCAGCAGCGCCAACGCGTAGGCGGCGGCCAGCGGCGGCGCCACCACCCACCGGTGCTCGTGCAGGCCCGGGAAGCCACGGAACACGAAGGCGCTGTGCGACGCGTTCTCCCCTGACGCCAACATCGCGGAGTCCGACGTCCTACCTGTGGTCTGTTGGCGTCCACAGAACAACGGGTCACGTCTCGTTTTGTCTTATAACCCAACGTGAAATGTCCCGCGGGGAAGTGAACCCTGAATGCAGCAGTGCTCTGATTGGCCACAACACCCAAATTAAACTCCAGGGTCTCATCAGGCAGAACAGAAATCACGCTATTAACAAACGACGCTCTAATTCTACTCACCTTTCTCAACACAGCGCAGGGATGCCAGCTTGCCAACTAACCCCCCCCCAAAAAATCTAATTTTTAACCACATTTGTATTTTTGTCAACTGGTGAGTCTTTAAGAAGTTGCTCTGTTGTTGCTCCTTCGAGCCAATTATCCACCGCTTCCTGGGAGGACACACGGTTAATTACTCGCCTAACGAGTCTTTTCTTTCAGGCTGCGCTAATGACGACGTTTAAGTCCCATGCTAATGCTACACTGTTGCACGCGTCCTACAAACAAGCTGCTGAGGGAAAGTGGGAACCGGCGAGGTGTGGCGTGAAGGAGGTCGGATGCTCGGGCACGAGGAAACACGAGTTGACGAAGGAGACGAGCCGGTAAGTACAAAGCACTTACTTGCTTCTTTTAACTGTGTTGCCACTAGGGTTGTACAATATACAAGTACCGTATTTTTCGGAGTATAAGTCGCACCGGAGTATAAGTCGCACCTGCCGAAAATGACGCAGTAACGCATCATGTAATAACGGTAACTGAGTTACTGAATATAAAAAATAACCAATAGATTACTATTTACCGCCAAAAGTAACAACGTTACAGTAACGCGTTACAAAAAGTCCCAACACTGCGAGTTTGTGACGTTTAAAGGGGAACATTATCACCAGACCTATGTAAGCGTCAATATATACCTTGATGTTGCAGAAAAAAGACCATATTTTTTTTTAACCGATTTCCGAACTCTAAATGGGTGAATTTTGGCGAATTACACGCCTTTCTAATATGCGCTCTCGGAGCGATTGTGACGTCACATCGGGAAGCAATCCGCCATTTTCTCAAACACCGAGTCAAATCAGCTCTGTTATTTTCCGTTTTTTTCGACTGTTTTCCGTACCTTGGAGACATCATGCCTCGTCGGTGTGTTGTCGGAGGGTGTAACAACACGAACAGGGACGGATTCAAGTTGCACCAGTGGCCCAAAGATGCGAAAGTGGCAAGAAATTGGACGTTTGTTCCGCACACTTTACCGACGAAAGCTATGCTACGACAAGAGATGGCAAGAATGTGTGGATATCCTGCGACACTCAAAGCAGATGCATTTCCAACGATCAAGTCAAAGAAATCTGCCGCCAGACCCCCATTGAATCTGCCGGAGTGTGTGAGCAATTCAGGGACAAAGGACCTCGGTAGCACGGCAAGCAATGGCGGCAGTTTGTTCCCGCAGACGAGCGAGCTAAACCCCCTATCGACCCTAGCTTCCCTGGCCTGCTGACATCAACTCCAAAACTGGACAGATCAGCTTTCAGGAAAAGAGAGCGGATGAGGGTATGTCTACAGAATATATTAATTGATGAAAATTGGGCTGTCTGCACTCTGAAAGTGCATGTTGTTGCCAAATGTATTTCATATGCTGTAAACCTAGTTCATAGTTGTTAGTTTCCTTTAATGCCAAACAAACACATACCAATCGTTGGTTAGAAGGCGATCGCCGAATTCGTCCTCGCTTTCTCCCGTGTCGCTGGCTGTTGTGTCGTTTTCGTCGGTTTCGCTTGCATACGGTTCAAACCGATATGGCTCAATAGCTTCAGTTTCTTCTTCAATTTCGTTTTCGCTACCTGCCTCCACACTACAACCATCCGTTTCAATACATGCGTAATCTGTTGAATCGCTTAAGCCTCTGAAATCCGAGTCTGAATCCGAGCTAATGTCGCTATAGCTTGCTGTTCTTTCCGCCATGTTTGTTTGTGTTGGCTTCACTATGTGACGTCACAGGAAAATGGACGGGTGTATATAACGATGGTTAAAATCAGGCACTTTGAAGCTTTTTTTAGGGATATTGCGTGATGGGTAAAATTTTGAAAAAAAACTTCGAAAAATATAATAAGCCACTGGGAACTGATTTTTAATGGTTTTAACAATTCTGAAATTGTGATAATGTTCCCCTTTAAGTTTATCTGTATAAACCCAGTGGACTTTGAGTCGTCAAGCCGGGTTGGAGTCATGCACTCTCAGATATGATCCCACACGCTGGATAACCAATCTAATGTCATCTATTGTTAGATGTGGAGGCTACAGTCCGGATAAGATCAGTCCGGATAAACACCACGACCATCAGAGTTCTTCCGCCAAGCACACCAAGTTAATGCAAAGAGGGGCTGTTATTTAGTTTAGATTTGTTTATTTATTATCTCTAAAATGTTCTACCTAAAACGATCCCATCAAACAAAGCCGTCCGCACCTCGCATCTCGTCTTCGCCGTTAACTCTTCTTTTCAGCCGCTTCCATTTGTCCAGGAATACGCTGAGGAATGCGATACAAGCTCCTTGTTTTCCTTCCACCTCTTGACAATGGCACACGTCGTCGGCATTATGAATAATTATAGGATAAATGATCGCCGACAATTAGCGTTTCACTAACTTCCGCCCTTCAATATGGATACCCACCAGTGTCTCCATGGAAATGCCCCCCTCTACCTCAAAGAACTGCTCACCCCCAAATCCTCCACACGACACCTCCGCTCCGGACAGGCTAACCTCCTCCAACCTCTGAGGACAAAGCTACGAACAATGGGAGACCGGGCTTTCTGCTCCGCCGCTCCTAGTCTGTGGCACGCTCTCCCTGACCACCTGAGGGCACCACAGACTGTGGATGCTTTAAAAAAAGGCTTAAAAATCATTTGTTTTAAAAAAGCATTTTTATATATATATATATATATATATATGCAAACTAGTTTTAGCTATTCGGCTGTTATAGTTTTTTTTTTTTTTAATCTTTTTATTTATTTATTTTTTAATACACTGTAGCACTTTGAGGTTGTTTACACAATGTAAAGTGCTTTTTACAAATAAAATCTATTATTATTAATATTGTATCGGCAATGCATTGTGGGAAATAGAAAAAAATCCGAACTCCTCCTATTAGCCATAAAAGCTAAATACGGAGAGAGATAAGCTAGCAACTGCCTTAACACGAAACGTGTTTGTAATGTAATATAATAGATAAATAGAGAGATAGCTCTTTAAGTGTCATTGCACAAGTACAACAAAACTTTGTTTTCAGCACAAACCCATTCAAGATTAGACAAACAAACAGTGTACAGGGTTACAGAACAGGAATGCCGATGAGTCTCCACAAGACGCCCCGTAAAGGATGGGTAAAAGGTAAAACGCTGGGGAAGGATGAGTAAAAAAATACAATCTAGACTGGGCTCCTAAGGGGGCCCAGTCTGGAGTGGGAAAAAACCTCCATAGCAAAGCACATATACATATTACAACGTACATCTCGAGATATCTAGCAACAGAGGGAAGGGAGTGCGAGGTCATGATGGTAGGCCGCAGCTCTCAGGCGCTGACCATCCATTCATCGCTCCTATGGGATTTGTGTCAACAATAATTTCTTTTTTTTTTTTTTTTTACAGCATGTTAATACGCATTGTGTTCTGCGTCCTGATTGGCTGAGGGACTGTAGACCATTGTCAATCAGTCTCCTTCATGCCATGTGTCCTGTACAGTACAGAATGCGTACTGTGGTGGGGGATATAATACTGAACAAGTTTTTAATATGGATGAGACAGGCTTATTTTGGAAACGATTGCCCTCTCGCACCTTTATAATGCAGGACGAAGCCAAAAGCGCAGGATTTAAGGCCCAAAAAGATTGTGTGACTCTGGTTATGTGTGGAAATGCTGCAGGCTTTATGATAAAACCCGGGCTTATTTATAGGTCAAAAAATCCTTGAGCCCTAAAAAACAGGTTTTGATTAGAGATGTCCGATAATGGCTTTTTTTTACGATATTCCGATATTGTCCAACTCTTAATTACCGATTCCGATATCAACCGATACCGATATATACAGTCGTGGAATTAACACATTATCATGCCTAATTTTGTTGTGATGCTCCGCTGGATGCATTAAACAATGTAACAAGGTTTTCCAAAATAAATCAACTCAAGTTATGGAAAAAAGTGCCAACATGGCACTGACATATTTATTATTGAAGTCACAAAGTGCATTATTTTTTTTAACATGCCTTAAAACAGCAGCTAAGAATTTGGGACATGCTCTCCCTGAGAGAGCATGAGGAGGTTGAGGTGGGCGTGGTTGGGTTGGGGGGCGGTGTTTATTGTAGCGTCCCGGAAGAGTTAGTGCTGCAAGGGGTTCTGGGTATTTGTTCCGTTGTGTTTATGTTGTGTTACGGTGCGGATGTTCTCTCGAAATGTGTTTGTCATTCTTGTTTGGTGTGGGTTCACAGTGTGGCGCATATTTGTAACAGTGTTAAAGTTGTTTATACGGCCACTCTCAGTGTGACCTGTATGGCTGTTGACCAAGTATGCAGGGCATTCACTTGTGTGTGTGAAAAGCCGTAGATATTATGTGACTGGGCCGGCACGCAAAGGCAGTGCCTTTAAGGTTTATTGGCGCTCTGTACTTCTCCCTATGTCCGTGTACACAGCCGCGTTTTAAAAAGTCATAAATTGTACTTTTTGAAACCGATACCGATAATATCGGCAGTCCCATATTATCGGACATCTCTAGTTTTGATCTTTGGTTTCTTTCTTTAATACAGTAGTGTACTGTAGTGTTGTGCCGATAACAATATTTTGGTACCGGTACCAAAATGATTTCGATACTTTTCGGTACTTTTCTAAATAAAGGAGACCACAAAAAAATTGCGTTATTGGTTTTATTTTAACAAAAAATCTTAAAGTACATTAAACATATGTTTCTTATTACAAGTTTGTCCTTGAATAAAATAGTGAACATACAAGACAACTTGTCTTTTATTAGTAAGTAAGCAAACAAAGGCTCCTAATTTAGCTGCTGACATATGCAGTAACATATTGTGTCATTTAATAATTCTATTTTGTCAACATTATTAAGGACAAATGGTAGAAAATCAATTATTAATCTACTTGTTCATTTACTGTTAATATCTGCTTACGTTCTCTTTCAACATGTTCTATCTACACTTCTGTTAAAATGTAATAATCACTTATTCTTCTCTTGTTTGGATACTTTACATTAGTTTTGGATGATACCACAAATTTGGGTATCAATCCGATACCAAGTAGTTACAGGATCATACATTTGGTCCAGGGACATATTTCCTGAGTTTATAAACATAATATACATTTTAAAAAAACAAAAGAAGGTGTTGTGATGTTGTCCGCCACCCCCTCGCCCCCTGGGGGGTACTTTTCAGAGGCGGTATAGTACCGAAAACGATTCATTAGTATCGCGGTACTATGCTAATACCGATATACCGTATAACCCTAGGTGTACTGTACTTTTTTTTTTTTTAAATCCACAAAGTTTGTTTAAACGAGAGAAGTGTGAAAAAAATGTTCTGAGAAAAGTTTATGAAGTATGTGGTTAGGGGTTTTACAGCCTTAAAACATATATAAGAAATGAAAAAACATATACTGTAAATGAAAAAAATACTGTAAATGAAAAAAAAAAACATAATAAATGAAAAAAAAAAAACTGTAAACGAAAAAACATGCACTGTAAATGAAAAAAAAAAACATCCTGTAAATGAAAGAACATATAGTGTAAACGAGAAAAAGATATAATGAACAAAATAATGTAAAAAAAAAAAGAAATCAGCTTCTACTTAACGGATTTCACTTAAAGCGGGTATTTATGGGAACGTAACCCCAGCGTTAAACAAGGTAACACTGTAATTGTAAAGTATCTAACTGACAGGATGCAGTGTGTCTCCCATAACAATTTGACCTGAGTGTATGTTCAGGTAACGTGCGGAGTTCCACAGGGTTCGGTTCTTGGCCTTGCACTCTTCAGCATCTACATGCTGCCGCTAGGTGACATCATACGCAAATACGCTGTTAGCTTTCACTTTTATGCTGTTGACATGACCCTAAAAATGACCAGATTGTAGTCAGCTGGAGGCGTGTCTGAATGATATTAAACAATGGATGTCTGCTAACTTTTTGCATCTTAACGCTAAGAAAACGGAAATGCTGATTATCGGTCCTGCTGGACACCGACACCTATTTAATAATACCACCTTAACATTTGACAACCAAACAATTATACACCTATTTAATAATACCACCTTAACATTTGACAACCAAACAATTATACACCTATTTAATAATACCACCTTAACATTTGACAACCAAACAATTATACACCTATTTAATAATACCACCTTAACATTTGACAACCAAACAATTACACAAAGTGACTCGGTAAAGAATCTGGGTATTATCTTCGACCCAACTCTCTCGTTTGAGTCACACATTAAGAGTGTTACTAAAACGGCCTTCTTTCATCTCCGTAATATCGCTAAAATTTGTTCTATTTTATCCACTAGCGACGCTGAGATCATTATTCATGCATTCGTTACGTCTCGTCTCCATTACTGTAACGTATTATTTTCGGGTCTCCCTATGTCTAGCATTAAAAGATTACAGTTGGTACAAAATGCGGCTGCTAGACTTTTGACAAGAACAAGAAAGTTTGATCATATTACGCCTATACTGTATATATCTTTATACACACATATGTGTGTGTGTATATATATATATATATATATATATATATATATATACCTATACTGTATATATCTTATACACATCAAAGACTATACTGTATATACCTTTATTTATATATATATATATATGTATGTATGTATGTATGTATATATATATATATATATATATATATATATATATATATATATATATATATATATATATAAATAAAGGTATATACAGTATAGTCTTTGATGTGTATAAGATATATACAGTATAGGTATATACATATATATATATACTGTATATATATATATATATATATATATATATATATTATATACAGTACAGGCCAAAAGTTTGGACACCTTCTCATTCATTGCGTTTTCTTTATTTTCATGACTATTTACATTGTCGATTGTCACTGAAGGCATCAAAACTATGACGCCTGTGAAGTGAAAACCGTTTCAGGTGACTACCTCTTGAAGCTCATCGAGAGAATGCCAAGAGTGTGCAAAGCAGTAATCAGAGCAAAGGGTGGCTATTTTGAAGAAACTAGAATATAAAACATGTTTTCAGTTATTTCACCTTTTTTGTTAAGTACATAACTCCACGTGTTAATTCATAGTTTTAATGCCTTCAATCTACAATGTAAATAGTCATGAAAATAAAGAAAACGCATTTAATGAGAAAGAGTGTCCAAAGTTTTGGCCTGTACTGTACATATACATAAATATATATATATATATATATATATATATATATATATATATATATATATATATATATATACTGGCTCACCTGCACTGGCTTCCTGTGCACTTATAATGCGACTTTAAGGTTTTACTACTTACGTATAAAATACTAAACAGTGGATCTCTACAAATATTGACTGTAACGATACCAAGTACAAGAGCTGTATATAGTCGTTACTCCAATGATTACGTCGATTTACTATCACAAAATCTTTTGTAATTTTTTTATTGTTTACAAACTCAGGAAATATGTCTTTGGACTCGGGAGAACTTTAAATAGGACCAGTGTAACTACTTGGTATTAGATCCATACACACATTTGTGGAATTATTTAAAACTAATGTAACGCATCAAAGAAGAGAAGAATAAGTGATTATTACATTTGAACAGAAGTGTAGATAGAACATGTTAAAACAGAAAGTAAGCAGATATTAACAGTAAATGAACAAGTGGATTAATAATACATTTTCTACCACTGACAAAATAAAACATTGAGAAATTATGTGTTAGTCCACACACACACACACACACACACACACACCTTAAAGATGTTTTCATCCAGGTCCGTGAACACGTCACCAAGCCTTGTTTTCTTTGCTCAAACAACACATCATTAGCGAACTCCCTGGGGGTCAGAGGTCACTAGTTGGTGTCAACATGTTTGTCCGCGACTTGAGCCGCGTGAGACCGCACGGCTTAATGGCGTCTCCTGGGACACGCTCGTTAGCGTATCGTCACACCGGACGGACAAAACATTGAGGCAAACATTTCAAAGTGCTTCGTGTTTCCTCTCCATTCCCAACAAACTTCATTTCAATATGATTCCATCAGCACTGGTCAACACAAACTGAATCGGTTGTGTTTTACCAATGTTAAAATATGTTACTTTTCCTTTGACAGAGTCAGTTATATACTTGGAAACTAAAACGTAGGGGTGTAACGATTAATCGATATATTGATTTATATACCTTAGGGTCAACTACATCGATCTGTGCTCGGCAAGTCTGCCTTCCGTACGACAGGTGTCCATCCAACATGGTTTTAAAAGGCAATCCATACTAGAAAAAGGAAAACATTGGATTTAGGAACGGCAGACTTTGTATGAAGTTTAGCACTTTTAAGAACAAGGACGTTAAACCGTATTCAAGTCATCGCCATCGGTCGGCAAAACGAGAAAGGCGGATAGCTACGGTGGCCGAGAAAGGTGACAACAAGTGCAAACGCCATGAGACAACATCATAAATTACAACAACTTTCAGCTGCAGCACGGTTGCAAAAGCCGCAACAAATATAAAGCCACAACACAACTTTAAGCCACAAAGGAAGTGACGGCATACATATGTATATGTGTGTATACATATATACTGAATTTTTCGGAGTATAAGTCGCACCGGCCGAAAATGCATAATAAAGAAGAAGAAAAAAACATATAAGTCGCACTGGAGTATAAGTCGCATTTTTGGGGGATATTTATTTGATAAAAGCCAACACCAAGAATAGACATTTGAAAGGCAATTTAAAATAAATAAAGAATAGTGAACAACAGGCTAAATAAGTGTACGTTATATGAGGCATAAATAACCAACTGAGAA
Source organism: Nerophis lumbriciformis (assembly GCF_033978685.3). Taxonomy (NCBI): domain Eukaryota; kingdom Metazoa; phylum Chordata; class Actinopteri; order Syngnathiformes; family Syngnathidae; genus Nerophis; species Nerophis lumbriciformis. The sequence goes on along the minus strand of NC_084564.2, from coordinate 11,569,857 downwards.
GGTGCCTGGTATGTTAACGTAACATATTATGGTAAGAGTCATTCAAATAACTACAACATATAGCAGTGGTGCTCACACTTTTTCTGCAGGCGAGCTACTTTTCAATTGATCAAGTCGTGGGGATCTACCTCATTCATATATATAATTTATATTTACTTATTTATGAAATATATGTTTTTGTTAAGTTAAAGGTGTTTAAAGATAATACAAGCATGTTTAACACATATAGTTAATATTGTTAAAAAATTAAAGGTGTTTAATGATAATACAAGTATGTTTAATACATATAGTTAATATTGTTAACAAGTTAAAGGTGGTTAAAGATAATACAAGCATGTTTAACACATAGATTCCTTTCTTTCATGAAGACAAGAATATAAGTTGGTGTATTACCTGATTGTGATGACTTGCATTGATAGGAATCAGACAGTGGTGCGGATAACATCCGCATTTTCGAATGGAGGAGAAAAAAAGTCCTCCTTTCTGTCCAATATCACATGAAAGTGGTTGGTTTTTGGCATCTTATTTGTCCAGCTTCCGTACTCCTCTGTATACACTTTACAAGAAATACATTGTCGGCAAACTCCGTAGCTTGCTAGCTTGTGCACGCCAGCTTTCTGAGACTCTTATTTTGGTAGCGCAACTGTGCAGTCGGTCTTTGGAGTTTTGACGACAGGTACGGCGCCAGCGTCTGTTGAAATAAAGTGTTTCTCGCCTTCCAGTCGGTAATTTTAATGAGCTGGCAGCAGCCAGCGTCATCTCAGAAGACCCTCGGGTGCCGTGAATGTCAATCAAGTGACGAAAGTGACGTCATAGTGAAGATTTATGATCGCTCATTTTTAGGACTATTTTTTTTAATGCCTGGCTGGTGATCGACCGACACACCCTCCGAGATCGACCGGTAGCTCGCGATCGACGTAATGAGCACTCCTGACATATAGAACATGCTATACGTTTACCAAACAATCTGTCACTCCTAATCGCTAAATCCCATGAAATCTTATACGTCTAGTCTCTTACGTGAATGAGATAAATAATATTGTTTGATATTTTACGGTAATGTGTTAATAATTTCACACATAAGTCGCTCCTGAGTATAAGTCGCACCCCCGGCCAAACTATGAAAAAAACTGCGACTTATAGTCCGAAAAATAGGGTAAGTGTGTGTTTAGTGTTGACATTTAAGCTTGCTGTAATGTTGTCTGGATAAAAAAAAAAGACATCGTTGAGCTATTACCTACTTGTTATGTTGGTTTTATATGTATATATGACTATGTGTGTGTGCGTATATGTTTATACATGTATATCATATATATATATTAGGGGTGTAACGGTACACAAAAATGTCGGTTCGGTACGTACCTCGGTTTAGAGGTCACGGTTCGGTTCATTTTCGGTACAGTAAGAAAACAACAAAATATACATTTTGGGTTATTTATTTACCAAATTTGCAAAATCTTCCACCAAAAATATTTTTCTTAGTGGAATATTTGATGTGAAGTAATGGGAACCTTGGATAGGTCAATAATTCATAATAACATTGAATTTGATTCAATATTATGTTTTGAGCAATGACAGTTTGAAAGAAAAAAAAACAGCTTTGTTTTATTAGTCAACATTGCAACTTTTTCTAAATTACATTTAACCTTTAAGCTTTTTTATTTCACTTTTGTTATGTTTTTCTTTATTTTAATAGTATTTTTAGAATGTGCCGTGGGCCTTTAAAACATTAGCTGTGGGCCGCAAATGGCCTCCGGGCACACTTTTGACACCCCTGCTATAGATAATACAAAATTAAATGTGATAAATGTATGGATAAAAAGCAGAGCCTGGCGACGCATGCGCGTTTATCATAACTCTCTCTCTCTCTGTCTCTGCCCCTCCCTCACCAATGCTGCTGCGCGCACAATTTGTTTTGTTTTTAACCCCTTCTTAACCCTGGACGTACATTGAAAATACACGCAACCCTAACTCAAAATGCCGGACATTTGAGGCATTTAAGAAACTCCGCCCTGACAGCTCCGCAAAAGAGGACATGTCCAGGGAAAAGAGGACATATGGTCAGTCTATCCTAGCCCGTTAGCTGCTAGCATGCCGTGTGTTGTGCCTCGGTGTGCATTGTTTACACAACGTGCGTTACGCTACTTAATATGTCCGTGTGGAAACTCGTTCGGTACACCTCCGAACCGAACCGAACCGGAACCGCCGTACCGAAACGATCAATACAAATACACGTACCGTTACACCCCTATTTTATTTTTTATTTATTCTATTTATTTTTTAATAAACCTTTATTTATAAACTGCAACATGTACAAACAGCTGAGAAACAATAATCAAAATAAGTATGGTGCCAGTATGCTGGTTTTGTTTTCAATAAAATACTGGAAAGGATAGAAATGTAGTTTGTCTCTTTTATCCGATTATTAATCGATTAATCGAAGTAATAATCGACAGATTAATCGATTATGAAATTAATCATTAGTTGTAGCCCGAAATAATATTATTTGATATTTTACGGTAAAGTGTTAATAATTTCACACATAAGACGCGCCTGAGTATAAGTCGCACCCCCGGCCAAAATATGAAAAAAACTGCGACTTATAGTCCGAAATATACGGTACATTTAATATATTTTCCTCCTGTTAATCATTTTCGATAGGTCATAAAAATAAAAAAATATTATTGATATTGACCAATATAAAACACTTATATGTTGCCCATTTCTAGTCCACATGTTGGACAAGACCAGAGCACGACTGTTGTCTTAACCTTTGTGTCCAATGTTCTACTTGTTTTGTCTCTCGTGGGGAATTTGTTGACCTGAGAAGGTGGTTGGAGGGTTGAACCCTAAACTCTATGCCTGAATGGTAAGTCACATTGCTCATCATGCTAATAAACATGTAAATCATCAATTCCATGCTCACAACTCTATCTTCACACACGTGACCAGTCCTCTTGAATGACATTTATACAGTGGTCCAGACAGTGTTGGCGTTAACGCACTTTTTGTGTCTTTTTACGCACTGAAATCAGAAAGGATGCGATATTCCGGAAGTCCAATGGATATTTTGTTATTTATTTACCGATTATCGCTTTGTGATGGTGTTTTGTTTACCGTATTTCCCAGACAATAAGGTTGAGCCACCTCAACGCTTTCGAAGCGTAGTGAGGAGTAAAAATTGTCTTTAAGCTGAAGATGTCAAGAAAAGTTATCACCCTGAATGATCATTCCCGATTACTATATTAATATTGCTTTTGAGCATCCCGTGTGCAAATGAGTGAAGGGCATTCTTACTCAACAGCCATACATGTCACACTGAGAGTGGCCGTATAAACAACGTATAAACACTGTCATAAACATGTGCCATATTGTGAAACCATACACTGTAAAAAAAAATAATCCTATTTTTATGGTTAATTTACTCTAAATTTCTACTGTAATTTTTCTATTTTTTTAAAATAGTTTATAAAACTGTAGAATTGAAGACATTATATGTAAATAAACAATCCGCCTGTTATTTTAAGTAATATGCCAGTAATGACAAACTATGTATATTTCTATTTATTTGACAGAAAAATACCAAATTAATTACACATAGCATTTTCTGTTTTCTTAAATTACTTTCAAATTCATGTAAAATTACAGTAATTATCTTTCATTAAATATGTAGCTTGTTGACATGCAGACTTTACTTAAATCGACAACGGAGCAGCATCTCCTCATCCGTGGCTCACTGGTGCAACAACAACACCGGAAATGTGTCTCGTGAAAAACCGTCCGACCGGAACTCTAATAACTAAAGTTCCGTGGGTGAATAATGTAAACTCACTACACCGGTATGTTTTAGCGCTTCCATAGCGAGATATAAGTTAGAACTTTACGCTACTTTATATTAGAAATGGCAACAGCGGAGGATGAGTGTCACATAACAAGAAGATAGAGAAAAAGAAGAAGCTTATCGACGACGTAATCGGCACGGACTACAGTGGCGGATGTGCGCAAATTTTCAGGACTTATGCAGATCTGAAATACACATCAAAAGGTAAGAAAAGTTGGTTTTGCATTATATTGTGAAACAAAACGGCAGATAATGTCTGCTAATGGGTGCCATTTTGCGGTCCTTATACACACACCGTAGTAGTACTTGTATCTCTGACTATGGTAGCCGTAATGGGCCAACAATCCATCAAGCGGTGCGGCTTCAAAGTCGTACCAAAACATGTAATGTTCTTATTTTCAATGGAACATTTGAAGTTTTGGTGTTGTTTACCGGCGTCATATTGCAGTCTATACGTATCTCTTATGTGTGACTGCCATCTACTGGTCACACTTATCATTACACTATGTACCAAATACAATTGCTTCAAGGTCAGTCAGCAAAACCAGAATTATTCCGTACATTAGGCGCACTGTCGAGTTTTGAGAAAATGGAAAGATTTTAAGTGCGCCTTATAGTCCGAAAAATACGGTACATAAATTAAAGATGCATCAATAATGGATTGTTAATGGAATCGTAGCTCCTGAATCGTAATTGAATCGTGAGGTGCCCAAAGATTCCCACCTCTACAAACTGTCGCCAACAGCGAAGAAGTAAACACTACCTTCACAGAGCATGTCATAAACATAACTGTTGGCCGTGGTGAAGAATGGACCTGTAACCCAAAGCAGGGGGACATCTGTATGTAAAGCTCTCTGATTAGTGATCAGAAGCAGGTGAGCCTCCATCCATCCATCCATTTTCTACCACTTGTCCCATTCGGTGTCGCGGGGGGTGCTGGAGCCTATCTCAACTGCATTCGGGCGGAAGGCTGCGTACACCCTGGACAAGTCGCCACCTCATCACAGGGCCAACACAGATAGATATACAACATTCACACACTAGGGCCCATTTAGTGTTGCCACCACTCGTAACTTGCAGTCGCTGCTGGGCCACAACATTAGGTACACCTGCAGACTGCAGCACGGATTTCATATTTCATTCATTCACATCTCCTCCAACACGAACATTATTGTTTTTGCACTTTTGGCTTCTTATTAAATAACTTTTTAAAATAGATTCAATCTTGCACGTGGAAACTTTAAGTGTGGGCTTTAGTTGATATAACACTCCCGTCAGGGGGTGCATTCTACGCCGGGGGTGCATTATCCGGCACAACACCTGAAACTTGGAGCTTCAGCTGAAGAACAGAACGGCCGACTTTGACTCTTTTTCGCTGGCTTTGGATGAGAGCTGCGATGTGCGTGACACCGCCCAGCTGCTCATCTTCTTACGTGGGATAACTGCTGACTTTCAAATCACGGAGGAGCTGGCAGCCATGCAGTCAATTAAAGAGACAACCACAGGTAATGACTTGTTCACATAGGTCAGGGGTCGGCAACCTTTACCACTCAAAGAGCCATTTTGACCAGTTTCACAAATTAAAGATAACAATGGGAGCCACAAAAATCTTTTGAAATTTAAAATAAAATAACACTGCATACAAAGTTGGTTTTTTTTTGCTTTGTGCTATGTATAAACCAAGGGTCTCAGACACGCGGCCCACACCTTAATATGAAAATTGAATGTTAGTGCCGCCTGCGAGGTTTTTATGAATGGCGCCTGACAGCGTCATACTTATCAACCCTCCCGATTTTTCCGGCAGACTACGAATTTCAGGGCAACTATTTTCTCGAACGTGCCGTGATGGTACAGCATTTAGCGTCCACTACATCCAGCGTGCCGGCCCAGCCACACGCTGTATGGGCCTTCTACTTGCTCACGTAAGTGACAGCAAAACATACTTGGTCAACAACCACACAGGTTACTCTGACGGTGGCGGTATAAAAAACTTTAATACTCTTACTAATAATGCACCACACTGTGAACCCACATCAAACAAGAATGACAAACACATTTCGGCACCATAACACAACATAAACACAACAGAACAAATACCCAGAATCCCATGCAGCCCTAACTCTTGTTAAAAATAAAACCATCAAAAGCAATCTGCTTTTGTATAAAGTTAAGTTAGGTTAAATGAAAGTATTATTATTATTATTCATTATTATTTATCTTACGGTATATCAAAAATAATATTGAGCAAAATTTAATTGAAATATTGTAGATGTGGCCCTCCAGCAGTGCTCGGCTTGCTCATGCGGCCCCCGGTAAAAATTAATTGCCCACCCCTGACATAGAGCAACAATGTAAATATGCCAGAGTTTTAGCACAACAGCTCATTTTCATCCGTGGTCCTAAGGCAGGTTAATACAGTAAACATTCAACAGGTCATGATACAAAAGGATACATAAATCACACAACATTGCACATTACAAGCATATTTTTGTAAGGGATATCACCCCTGTGGCGAACCATAAGTATTACTGTTACAAGAACTTACTTTGGAATTAGCTTTTTGCTTTTTGCTCGTCTCAAACTGAGCCCCCCCGGACAGGTCGCACTGAAAATTGTTTGAAGTGCGATGAAAATTAAGTTTCATTCCAAGCTGACCCGTCTCCGCTCGGGATGGTGTCCTGCTGGCCCCACTATGGACTGGACTCTTACTATTATGTTAGATCCACTATGGACTGGACTCTTACTATTATGTTAGATCCACTATGGACTGGACTCTTACTATTATGTTAGATCCACTATGGACTGGACTCTCACTATTATGTTAGATCCACTATGGACTGGACTCTCACTATTATGTTGGATCCACTATGGACTGGACTCTTACTATTATGTTAGATCCACTATGGACTGGACTCTTACTATTATGTTGGATCCACTATGGACTGGACTCTCACTATTATGTTGGATCCACTATGGACTGGACTCTCACTATTATGTTAGATCCACTATGGACTGGACTCTCACTATTATGTTGGATCCACTATGGACTGGACTCTCACTATTATGTTAGATCCACTATGGACTGGACTCTCACTATTATGTTAGATCCACTATGGACTGGACTCTCACAATATTATGTTAGATCCACTATGGACTGGACTCTCACACTATTATGTTGGATCCACTATGGACTGGACTCTCACACTATTATGTTAGATCCACCATGGACTGGACTCTCACACTATTATGTTAGATCCACTATGGACTGGACTCTCACTATTATGTTAGATCCACTATGGACTGGACTCTTACTATTATGTTAGATCCACTATGGACTGGACTCTCACTATTATGTTAGATCCACTATGGACTGGACTCTCACTATTATGTTAGATCCACTATGGACTGGACTCTCACTATTATGTTGGATCCACTATGGACTGGACTCTTACTATTATGTTAGATCCACTATGGACTGGACTCTTACTATTATGTTGGATCCACTATGGACTGGACTCTCACTATTATGTTGGATCCACTATGGACTGGACTCTCACTATTATGTTAGATCCACTATGGACTGGACTCTCACTATTATGTTGGATCCACTATGGACTGGACTCTCACTATTATGTTGGATCCACTATGGACTGGACTCTCACTATTATGTTAGATCCACTATGGACTGGACTCTCACTATTATGTTAGATCCACTATGGACTGGACTCTCACAATATTATGTTAGATCCACTATGGACTGGACTCTCACACTATTATGTTAGATCCACTATGGACTGGACTCTCACACTATTATGTTAGATCCACTATGGACTGGACTCTCACACTATTATGTTAGATCCACTATGGACTGGACTCTCACACTATTATGTTAGATCCACTATGGACTGGACTCTCACACTATTATGTTAGATCCACTATGGACTGGACTCTCACTATTATGTTAGATCCACTATGGACTGGACTCTCACTATTATGTTGGATCCACTATGGACTGGACTCTTACTATTATGTTAGATCCACTATGGACTGGACTCTCACTATTATGTTGGATCCACTATGGACTGGAATCTCACTATTATGTTGGATCCACTATGGACTGGACTCTCACTATTATGTTAGATCCACTATGGACTGGACTCTCACTATTATGTTAGATCCACTATGGACTGGACTCTCACAATATTATGTTAGATCCACTATGGACTGGACTCTCACACTATTATGTTAGATCCACTATGGACTGGACTCTCACACTATTATGTTAGATCCACTATGGACTGGACTCTCACACTATTATGTTAGATCCACTATGGACTGGACTCTCACACTATCATGTTAGATCCACTATGAACTGGACTCTCACACTATTATGTTAGATCCACTATGGACTGGACTCTTACTATTATGTTGGATCCACTATGGACTGGACTCTCACAATATTATGTTAGATCCACTATGGACTGGACTCTCACACTATTATGTTAGATCCACTATGGACTGGACTCTCACACTATTATGTTAGATCCACTATGGACTGGACTCTCACACTATTATGTTAGATCCACTATGGACTGGACTCTCACACTATTATGTTAGATCCACTATGGACTGGACTCTCACACTATTATGTTAGATCCACTATGGACTGGACTCTCACACTATTATGTTAGATCCACTATGGACTGGACTCTCACACTATTATGTTAGATCCACTATGGACTGGACTCTCACACTATTATGTTAGATCCACTATGGACTGGACTCTCACACTATTATGTTAGATCCACTATGGACTGGACTCTCACACTATCATGTTAGATCCACTATGGACTGGACTCTCACACTATCATGTTAGATCCACTATGAACTGGACTCTCACACTATTATGTTAGATCCACTATGGACTGGACTCTTACTATTATGTTGGATCCACTATGGACTGGACTCTCACAATATTATGTTAGATCCACTATGGACTGGACTCTCACACTATTATGTTAGATCCACTATGGACTGGACTCTCACACTATTATGTTAGATCCACTATGGACTGGACTCTCACACTATTATGTTAGATCCACTATGGACTGGACTCTCACACTATTATGTTAGATCCACTATGGACTGGACTCTCTCACTATTATGTTAGATCCACTATGGACTGGACTCTCACACTATTATGTTAGATCCACTATGGACTGGACTCTCACACTATTATGTTAGATCCACTATGGACTGGACTCTCACACTATTATGTTAGATCCACTATGGACTGGACTCTCACACTATTATGTTAGATCCACTATGGACTGGACTCTCACACTATCATGTTAGATCCACTATGAACTGGACTCTCACACTATTATGTTAGATCCACTATGGACTGGACTCTCACACTATTATGTTAGATCCACTATGGACTGGACTCTTACACTATTATGTTAGATCCACTATGGACTGGACTCTCACACTATTATGTTAGATCCACTATGGACTGGACTCTTTCACTATTATGTTAGATCCACTATGGACTGGACTCTCACACTATTATGTTAGATCCACTATGGACTGGACTCTCACACTATTATGTTAGATCCACTATGGACTGGACTCTCTTACTATTATGTTAGATCCACTATGGACTGGACTCTCACTATTATGTTAGATCCACTATGGACTGGACTCTCACTATTATGTTGGATCCACTATGGACTGGACTCTTACTATTATGTTAGATCCACTATGGACTGGACTCTTACTATTATGTTGGATCCACTATGGACTGGACTCTTACTATTATGTTAGATCCACTATGGACTGGACTCTCACTATTATGTTAGATCCACTATGGACTGGACTCTCACTATTATGTTAGATCCACTATGGACTGGACTCTCACTATTATGTTGGATCCACTATGGACTGGACTCTTACTATTATGTTAGATCCACTATGGACTGGACTCTTACTATTATGTTGGATCCACTATGGACTG